>NW_005354829.1:5687829-5694719 GCF_000412655.1 Myotis brandtii
GGGGGGGGGGGTGAGGGCATGAGCGGGGTGGTAGGGGATAACGTGGGGATAAAGACACATATGTAATATCTTAATCAATAAAAAATATATTTTAAAAAAAGATTCATGTTCTTCTTCATTAATGCAGAGCTTTTTCTAGGAAGTGGCTGCCCAACCAAGTTACCGTATTATATTTCTTAGCTTATCTTGCATTTAGGTGAGGTCACTAATTCTTGCCAAGAATCTGAGTGTAATTAATGTGTGGTAATACCAAGTCTAGGTGGTTAAGAAGAAAATATATTTTCTCCAGTTTGCTGGCTGAGTATCGTGCCCAGTGGTGACCTTGGAAAGCATATATTGAAGATACTAGGCTATCTGTTTACCAATGTCCCTGAATGTTGGAGCAGAACCTTTCATCTCTCCTAAACAGGAATACTCAAGTGAGTAAGTTATTGTAGTAAGCCACTGGGATATTGGTATTTATTACAGCAGCTGGTATTGCTCTGATTATTATTAATAACTAAATATCTATATCCTTGATATTCCCCTGCCAACTTTCTTGACTTTTTTCTCTATTCAATTTAGATTCCTTGGTTTACACTTTCTTGATAATCTTTAACCAGGTGAGCCTTTGTCTTAATCTCCCTCCTGCTGGGAAAAACCACAAACTTGGATGAATCTTACTATGAGCCATTTTGTTTATGTCTCTGTTATTCTGTCCCTTTAGAGAATACTGCATAACCTTGTAGAGTTGGACCATTACAAATTCATGGTTTCCAACCACACATGGATACTCAGAGTATCTCAGTTATTATTATTATTTTTTTACTTTCCCAAGTTAACTTGATCTCAAATTCTCCTTAGTGGTTATTTTAAACATCCATCCTCAACCTATTTCTCAGCCCACTGCAGTTTTTATTCACCTACATAATCCCCTAAACTCTTGAGCAGCATTAGCTGTGTTGACCCCCTCCCTCTTTCTTGTTGCACCTTGCCCTTATATTCTGTGACAGTCTTGACCCTGGTCTCTCTGTTTTTCTATATTCTTATTTAAAGTCCCTTGGAAAATTTCTCTTTTCCCACTTATTCCTTGAAGGTTGGTGTTCCCTAAGGTTCTATACAAGGCTCTTCTTTATTTGATATAATCCTCATCTCTTTCATGGCTAGAAGCTTGTTCCACATGCAGATGACTCTCAAAATTATATCTTCAAGTCCTGCCTTTCTCCTAAGATTCAGAGACTTATTTCCAACAGCCAGCTAAATATTTGCATTTCTATACCCACAAAACTTAAAAGTCTTCATGTCCTGAAATAAGAACATCATTCCTGTGCCATCCTTACTCTTCTGTAAAACACTGGAAATGGCACCATTGCCCACCTACTACCTATGCTGGAAATTGGTTATTTGATTCCTCTGTCCTTTTTCCAAGTTGTCAGTTTTATGTCCTAACAATATATTGAGTCTATTGACTTCTCTTTACCTCATTGCCCCTTCTTTATTGAATGTACCTTCATCCATTGTGTGGATAATTGTAATAGCCTCCAAGTTGGTCCCTGCCTTCAGTATTGACTCCTTCAATTTATTCTTTACATTGCAGCCTAAGCTGCTGTTCTTAAATATTAATTTTTTCATATCAATTTCTTGCTTAAAAGTCTTTGAAGAGTTATGATTCTAAATAGTCAAAGAAATCTTGAAAAAGAACAAAGCTAGAGTCATCATGCTTCCTGATTTTAAATTATGTTACAAAGCGACAGTAATTAAAACAGTATGATATTGGCACTGAAGATCAATGGAACAGAATAGAGAGCCCAGAAAGAAGCCCATGCATATGTGATCAATTAATTTATGACAAAGGAACCAAGAATGTGCAATGGAGAAAGGACAGTCTCTTCAATATTGAGAAACTGGACAGCCACATGCAAAAGAATGAAACTGGACCACTATCTTACTCCACACACAAAATGAGTTTTCAAAATAAATTAAAGACTTGAACTTAAGACCTGAAACCATAAAACTTCTAGAAGAAAAAATAAACAGTAAACTCCTTGACGTTGGTCTTGGTAATAATTTTTTTTGATTTGACAACAAAAGTAAAAGCAACAGAAGCAAAAGTAAGTGGGACTATATCAAAATAAAAAACTTCTGCACAACAATGGAAACCATCAACCACATAAAAAGGCAACCTACCGAATGGTATAAAATATTTGCAAATTATATATCTAATAAGGTGTTAAGATCCAAACAATCCAACTCAAAAATGGCAAAATATCTGAATAGACATTTTTTTCCAAAGGAGACATACCCATGGCCAACAGCTACCTGAAATGGTGCTCAACGTCACAAATTATCAAGGAAAAGCAAATCAAAGCCACTATGAGATATTTTACACCTGTTAGAATGGCTATCAAGAAGACAAAAGGTAAGTGTTGGCAAGGATGTGGAGAAAAGGAAGCCCCTGTGTACTGTGGTGGGAACATAAATTGGTGCATCCACCATGGAAAAGAATACGGAGGTTCTTAAAAAAAATTAGAAATATGCCACCACATGATCCATAATTCTGGGTGTTTATCTGAAGAAAATGAAAACACTAACTTGAAAAGATATATGCAACCCCATGCTCATGGCAGCATTCTTTACAATAGCCAAGATATGGAGGCAACATAAGTGTCCATTAATGAGTGAATGGATAAATAAAATATGGTATATTTCTACAATGGAATATTATTCAGCCATTATGTTACAAAGGAAATCTTGTCATTTGCACAGCATGTGTAAAATTTTAGGGTTTTATGCAAAATTAAATAAATCAGACAGAGAAAGACAGATACTTTATGATCTCACTTATATGTGGAATCTAAAACAAAACCACACACACACACACACACACACACACACACACACACACACTCCCCAAGCTCATAGATAAAGAGAACAGATTGGTGGTTGCCAAAGTTAGGGGTGGGGGTTGGGGGGGGTTGAAATTGGTCAAGGGGATGAAAAGTTATAAAATCCAGTTATAAAATAAACAAGTCATGGGGAAGATTTAAGTGACCTTAATTCACTTGCCCTATGGCCCACCCTTAAGGAATACACTCTGTAGCGGACTGTGGCTGTATGAGACTTCCTGGAACATGC
This sequence comes from Myotis brandtii, assembly GCF_000412655.1. NCBI lineage: Eukaryota > Metazoa > Chordata > Mammalia > Chiroptera > Vespertilionidae > Myotis > Myotis brandtii. Next base: position 5,690,944 of record NW_005354829.1, read on the forward strand.
TGCTCTCAAAAGAACTGATGATGCTCTGTGTAGGGCTGTGATTTATCATTTAAACGTTGAGTTGGATTCTGAGGTTACCACAGACTCAACAAAACTTGAGTCCACCAAGTGGGAAGGGCGTGTGGGAGGGAACAATCTTATTTATTATAGTAATTTTTTATTTGGGTAGTGCTTTGCCTATGTTCCACAGTAAGGCCTTTTTGTTGTTGTTGTTTCTTTGACTTGGAAGAAGTTCTTTGACAGAGCATATTGCTTGGTTCAGTAAATGACCTCAAAATGCATTAGAATTGTGAAATGTCTCCTGAAATTGCCCGTTCCTAGAGGGGAACCAAATAGACTTTGATGTAAAGGGCAGTGGATGGGGCTCTAGTTCAGGTGCTGCTAAAGCCTCCTCCAATCAGGTCTAGAATTCCTGTAAAGTTAACTGCAGTGAAAACAATACGGTTTCTGCTCAGGCCAAGGGATTCACTGACTCGTTCTTATAAGTTCAAAGCAATGTGAACAGAACCTCAACCTAAAATCCACTTAGGTTTCATGGATCTTGCATGATCTTTGAGAATTCCAGATGTGCTTGTGCCCAAGTTTTTAAGTTATTGGACATTCTATAGATGCAGTGATTGTCCCAGGGTAGTTCTGTTATCAACCTTCTGGCATGTCTTTATGTTGCTCATTTGGAAAGTCAGGGGTGAAAGAGAGGTGATGTAGCATTTCTGTTTTTGATAACTACAACTTAAACTACCCAGTAATTTTTAGTCCTTAAAAGGGACTTCAGGAAGATACCCAGGATTACTGAAGAGTTTCTTTCCATTTAATGAGGTAGTCTTGTAATTTCCTAGTTGTGTATCTTTGGTTCAATGGAAATATTTCAGTGTTACGTGACCACTTGATGCAGAGTCTGCATTTCTCTATATTGAATCCCTCTGCCAAATGGGACTTGCAGACTTGCTACTGGAAAGAGTGAAGCAAATGGGTAAGACTATCCTCATGTGGGAGCATATTTCTATGGGAGTTTAGTCTTGATAAAAGTGCCAATGCAGGAATCAGACTCCTGGGGGTGACAGCATCTCCTGACAGGACCTGCTAACCATTTCCAGGCAATAGCATTGGTGTTATTTGAGGTGGCAGGCAGGATGCCTGTCTTCTGATGTGTTTGGGTGAGTTGCTAAGCAAGCCAAGGAGAGGTTGGGTGATTAAGCAAGAAGCAAGGGATTCCTGGTTAAACTGAAGACTTCATTTGGGAACCAAAAATCTAAACAAATCTCTTGGACCCCGAGCCACATATTTTCCCTGAAAAGCATGCCTTTTTTTTTTCTAATGAAATTTTTGTTGAGGGTTATGTTATTAAGGAATGAACTGGGATGGGTGTGTGGAACTTCTTTAATGGCACACTATACTAGAAATCTGAAGACCTGCAGGAGATTTAAAATCAACTATTGTTATAACTTTTAAAAAATTATCAAAATGCACATAAATCAAGTTTTAATATACTGTATGATGGGTGGGTAGACTGTCCATTATACCATTTCTTTCTTTGAATCCTCAGGCATGGTTTAGCAGTACAAGAACTCTGTAACATTAACAAATTCAATAAGAATATATGGGGGAAAAGTGACATGGTGGTTTATATCTGAAGTGAGCAGAATCTGTGGGTTGGGGTTGCACTTACAAGCAAGAAGACCAGACAAATTCTACTGGCATCATACATGGTAGTAGCTGGATTCGATTGTCTCCAGCACGATACAGTGCGCCTCCATAGTACACCTAAGGGAACAGAGCCTGAGGAGTTTCTGTTGGGGAGTGAATTTTGATTGCAGCTAAGGTTTTGAAGGAGAGAGAGAGAATGGGGGGGGGGGGGAGAGAGAGAGAGAGAGAGAGAGGAGAAAGATGAGAAATAAAGTTTAAAAAACAGTAGGTTGGAAGTAGAATTTTACAGATCTCAATACATTTAAAAATATTTCTATCAAAAATAAAACATGTACCCCAGTAATTTTCAACCGGAGTGCTGCAAGAATTTCTAAAAACATGCAACACCTGACTATTTAGTCAGGCACACTGACCTCTTTTCCCTTAGACTGTCAAATAAAAAAAATGATAACAGCCAACACAACAGTAGTCATCCAGTGGGAATGAATCAAAATCATACCTTTTTTTGTCATATCGGCAAAAAATATAGTATAATTTTGGTGTGCTGCAGGATTTTCATAGTTTCTGTGTGCCATGAGACGAAAAAGGCTGAAAATCGCTTATGTATGTGGTTGAGTTGATAATCAGAGCAGTTAAGGATTTATAATGAAAAGCTCTTAGTCACACCTCTTTGTGTTCTCTATTTCCTCTGCCCCAGAGGAAGCTGCTTTGAAACTGTTTCTGCTTGCAATTTCAGCTTATTGCATATAGTATACATGTCATTATTACTTGACTTACTAATTTTAGACATTATTTATTGACTTTCTGCTATAATAGGCAAAATTTAGTTACTTATATAATTTACTCATTTTTTAGCTTGTGCCAATATAGTTATTATTCTACATTTGTTCCTCATGGTACACTTAAATAATATACTTATTTTTAATTCTTGTCCATACTATAAGCAATAAATTTTGATCTTCCACATTGTAATGTAACTTTCCTTCACTTTTTCTTTCTTCCTTTCACCAAATTTCTGGTATTTCACTTTCACTTTAAATTTTTAAGGTTCACAAGATATAAATTCTATTTAGTAATCATAATTTATTATTCCAGGTTTTATTTAGTGATTGATTGGAAATCTGAAAATTAGCAAATACTGTTTACTTTGTTATAGATATGTAACTGCTTGTGCTCTGGCTAACAGTATGCTACGATTATATTTCCTTCCTTTGGCATCTTTTTGTTGTTTTTCCTGAAGATATTACTAAAGTTTCTAATTTATTACATTGACTGCTTTTATTGCATTCCCAAATTCCTAGTAACTTCTCAAGAATATTATCAAGTCTACAAATATTGTGCACAGATAGTTTTTTCCTGGAGCCTTGTATCTTCCTGCTAAAAGGTTTATAGTGAGTTTACACCTATTTTATCTTTTATAACAATTTAAAGGTGTCCGGTAAAGAGCAAAGGTACATGCTTATGGTTACTTCTCCATTTTTACCTTTGTTACTCCTTAACATGTGCTGAAGCAGGAAGATGCTTGTTAGAACCTAATTCTAAGCTACTTTCTTTTTTGGATTGTTCAGTCTCCTCCAACTTTATGTGTATGAAACAGAACTCATTTTCTACCCAATCCCTATCCCAGCCTGCACCTCTTTAAAATGAAAATGTTCTGAATAGGTTAAATTGCCCTCACTCTCCAGGTGCTCTTCAAGACTTTATTCACTTATTTTTAGAGTTTTGGGGAAATGTCGTCATATTTTGGTTTCAATTACCATTCATTTGTGGGTAAGTCCTACATCAGTATCTACTGCTGAGATATCTCTTTTGAGATCCTCTCTTGCCTAGTAGATATGTTCTATGGCAGACTCATAGTCATTTCAACGTTAGCATGGACAGAACCACATCACCATCTTTCCTCCTGAATCTGCTCATCCTCATGTGGTCCCAGCCTCACTGAGTGAAAAACCATCATCAATTTGCTCAAGCCAGGGATTTAGGAGTCACTCTTGACTCCTTTCATTTCTTCACGCTCTCACATCTCAACAATCATTAATTGCCGTCAAACTGATCTCATAAATATTTCTCAAATTCATTCTATTTCTTTTCTTTTAACTTCTTTATTGTTTAAATTATTACATATATCTCCT
>NW_005354829.1:5694810-5697444 GCF_000412655.1 Myotis brandtii
GAGCCCCTCCCCTCCCCTGCCTTCCCTCTGAGGTTTGACGGTCTGTTCGATGCTTCTATGACTCTGGTTCTATTTTTGTTCGTCAGTTTATGTTGTTCATTATTCATTCTATTTCTTAATCCCTACTGCCACCATTTTAGCTGAGGCCACCATTCTGAATTATTCTAACGGTTTCCCAACTAGTCTCTTTGACCCTCTTTACTTCGTCCTGGAACACATTTCCCTCTCCATTTGCTCTGACTAGACCCTACTTGTCTTTTAGGCAGTTTTCCTTTAGGAAGGCAGGAAAGAATGCTGTACATGAGGTTAGATGCTCTTGCTAACAGTATTTCCACATGACCTCAAGCTTCTCCTACCTATAACAGTATCTCACTTTGTAGTATAACTTCCCTTTGTTAGCCTGTTCTGTTGAATAATTAAAATTGTGTCTATCTTACAGAATACTATGTTTCTGGTGCTTAGCACAATGTCTGGAGCATAGCAGAGGCTTAATATTTATTTTTTAAATGTTGAACAAATGAATAAATGTTGTGTTTATTCATTTGGAAGCTCTTTTCCAATTGTGATTTCTTAGTGTCTGATGATCAAATTAGGTTAATCCTGTCCCAAGAGACAGCTCTTGACTGAAAATACATACCTCACTCAGTTATTAAACACCCATTATCTTGAATTTCATTCATGAATGGAATTTTTTCTTTCATTGCCTGCAAAAGCACTTCTCACTCTCAAGTTTTTTTTTATTTTCTACTTATCAGGGTAATGATTGTGTATCATTTGCTATTCTCTGGGGCTTCCAAGTTTTTCAGTACTCTTTTGTAAAAGTTAAGTCCTTTTTTAAAATTCATGAAAATAAGCTTTTAATTAGAAGTATAGTAAAGGGTTTTATCTACAAAGGCAAAATATAATTGAATAGAGATAAAAACCTTAGAAATACACCTGATAATTAGGATATATACTATAGTAAACCTTTAAATCTTTGAATTGTTATCTTAGGCATATTCTAAATACCCACCACTTAAATTCTAAAATTAGAAAATGCCTCAGCCATGAATTTAATACAGAATGTCAAATATGTGATGGCATGACGACCACATCATTTAATAACACTTTATATAGGTTAGAAAAGTTATACCCTGGTACACACTGAGAAGTACTTCATTCAGAGTGAGAAATATGGGAAAACCATATTTATATAGAGTCTCTTTTTACAAAATGAAATAGGTGGAAACGGAAGAGGATCAGGATATGTCACCTCAAAATATGCTACTTTTGGCATAAGGGCTGTTTGAGCTGAAGGCAATTAAGAATCAACAGATGCCTGGCCAGTGTGTCTCAGTGGTTGACGACCTATGAACCAAGTCACGGTTGGATTTCACGTCAGGGCACACGCTCAGATTGCGGACTGGATCCCCAGTGTGGGGGTGTGCAGGAGGCAGCAGAACGATGATTCTCTCTCATCATTGATGTTTCTCTCTCTCTCCCTCCCTAGAAAACTAGGGAAAAGATGGTCATCCATAAGCCAAAGACAGGTGCCTAGAACAGATCCTTCTTCCAGAGCCCTCATAAAGGATTTAACCCTGCTGACACCTGGATTTTGGACTTCTAGCCTTCAAAACCATGAGATAATAAATTTCTGTTTTTTAAACTACTCAGTCTGTGGTATATGATCATGGTGACTCTAGCAAGCAAATATACTTGTCATGATAGTAGGAAGTCAATAGATGGTAAACTGAATAGATAATGGAATAAATAAATGCATAAGAGGAGAGATGACTCTCATGTTGAGGAGAGCAAGAGAAATTTCAATTGGATGTTAGGTTATCCTGAGGATCAAAATAGTTCTCAGAGTTCAGTTGATGATTTGGAGAAAATAGTAAATATGAAATTCAAATGAAGACAACTGGAAGGAAAGTGATAAATTAATGGTTTATAAATAATGAGTTGGAGCAAGGTAAGGATAACCCTTTTTTTCCTATGCCACTGAATTGAAGGGCATAGGAAACTTTACTACAGGGAGGGGTTGAGAATGTGGTATAAAAAACACTCATTATCTTTGCTGTACTAGATCTCATGTTCATTGACATGTCACTGAAGTACTCTAGAGATCTCACATATTCTTTGTCCTTCTATCTTTATCTAAAGGATATCCCCTCCCATGTCCTAGATCTAGATGATGGGTATCAAGATATATGTGCATGCTAATATTTCCTACTTTGATAATTGATAATTTTGGTATTCTTTTTAAATAAGTCCTTTGGATATTTTCTTATTATCTACCTAGATAAAATTGTGAATGTTTTCAGATGTCCTTCTTCACATCTTTTTAGGTACTTTGAACACACAGTGATGTGCTATGGAAACCATGAGGAAAATACAAATGCTTTCTAGGTAATAAATGTCAAAATTTAGCCAATATGTTTCAAAGATGTGTTTTATAGGCAACATCTATAAAAGTGAATAACAAGTAGCCTGCTTTGTTATTGAAAACAGCAGAATATTAAGAAATGATGCAAGGCTATAAATGTAGTTTATATTATACTAGAGGCCCGGTGCACGAAATTCGTGCACTGGGGATGGGTGGGGGGGGGTCCCTTAGCCCAGCATGTGCCCTCTTGCAGTCCGGGACCCCTCCCT
>NW_005354829.1:5698242-5763476 GCF_000412655.1 Myotis brandtii
GCTCCGCTGATCCCAGGGCCCTGAGGCCTCTCGGCTCCGCTGATCCTGGGGCCCTGAGGCCTCTAGGCTCTGCTGATCCCGGGGCCGGGAGGCTCCGCTGATCCCGGGACCCTGAGGCCTCTCCGCTCCGCTGATCCCAGCCCGGGAGGCCTCCCGGCTCTGCTGATCCCTGGGCAGTGAGGCCTCTCTGCTTTGCGGCTTCAGGGCTGTTTGGCTTCACTCTACCGCTTGGAGCCTGAGTATGCAAGTTAACCGCCATCTTTTAGCTTCTATAATTGAAACATTGTATCTTTTGGAGCTGTTGCTTCAGGAGCTCAGAGCCCCGCAGCCGCAGGCGGGAACCTTGGTTTCCTCTATCGCTGGGTCAACCAAGCATCCTGTTCTCAGCTGCCTGGCTGCCGGCCGCCATCTTGGCTGGCAGTTAATTTGCATATCGCCCTGATTAGCCAATGGGAAGGGTAGCGGAGTGACACCAATTTGCATGTTTCTCTTTTATTAGTGTAGATTTACATTTTGGACTTCATAGGAAATATTTACAAGGTGAAGTTGGACTGATGGAAGCGTGGATGCCATGGTTATGAAGTTGCAAAAAGGATCCTTTATTCACTGTCACAGTCTCAGGGAGGTCAGTGGACTTGTAGCATGTTGCTTGTTGAGCTTTGGGGAGACCCCAGGCTAGATTCTTCATGATCTGGAGGTGCTTTCCTTTACTGGGCTTGGGTCCTTCTTATTGGAAAGGCTTTCTAGTTCTCATTTCTATTTTTCTATTGCAGTTGTTATGCTTCTAGTGTTATAGATCTAACTTAAACAAAATCTCTTGGAGTCACACAATTGACTCCTATCCAAAAGGATCATACAGAAAACATGTGTGAGTGGCCACTTTCATGGTGGACTCATTAGTCTGGGAGGCAGGTAAACTATAAGACAATTTTAGAGTTAATATCCCATTTCCTCATGTTGGTGCAGGTAATTAAATGGTTTTCCTGCCTTGGAAGTTATCTAAACCTATTTCTTCTTCTGTAGAACTTGGAGAGCTACTAACCTGTATCTTTTAACATAGGGTATAAGGTAAAATATGCTACACTTTGAGTGTTAGTCAGGGTTCTTAAGAGAAACAGAAAAACTAGGAGATTGAGAAAGAGAGTGAGAGAGCGAGAAAGAGAGAGAGAGAGAGAGAGAGAGAGAGAGAGAGATTGGCTCAAGTGATTTTGGAAGCTGAGGTCACATAACTTGCCATCTGCAAGGTGGAGGCCCTGGAATGCTGGTGTAGTTCAAAGACCTGAGAGCTGGGAGGCCGATGGTGTGGATTACAATCTGTTAGAGGTCTGAGAACTAGGCATGCTGAAGTTCCAAATCAGTCAGTCAGGCAGAGAACAATTTCAAGATTCCTCTACCTTTTTGTTCTCTTCATGCCCTCAAAAAATTGGACAATGCCCACTCACACTGGGGAAAGCCATCTGCTTTATTCAATTTGCCAATTCAAATGTTAGTCTTTTCTGGAAACACCTTCACAGACACACCAGAAATAATGTTTAACCAGCTACCAGGCATCCCTTGGTGCGGTCAAGTTGACACACAAAATTAACCATCACAGCTACCCAACCCATGAGGCTGCCTTCTTTCTAGAACTTGATTTCAGTTCAATGTTGCTATTCAACTAGTCACTAAATCATGCTACAAAGTTAATTTTTTATAGCTTTCCTAACTGAACCATATCTTGCTTCGTAGCCTCTTGCCCTTGAGATTTATGCCTATTTTTAACTTTATCTCCCTTTTTAGGTAGGATTATAACACTTGTTTTAGCCTGTCCCATGAACTCAGCCAACAATCTCTCAGGCAAGTTTTTTTTGTCACACCCCCAAACCCACCAAATTCCTAGACACACAGCAGACATTGCAGAAATATAGAGTGATGTTTGCATAATTAATTGCCTGAACTCAGATTGCATTTAAACAGTTTGACAACCATACTGAAGTTGGCCAGGGAGCTTACAGTTCAGTGGGTCCCTCTCAGCCCACTTACAAATGCCTGGGGTGGTCACCTCACTTGAAAACCAAAGGAAACCTGGGGAGAAGCAAATAAAATGCTTTAAAATATCAGGTTATTATTCATGTTTATTACTGTAGCTAAGATTTGTTGAACACTTACTATGTGCCAAACACCAGAGCCAAGGTCTTATGTTAAATGGTGATTCTGGGGAAAGTATTATTATCTCTATTTTTCAGATAAGGAAATGAAGGCTTAGAGTATTAAGCAACTTGCTCAAAGTCACAGAGCTTACATGGCCTTGGAGTGATCTGAATTTGAATCTAGGTCTATCTAAATTTACAGCACAGGGTCATGACCTGGAAGATAACCTTTGCTATTAAGTTACGTTTGAGAAATGATGGACTCAACCACTGTCCGAAAGTAAATATCTCAGCAGCACTGCTCAGAGGGTTGCCAGTAGCTGCCTCTAACCACTCAGCTGGCTCTTAACACTGCCTCACATTCTGAGGCACATTTCCTATAAATACGTCCAGTGTTAGATTGACTGCCCTTGTACTATGTTCACTTCAAAGGTATAACACCAATTTGATCTGAAGAAGTGATTTTTGCCTTAACACCCCTGCTGCAGAAGAATACAGGAACAGCTGAAGTTTCCCTGTGTAATTCCTGTATAACCTGCCATGACTCCTGGGCTCACCAAGGATGTAAACTTTCATGACCCTGGTTATTATTCCCAGGGTGATTTTAAAGTTTATGTATTCGTGTGTGTGTGTGTGTGTGTGTGTGTGTGTGTGTGTGTGTGTGTGTGTGGTGTATGCATACACATTGGGAGAACAAAGATAAAACATGATAAATCATTCTGAACCTTAAGATCTTTTCATTTTCTTTAGTAATTGCACAAGAGTCCCATGTGAAACTAATTACCGAGGGTCACACTGAGTACTGCACCCATTACAATGCTTTGGGTTTACATCATTCATTAAAAGAGTGAGTGTGGGAGGGGGGTGGGGGATCGATTTTTGTAAAAGTTATTTCCAAAAGGAGTCAAATAAATCACTCTAGGTTGGTATCTTTCTAGTTCAATGAAATGGCTCTCTCTCTAAAAAAAATGCACATCTTGTTTTGTTTACAAGGATCTCTAGTGTATTTTGTTTGGGCCTTTTCTACAACACTCAGCAAATTGGTTTTTACCCAAATGTTTCATATGTGCTGTATTATTTGACCATCTGTTGTTTTTGACACATTGTTTTTCTCTCTAGGTTTTATTTATTTGTTATTTTTAAAGTTGTCCATCAATGAGTTGCCCATTTAATAATTATAGAGATATTCTTGCTTGCATGTGAAGTAATGTCAATCATTTTGTTGCCACATACTGGCTAAATTGTCTATGATCAGGAGTTTCAGCTACATACATTTGCCCATCTTTCATATAAGTATTATTGGGTTTTATTTTTCAATAGTCTCAAAATATATCTATGTACTAAACAAAGTGGGAACCATGAAATTACTACAGAAATTCCAGTTTGAGGCTTGTATCCTCATGAAAATAAGCAGACCATTTACTCTACAGAACCTATTCCTTATATATGAATTTATTAAAGTAGCAGCATATAAAATAAGTATCCAGAAATCACTTGCATTTTATACAGCAATAAAGCACTATCAGAAAGGGAAACTAAGAAAACAACCCCATTTACAATAGCATAAAAAACAACAATAACCTGGCAATAAATGTAATTAGTAATGTAAAAGACCCATACTTAAAAAATTATAAGACACTGAAGAAAGAAATTGAAGAAGATACATAGTCTTGCCAGTGTGGCTCAGTGATTGAGCGTTGACATAGGAACCAAGACTTCACGGTTTGATTCCTGGTCAGGGCACATGCCATGGTTGCGGGCTCGATCCCCAGTAGGGGGCATGCAGGAGGCAGCCAATTGTTTTCTCTCTCTCACATTGATGTTTCTATCTCTCTATCCCTCTCCCTTCCTATCTCTCTAAAAAAAATCAATAAAAACAAAAGAAGATACAAATAAGTGGAAGCATATAATGTGTTCATGGATAGGAAGAATTAATGTCATTAAAATGTCCATACTACCCAAAGCAATCTATAGATTCAACACAATTCCTATCAAGACACCAATGACATATTTCACAGAACTAGAACAAATATTTGAAAATTTTATATGAAACCACAAAAGACCCCGAATGGCCACAGCAAGCTTGAGAAAAAACAACAAAGTTGGAGGAATCACACTACCTGATATCAAGCTATGCTACAAGGCCATAGTAATCAAAACAGCATGGTACTCACATAAAAACAGACATATAGATCAATGGAACAGAATATAGAAGCTAGAAATAAACCCACGCCTTTTATGGTCAATTACTATTTGACAAGGGAGGCAAGAACATACAATGGGGTAAAGATAGTCTTATTCAATAAATAGTGTTGGAAAAATTGGATATTTGGATGCAATAATTCAAAATAGGTTAAATACTTAAATGTTAGACTTAAACTCATAAAAATCCTAGAAGAAAAAAAGGCAGTAGAATCTCAGACATTTCTCATAGCACTATTTTTTTTTTTGATATCTCTCCTCAGGCAAGGGAAACAAAAGAAAAAAACAGATGGGACTATATCAAACTAAAAAGTTTTTGCACAGCAAAGGAAACCATCAACAAAATGAAAAGAAACCCACTGAATGGGAGAACATATTTGCCAATGATAAAGGGTTAATTCCAAAAATTTATAAAGAACTTATAAAACTCAACATCTAGAATAATAAAAGCATAATATGCTAATTAGACTGGACAGCCGAATGACCTTCCAGACGTCCTTCCAGATGACCTTCTGGACAAAGCCGGGGTGTGAGGGCCACAGCTGTGAGGGCCGAGCCCTTGCACGAATTTCGTGCATTGGGTCTCTAGTCTATATATATAAAAGGCTAAGTGACAGACCGTACATCTGTCTGACTGTCTGACCAACCAACAGACGAGCTGGGACATATGACACGCACTAGCAATTAAAAAATAAATATTGATTCATGCATGCGCCATGCATATAAAGTTCCCATCGAATTTCTTAATAGTATTACTCCTTTGGGAATGCTGTATCATAAATTAAAATTGAAAGTAGGTGCAATCATCATGAAATCTCAATAGTAAATAAGGTCTTTGTAATGGTACTAGATTTATTATCAAAATTGTGACCTAACATAATTGAATCTGAAGTATTAACAGGATCTGCAGAAGGAGAGGTTGTTCTGATTCCAGTAATTGATTTGTCCCTGTCTGACACTGGCCTCCCATTTAAACTAATTCAAAGACAGTTTCCCATGATGCCAGCATTTGTGATGACTATTAATAAAGCACAAGGACAAACTCTAGACAGAGTAGGAATATTCTTACCTGAACCTGTCTTCAGACATGGTCAGTTATATGTTGCTTTCTCTCAAGTTAGAAGAGCGTGTGATGTTAAAGTTGTAAATACTTCATCAAAAGGGAAATTAGTCAAGCACTCTGAAAGTGTTTTTACTCTTAATGTGGTATACAGGGAGATATTAGAATAAGTTTAATCAATTTATTAGCCATTGTTTTTATCAATGTTGTTTATATATCATGTTTTTGTTGTTTTTATATCATGTCTTTGCTGTTGTTATGTCATGTTGTTATTGTTTATTAATCAATTTATTTATTATTTTCACATACATTTTACTAATTTTCTTTTACCTCTGACACTTCTATTATAAAGGGCGAATAGCAATATTAAAATTTCTTCTAATTAATTTCCTTTTAATGTGCACGAATCATGCACTGAGCCATTTCTTTACAAATAATCCAATTAAAAAATTGGCAAAGAACCTAGACAATTCCCCAAACAGGCTATACAGATGGTCAATAGACATTTGGAAAAATGTTCAACATCACTAATCATTATAGAAATGCAAATTAAAACCACAATAAGATACCATCTCACACCTCAGAATGGCTATCTATAAATCAACAAATAGCAAGTGTTGGCAAGGATGTGGAGAAAAGGGAATCCTTGTGCACTGTTGGTGGGAATGCAGATTGGTGCAGCCACTGTATAAAAGCTGTATGGAGATACCTCAAAATATTAAAAATGGAACTGCCTTATGACCCAGCAATTCTTGGAATATATATGAAGAAACCCAAAACACTAATTCAAAGAATGCATGCAACCCTATGTTCATTGCAGTGTTATTTACAATAGCCAAGCTTTGGAAGCAGCCCAAGTGTCCATTAGTAGATGAGTGGATAAAAAAGCTGTGGTACATTTATACAATGGGGTACACTATAAAAAAAGAGAAAATCTTACCTTTCGCAACAGCATGAATGGAGCTGGAGAGTATTATGCTAAGTAAAATAAGCCAGTCAGAAAAACGGAGTACACTATAAAAAAAGAAAAAAAGAAAAAAAGAAAATCGTACCTTTCGCAACAGCATGAATGGAGCTGGAGAATATTATGCTAAGTAAAATAAGCCAGTCAGAAAAAAACAAGTACCATTTTACTTTGCTTTTACTAATTTGTGGAATCTAATGAACAAAATAAACTAATAAACAAATTAGAAAGAAACTCATAGAGACAGAGAACAGACAGACAGTTGTCGGAGGGTAGGGGTGTTGGGGAGCTGGGTGAAAAAGGTGAAGGAATTAAGCAAAAACCAAACAAACTCAGAGTCACAGACAACAGTATGATGATTACCACAGGGAAAGGGGGTGGGGAGTGGTAGAAGAGGGTAAGGGGGGAGAAATGGTGATGAAGGAGACTTGACTTGGGGTGGTGAACACAATACAACATACAGATGATACATTATAGAGTTATACAGCTGAAACCTAAATAATTTTATTAACCAATGTCACCACAATAAATTCAATTTAAAAAAAGGAAAGAACTCCCAACCTGGAGGAGACAGAGACAAAGGGAGAGATAAAGGGCTATCTATGGAAGAGATGTGGAACTGGAGAAAGTGGGGGGGGGGAGGGTGGGCAAAGACAGGGAGACAAACAGGGGAAGACGTGTAAGAAAAAAAAAAGTACTGGAGAAAGTGGGGGGAAGGGAGGCAAAGACAGGAAGACAAACAGGGGAAGACGTGTAAGGAAAAAAAAAAGAAGAAAATAAGCAGTCCATTTTCCTTGCAAAACCAATTCCTAATCAGTATTCATCACCCTTGTTGTGTCAGAAAACTCCAATTTTGATGGGGAGATTAGAGTTCCCAACCACTTGAGATCAGCAATGTGACTCATGGATGCAAAACAGGCGATTTTTGGAAAGGCCAGGTGCTGGTTTATGCAACTGGTCTGAGGACAGACAGAGCAGATGGCTCAACAAGGCAGACTTTGGAACACTGTCTGTTGATCTTGCCATAAACATGAAAATTTTGTTCAGTCTACTGGATGTGGTGGTCTTCCTCTCCATCAGAGATGAATATTTCCATCACCAATGTCCAAAGACTAAATCTCACCGTTAACTTTTGGAAATATCAAAGAACAAAGCTATAAAAGAAGTTTTCTCTTTTTAAGAGCTATTTAAAACTCTGGCTGGGGTCTTGACCTATAACTTGTGTAAATTGAATGTCAGTATTATAATACTAAATTAGTAAACTTAGACTTTATTTCTACCTCTCCTACTAATTGAATTGACCGGGTTACCTTAAATGAGTTACTTAATGTTTTTGTACCTCAATTTTTCCTTTTGAAAATCTAAATTAAGTTGACACACAGGTATAAATAAGAGTTTTTTTCTAATTCCTGGATCTTCAGGTATTTTGTATATACTTATACCATTGTTGATCTATCAAATGAATTCATAACTCAATTAGGTTTCAGAAGACTCAGACGTGGAAAGGCAAACCCTGTTTACTTCTTCTTTGACACTGATCCATGACAGATAAAGTTTGTTCTTCATTGCCTTCCCCTCTACAATGCCCGTATTCTTAAACAAAACAACATTATTGTTTCTTTATTCAAGTTATTTTTCAAGAATCATTTGAATTGCTCATTGTGTTATTTTGAACAAATCATGTGTTTTTAGGCCTTCCCCCTAAATATTTTATAAACAAATCTTGTTTATAAAAGACAAGACAAATCTTGTCTTTTAGGTTGAGTCTGTGGTCCTCCATTTATTTTAGAATAATGATTGGTCTCTGAATCTCTCTCTAAAATTTAAACTAAGAGTATAACATTTCTTAAAAAGTATCCAGAATAAAATTAACAATAAAACATTTTATAAAATTTGCCTCCATTTTTATCATTAAAACACTACTGGTAATTTAGGTTCTTGCGTTAATTTCAGGACAAACAGATATTAGTAGAAAAAGGACTCATTATCAAAGAATGATATCCAAATTAAAACATCAATTGATTGGCTTATTTTACTCATTCTATAATGAGATGCTTGATTCTAATTATATATAACTTTAAAATCATTTATTCAATTGGCTTTATGTGAAGTTGGACATCAAATTTGATTGCTTAATGGAATCACCTGAGAGCTTAAAATTTGATGTATAGGTCTTTCCTCCAGATATCATGTTCCAAGTGATTTGGCTTTGGTATTAGTTGTGAAATTAATTAAAACAAGGAGGCCATTAGATTGATGTGGCTCTGATGCCAAGAGGGCCTACATAAACAACCCAAAATCTAAGCCTGTAAATGCCACAAGTTTATGAAATTAAAACCTAAGGGCAACCAATCACAAGCAGCCAACTGGGCTTTAAGCTATAGTCTATCAATAATTTCATGTTTGGGGGTGAGTGGGTGGGACAAGGTACAACAATGTCAGCGGCCTTGCTGTGGTGAGTCCTGCCTGGAGCCACTGGGGGCACCTGAGGTCCCCCAGGCTGCGCCAGGTCAGGCCAGGCCAGGCCAGGCCGAGCTGGGCTCTGGTAAAGCCGCCCAGAAGGCCAAGGCAACCCAGGCTGGGAAACTGCAGAACTCAGCCAAGGGAAAAGTGCCCAAGTCAGCGCTGGCCAGGCTCCAGAAGTCAAGGCTACCTTGGAGTGACCCTGAAGTTTATGACCAGTGCAAGAAGGACCAGGCCTGAGCCCGTCACCCAGCAGATTGTGAGTCCAAACCAAGGCTGCAAGGCCTGTGACTGGCCTGTGGACAAGAAAAAGAAAACAAGGGCACCATGTTCACTGAGAAACACTGGCAGAATTTCCAGCAGGAATACTTCGGCAGCTGGGCTCCTGGGAGAGTACAGCGGGAGAGACACTTGGTCCAGTTTCCTCCTCTGACCTCACAGCCACTGCTGGCCCCAGGACCCTGCCATGCACAGGGGGCCGGCCGGGCTGCAGCTAAAGCCAGGGGCAGGCTGAGTGGAGCTGATGAGCTGGAAGCCTGCGGGAGGATTTAAACTCAGAAGGGAACTGAAACTGGAAGGCTTGGGAGGAGCTATTTACCTGCCCAAGAGGAATAGTTCTGGGCCTCTTGGCTGTTTGCTGTCTAGAGGGAGAGGCCAGTTACTAGGCCCTCGGGGCCATACCTCTAGGACTAGGAGGAGGGCTGCTGGGTATGCTTCCAGAATCCAATAAATGTGGGCTCAAGGGAAGGGGTGGGGGGGGGGGATGTCATTATTTTACCTCCACCTTTTCTGTATAAAAGTCCTTCCCCTGGCTCCTGTCAGTGGAGCTCTCTGAACGAATTGTGTTTTCGCACTGCCCAATTAGAATCATATTTTGCTCAAATAAATTCTTAAAATAATAATAAAAAAGATATCAGCTCAAACAATAACCTTCACTAAATAGGATAAGGTACCCGAAGATAAAGTAAGTACAAGACAGAGAGTAAACATTGCATTTATAACACTACCTGTAGCTACCATGGAGCTTCAGTATGTCAGGTTACATTTCATGCGTCTCATCTCGCAGATTTGACCTTGTAGAATATAGTCTCGGGTTGGCAGTGATGAAATCTTCCTAGGCCAGGGGTTATCGGACTAGTCCTCTCCTGGGTACATTTTCTCTGTTACTGTAATAGGAGCAGAAATAAGCCTTTGGCCTTTTCTAATCAGTCTTTTGGCAACAGTATTGCTCTATTACAGGAGAATAAAAGCATTTTTTAAAAAGACTCCAGTATGATTTCTTTTTAGAAATCATTTTTAGAATCAATTTTTCTTTTAAATGTAGCGAAAAACTTTGCATCCTAACATATATATTGAATGTTAAAAGCGTCTGTGATATCTTTGTTCTGGACAGATTTTGAAAAAATTCTGGAGAAGGCTGGATTGGCTCTCATGTACCAGTAAACATAATTATTTAGAAAACACACCAAGTTCCTTCTTAGCCAATGATTAGTCAAAACATTACATCCTTTAATAAAAGCAATAGCTGCTACTCTAGGAAATGAAAATAGGAAAGCTGGCATCAGTCAATGTTTCTATGATTACAAGTGTCATCTGGGTGCTTTGTCCTGTGTAGTATACCCAGGGGACAAGTGCCATCTATCTTCTAGCCTCCTGCAGGTTAACCAAGCAAGATAATCAGAACTGGTTCCCAATTTGGAGAAATTTGAGTTTAGAGTGAACTACACCTAAGGTTACCTCTGGAGGTGATGCTGACTCCTTCTGATGACAGAATTTACTCTAAGTTGCTTTAGTTTTGAAGAGGCTCAGGAAGGCTCAACATGATAACCTTTCAATATTTCTTTGAGAATAAAAAATATTTTGCTAACCATGCAACATTTTTAGAAATAATTCCAATGTCATCAAAGACTTTCCATATTGAGTCAACTTCATGGGTAATTAAACTAATTCATGAAATAAAATGGAAAATCTCTAAATAAAACCTGAAAAAGGAAAAATAGAAAACAATGCAAGACAAGGAAGAAAGAGTGCAAGCAAACAGGTCATCGTGTTCCATATGGTTATTAAAGTTGAGCAGCCAATTTTGTGTTAGGCTTCCTGGTTTTCAAAGAAAATGGGGAATAAGAAAAGATGATATATGTCCTCTATAGAGAGGAAACACAAATTCTCAGGGACATATCCACCTTATTCTCAGAAAAGAGAAACGAGTACAATTCAAATTTCATTGTCTGAGGGAGGAGAGCTTAATTGTATTCTTCATGTCCTTCATGTCAGTAAATTCCTTAAATCTTTAGAGGATGCCACTTTTGTGGAGACCTTTGGGAAGGTTGTTGGTCAATCTATCCTGGCTCAGTGAATACAAAGTGTGTTATCAAATTTTTTCATTGAAATCTCATCATCAACCAGGTCTGAGGAATTGTGAGAACTTAGAGTTATATTAATATACCAATTCTCAAATTATGTCACTACTATGTTACATACATCTCAGTTGGAGTCATTCCTGGAATAAAATGATATCCACACAAACCATGTGGATGCATGTTGCTTTTGATTTATGTAGAATCTATAGATTGTTGGGGGAGAAAATTAAGAAAAGAGTTTTCATCCCTAGCAGTGCCTCAGAATCTCCTGTGGAAAAATGTATAAATATTTCCACATGTGTTCCACAGAATCGGAATATCTAGGAATAAAGGCCTAGCATCAATAGTTTAAAAACATTTTGCAGGTAACTTTGATGCAAATCCAGGATTGAAAACAATAGCAATAGTGATTGCTACAGTTTGCCAAAGAAAAGAGATATAGTGAGGAAGAGGAGGAGAAGGAGGAGGGAGAGGTGGAGGAGGATGATCAAGATCTTTGAACAACTACCTTAAAAGATTGGTACAAACTTTTATATTTTTTTAATTGCCTCAGATATAGCTAATTCTTCATAAAATGTCTTCATGTGCTGTTTAGAAAGACCATGGTATTTAAAAATTTAATAGCAATTATTTATGTAAAACGTTGAATTTAAAAAGACTTTTTAATATATTGAAACTTTTGTAATAACTTGATCCAGAATAGAAGTAAGCCCTGCCCACCTCTGTTTCATGCACTGATCTAATATATTTTCATTTTTTACCTTCTACTTACATTCAGTTTACTCAAGAGGCCCTGAACAATGTGTAATGGAGATTACATGGGGCTGAGTTAAGTCAAAATGACTTGCAGAAGTTTCCTATTCATCATGCCTTATTTCTGTAGTACCTATGACCAAGAACAGATGGTCTCTGAAACACAAAGGCTGCACAAAATGCTACCTCAAACAAAGACCTCTGATGACTCTGTGGTACAGATAGATTATTGATAATGAAATACCATTTTCAAAATTTGACATCTAGCTTATTTATGAAGTTAGATTTCAATGATTTGTCATGAACTTTATTAGTGCTTCTTGTATATCCAAGCTGTGAAGCAGCAAGTGTTTTTCCTCTTTATCATATATGTACACATATATCTAAATAAATACCTATATGCATATTTATTTAGAAAATAAACTGAAAAGGAAAATTTTAAAATATTTGTTGTAATTGTTGATGCATGAAAGGAACCATTGAAATCCAAAATTTTGTAGGTATACTGGATTCTAAGAAAATAGAGCAGATCACAAATACCAAATGGGTGTTTGCGGGTGGGGGGAACACATTGGTTTATATATGTATATTTGTAATAAAATCAACCAGGTCTGAGGATTTCAGATAACTTAGTTTTTTGTTTATATACCAATTCTCAAATTATGTCACTACTATGTTACATACATCTCAGTTGGAGTCATTCCTGGAATAAAATGATATCCACACAAACCATGTGGATGCATGTTGCTTTTGGGGAGAAAATTAAGAAAAGAGTGTTCATCCCTAGCAGTGCCTCAGAATCTCCTGTGGAAAAATGTATAAATATTTCCACATGTGTTCCACAGACTCAGAATATCTAGGAATAAAGGCCTAGCATCAATATTTTAAAAATGTTTTGCAGGTAACTTTGATGCAAATCCAGGGTTGAAAACAATAGCAATAGTGATTGCTACAGTTTGCCAAAGAAAAGAGATAGAGTGAGGAAGAAGAGGAGAAGGAGGAGGGAGAGGTGGAGGAGGAGGATCAAGATTTTTGAACAACTACCTTAAAAGACTGGTACCAACTTTTATATTTTTTTAATTGCCTCAGATATAGCTAATTCTTCATAAAATGTCTTCATGTGCTGTTTAGAAGGACCATGGTATTTAAAAATTTAATAGCAATTATTTCTGTAAAACATTGAATTTAAAAAGACTTTTTAATATATTGAAACTTTTGTAATAACTTGATCCAGAATAGAAGTAAGCCCTGCCCACCTCTGTTTCATGCACTGATCTAATATATTTTCATTTTTTACCTTCTACTTACATTCAGTTTACTCAAGAGGCCCTGAACAATGTGTAATGGAGATTACATGGGGCTGAGTTAAGTCAAAATGACTTGCAGAAGTTTCCTATTCATCATGCCTTATTTCTGTAGTACCTATGACCAAGAACAGATGGTCTCTGAAACACAAAGGCTGTACAAAATGCTACCTCAAACAAAGACCTCTGATGACTCCGTGGTACAGATAGACTGTTGATAATGAAATACCATTTTCAAAATTTGACATCTAGCTTATTTATGAAGTTAGATTTCAATGATTTGTCATGAACTTTATTAGTGCTGCTTGTATATCCAAGCTGTGAAGCAGCAAGTGTTTTTCCTCTTCATCATATATGTACACATATATCTAAATAAATACCTATATGCATATTTATTTAGAAAATAAACTGAAAAGGAAAATTTTAAAATATTTGTTGTAATTGTTGATGCATGAAAGGAACCATTGAAATCCAAAATTTTGTAGGTATACTGGATTCTAAGAAAATAGAGCAGATCACAAATACCAAATGGGTGTTTGCGGGTGGGGGGAACACATTGGTTTATATATGTATATTTGTAATAAAAAAATTTAGAATTATTTTTAATGACTAAAGTGATTTTTAAAACTTGGAAACAAAATCTCCTAGAACAATCAGATCTCAAAAGAGTTAATTGAACACATGGATATGGCCTTTTGGATTTTTGCACATTAAATCTGAAAAGTAACTTTTTGCTGTAAGGCCAAGGTTAGAAACTAATCAGACAAATAAACTGATGGACTATTTGAAAATATAGCATACATTTTCTTAAGGAAACAAAATAAAGTAACATGTGGGCTGTAATGAATGACCATTTATACTGCCTCTCTTTCTCTTTACTCTATAAATTTATGCCATGTGTAAATGAGAGAGAGAGAGAGAGAGAGAGAGAGAGAGAGAGAGACTGAAGGAGGTGAAGGATGGAGGGCACAAACTATTGTAACACATTTTGCCTTTAGATCAGCAGGATCCTTTGGGTGTGTGGTAAGCAGCTGTGAGAGAGATAAGTGATTTCCCACCTCCCAGGGGTCATGTCCTTGGGATAGAGAATGAACAGCAACTCCTGCTGTTGGCAGTAAAGTGGGTACTTGATTTCAAAGAATGCCCGAGATGATATGAAACCTACTAAAATTAGGCCAGAATCCACTTCTCATATAAGCATGTGGACTAAATTGGAGTATCAATTTATAGAAGAATTATTAAGCTCTATATCAGATGTCCTGTAATAATTAAATTTTGCTCTGTAAAATAAATTGAATTATATTCTGTAATAATTAAAGTCATGCACCACTTAACGAAGTTTCCTTGGTCACTGATGTTTCTTAGAACACCACTGCTTTCTTTCTGTGTTTAAAACAAGTTCTGGTTGAAATGAAAGGCGTGGCCTCTGAGGCTATCGGTGCCCATGCTTATCTTACTTTGAGTCCCACTGAACTCTCACTCATCATTGGTTCTCTGGAATTTTGCCTAATGGGATATTTCAAAAGCCGCGTATGAAAGGTGCAACAAGGAACAGCACACAGGCATATTGCTCCATTGTCCAAAAAGACTCAATTTACAAAATCTAAGTTCAAAGATAAAATTATTAAGAATTTCAAGACAGTAAATAATAGCAGAGCACTAAACTAAACATGGGACTCTTTTGAGCATAGTTATATGTGTAAACATTTCAGTTATATGGATATGTACATTTTCAAAACTCAATGAACTTAAAATAGTTGCAATTCATTATATGCACATTATAACCAAATAAGAAAGCAACAAAAAAACTACACCCCTAGCTTCAACTAAATTCAAAATTACAAAAAATGGTTTATACTTTATTAATTTAATTTTTCTGGTTACTAATCATATACCAAACAAAATGGATTAGATATATCAGTTACCAACCTCCTCCTCCATTTTCTCCCAGCACTATGACCTACTTTAATAGTTACTTAAAAGTAGCAAAACTATTACACAGTTACAGAGGGTAATTTTATGTCTTGTTCTATATATTTTTTTTTTTACAAAGAAAGCATAGTAACTGCTTTGAATAGTACATGAAAAAGGGGATTGTAATGATCAGTCTACAATTTCCTAGACAACACATAATTGTTTGCTTCTGTTATGTCTCATGGAGTATGTAATGTATCTGCAATTCCTGAGAAATTTACATTATTGTGTTTTTTTTTCTATGAGAGTATAAACTCACAGAAAGAAAAGGCTTTGACAGGGATCATGAAACTTTGCCTCGATGTATTCATTTGTCCTGGTCAAGGATGCATACTGAAAGACATTTTCCTCAGTGCCAATTGCATCACCTCACTGGGAAGGAATGCAGTTCCGTATGGCTGAGCCTCCTGTTCATACTAAGTTTTCACATCTGTAACATGGTCAAGAGCTTTAACATACTTTCTTATGATTTTATTTTACCGTTTTCCCAACCACTGATCTTCAGCAGGAAGGTGAATTATTTTCACATTTGTCTGCAATACAGGAGCTATACTGTTTAATTACCAGTACTTCTCAGTTCATGGAGGCAATGCTTGATAGAGGTACTTTGTAAAGAGATGTATGAATACATTTTTTCTACCTTAGTGCTGTTTTATTTGTTCAGAGTGAATGATATCATCACTTTGAATATTTGCTATATTTAAAAGTAAAAATTCTTTAAAGAAAATACTATAAATGAAAGAGATTTCAAGCATTAAATAATTTCTTTAAAGCTAATTGCAGTCCAACAAATTTCTCAGGGCCTTTCTTTAAAAAATATTTGTATTGATTTCAGAGATGAAGGGAGAGGGAGAGGGAGAGGGAGAAAGAAATCTCAGTGATGAGAGAGAATCATTGATCAGCTGCCTTCTGCATGCTCCCTACTGGGGATCGAGCCCACAACTTGGTGCATGTGCTCTGACCAGGAATTGAACCAGGACCTCCTGGTTTATAGGTCAATGCTCAACCAATGAGCCACACGGGCCAGGTTCAATGCCTTTCTGTGTAGCCTACATGAGGTAATTCTCAAGCTTAGGCTAAGAGGTACAGCCTGGGAAGTCAAAAGTACTTCTAAGCCTGTTGTATGGAAGAAGAGCACAAAACATAGAACACACTTTCTGAATCTCAAAAACCATTATTCGAACTATTATTTCCTGAATTACTATTACAGTTGACCTTTAGGGGTGCAGACCCCCAGCGCAGTTGAAAATCCATGTTTAACTTCAGACTCTCCAAAAACTTCAATCATCCTTGGTATCCATGGGTGGATTGGGACATAGAGAATTAGAGCTGCAAGATTCCTTTGTGTCTCTCTGACCCCAAAGGAATACGCATTACTAATCTTTACTCTCAAAATTAGTCCTTCATGACCATTTTTATTTTTAACATTATGGAACACATAGAGAACTATCAAATTATAATGTACAACACACTGGAGTAAACTGGGATAATCTATCCAATGTTTAGTGAAAAGATCATTACCTTTATTTTATGTGGTATAAATATATACTTTGTAGATATTAAATATTGAATGTGCTTAAAATGTCCAAATAAAATTTTTCAGGGCTTTTAATGAAAAACTTGTACTTGCTTCCATGAGCATAACATTTTAATATTAGGTTTTATGTTTTCAATGGCTATATTTAGTT
Organism: Myotis brandtii; assembly: GCF_000412655.1. Taxonomy (NCBI): domain Eukaryota; kingdom Metazoa; phylum Chordata; class Mammalia; order Chiroptera; family Vespertilionidae; genus Myotis; species Myotis brandtii. Next base: position 5,715,140 of record NW_005354829.1, read on the forward strand.
CTTGATTAATACTTTTGAATGATCACCACCAATGATAAATTTTGTTTAAATGGGTATGTGATTAAAAAAAATTAAAATCATTTTATCAACCATTCAAGTAAAGAATTTTTAACAGTTGAAATTATATTTAAAGCCGCTCTTCATTTTCTTTCCTCAGAGATAAAACATTGAAATTATATTTAATGTTAATGGATTTTGAATGTACTTGAACTTTTCCATATCAGAATCTCAAACTAATGATGAGGTTCTAATAATGTGGGTGCAATTTTAGAGCCACCACCTGAGGTTAGTTTGAATCAGAAAAAGGGCATATTTGCTACAAATCTACAAAAGTATTACAAATAGGTGGAGGCAGAGATTCAGAGCTGCTGCATTGGTGGTGCCTGTTAAGAAATTTGTCTGTTTCCCTGCCCCCCACTCCCATTCTAATCCCCTGCGAGCACATTTAGGGCTGCCTGCAGAGCTCCCTTGGGCATCTGGGATGAGAGAACGCCAGTAGCTCTGTAGCCTTCTTGTCCATGACAGGCAGAAATGCTTGCTGCAGCTGGCTGTTCAAAGAGACACCAGGTGGTGGAGCACCCCACACTGGTTAAACACCTGGTTGGAAAGCAGAAGGACTAACCATAGCTCATCATGCTCACTGCCTATAGCTGAGGGCTGCCAGGTCAGTCTTCACTCTGCTAGGGCCACCTCCTAAGATCCCTGGACAGAGATGCTTGTTGTCTGAGGCAACTGATCTAGGAGCTCTCTGACTGTTAGTTGCAGTCCTAGGCTTGGAGGATTAATATCTTAGGGCACCTGAACCCCTTTCCAGGAATTAGACCTGCCAGGAGTTGAAAGGCACTGCTATAGAGCTCTCTCTTAAATAAGGTCATTTCTAGGTCAAATAGGTTAGGACATCCTGTCTAGGGATATTTTCCTCGGCTGGACTGGGTAGTTTTAGATCTGTCTCAGGCTTTTCAACCTGAACCTGTGAAATTAGACTTCCAACATCACTCTCCCTTGCTAGTGATGATGATCCCCTTCGTAACTAAGACTAAATTTCACACCATGGATATCATGGCCTTCATGATGTTCCCTGATACCCTTAACCAAATTGATCTTCTGCACATTCACAAATACATTTCATCTCTGCTTAAACCGGACACCTGTGTCGTGGCTTGGATGTGTCAATTCAGTTCAGCTGCGAACTATATTTCCCACAATGAGCCTGTGTGCCTCTTGAGGAACAGGTGTGAGAACTGGAAAGAAGTGAAGCTGTGGCCATTTTTCTTTGAAGGTGGTCTTATTGGATGCTGAGATGCACAAAATGTGCCTGCAACCTTCAATCAGTCCTAACTCTTCTCTGCCTCATGTCCAGCTCCTCTTCCAAGTACTCACTCTGTTAACCAATATTAACCTCTGGCCAACTGTCAAATGCTTGGCTATGGACTTCCAGATGTGCTAACTACACAAAAGCAACAGTTTCCTGTAGACCTCCCATGAGCGTTCCTTCCCAGGCCCCTTTGTTCTTCTGGATGAACCTGGTTTCCAGATTGATAGGTGGGTGTCTCCTCTGATCCTCCAACTCCGCCTTCTGGATCCTCTTTTCCTCAGCTCCTCTCACAGCTGTGTGAGACCGTGTTCCTATGACAAATCCCTCTTCTAAAACATTCACAATGACTCTGCTGCCCTGTTTGAATCCTGCCTCATACATTTTGTTTTTCACATACCGCTCTTTCTCTAACTTTCTGGGCTCCATTCCTTTCCGCAGCTCATGTCTTCCAGCAGAAATTCTTCTGCTCTCCATTCATGATAGAAGAAATCTTACCCATCCTTTGAAAATTCATTTCCAATACCAATTCTTTCCTGAAGTTCTCCTGGTCATTCCAATTACAGACAATTTCTCTCTTGAACTCCTGCACATTTGCACTTTCTATGGTTCTCCTCACTCATTTTTTTAAAATCCTCACCCAAGGATATTTTTCCATTGATTTTTAGAGAAAGTGGGAAGGAGAAAGGGGGGGGGGAGACATAGATGTGAGAGAGACATATCGACTGGCTGCCTCCCATATGGCTCTGACCAGGGCCAGGGATTGAGCCTACAACCAAGGTATGTGCCCTTGATCAGAATTGAACCCAGGACCCTTCAGTCTGCTGACACTCTATCCACTGAGCCAGTGGCCAGGGCTGCTCTCTCATTTTTACAGTAAGTCATTTTATTCTTCCTAAAAGAAGATAGAACAGTGACTTAATCCCCTTGTATCCCAAGGCATTGTTTCTGTAACATACTTAACACTCAATAAATATTTGTGACTTGAATTGAATATAGATACAGAAATAAAATCCCTAAGAAGTTTAGTGATTAGTCCATGGTTATCATGGGAAGACAGTAAATCTGTTAAAAATATTTTAGGAAAATTTGGTATTACCCAACAGGCAAAGATCACTAATAAATTATAAACAACCACATTTTCTCATGTCTTATTTCAGGACTGTTTTTATAATGTAGTACAGATAATACATAGTGTAGCATTTATTTTCCCTCTTCCAAAAGGATGCCAAAATAATTTTGCAACTAGGTTCTTGACCACTCAAATGAAAATGATTTAAAAGCTTTGTTGTTAAACTAGGAATTCGTGTATTTTTTCTGCAAATGAAATTTTACACAAAATTCCAATATATAAACCTATCAATTGAGCAGCCTAAGATGATGCATCAGCCAAATCTACTCTTTACCCACCCGCCCGTGGCTTCTGGGGGAGTTTAGGGCTCAAAGGAACTCAGTGTGAAAACTGCCACCACAGCATTTTCACTTGTGAGGGTTAAATCTCATTGTGTAAAGACATGGCATGTTAGACATGCAGAAACCCAGGCCCCATCCTGGCCCTACTGAATTCAAATGTGCCTTTAAGCAAGATTCCCAGGTGATTCTTATAGATGCTTAGGGGATGTTAGTATAGGAAGGGACAAAACAAGAAATTGCATACAATAGACAGCTTGAATAAATTGTATACAGAAGGGAAAATTGAGCTGGAATTTCTTCTCCTGTATGATTCTGGGCTAGGGTTGGCCACAAGAGAAACGTGCCCAATATTTGGAAGGTAGAGGAAGTAGCTTTGATGACACTCAGAAGGTTCAGTGCAGTGTTGCAGGTGTCGATGCAGCTCATGCATAGGGCCGCGAATCTGGATCTGGGTATCAACCCTTTGGGTGGGGCAGCAGCGAGGCCTGCAGTGCAACTTCAGCTGCATTGGCCCATACTGCCTCTCCCCTTCAGCTTCTCCAAGTCCTGGGCCAGGCATGAGGATGGCCCCACAGGGAGGGGCACCAGGTACCTCTGCAGGTCTCTGGAGTTGCCATGTGGACAGAAGCATATTCTTGCTTCTCCTCGCAGGTTCCTTTTGTCTTTGTGAGTGCTGGTTAGTCTTCACGGGTTCTAGTTTTTCCTTGATTTCTCCAGCTTCACAGCCAGATTTCCTCCTCCCTCTGATCTACAACTTTAGACTCACCACCAGTTACCCTCTTCTGGAGTTTCCTTTGCCCAGCTTCTTGCACAGTGGTTAAATATAGCTCCTAAAATGACTCCTTTATTTCCTATTAGTCATTGCAGTCCTGCTTCCCGGATCAACCCTGGCTGACACTGATTCCATTAACGATCGCCTGTGTCTTGGTTTTAGGTGTGGCTCATTTCATATGTTACTTTATAGATCAGTGGTTCTCAACCTTGGCTGCACATTAGAATCACCTGGGAATCTTTTTAAAATCCTGATTTCTGGGCCTCATCCTCTGGAAATTCTGTTTCTTTGTTACTAATGTTGTGGCCCCACCCCATAACAAAGAAACAGAATTTCCGGAGGATGGGGCCCAGAAATCAGGATTTTAAAAAGATTCCCAGGTGATTCTAATGTGCAGCCAAGGTTGAGAACCACTGTTATAGATCTTCTCTGTCATCTCAGCTAAAGGTTTTCTTGCCATATAAAGCAACATTTACAAATCCCAGGAATTGTAAAAAGGAGAATTACTTTTTCTAGGAAAACTTTTAAAATTTGATATGGTTAGAATAGCTTTTCTTTTTTTTTTCTTTTCGGTTTCTTGGTGATTCACAGAGGACAGCTAAATGTTACTTAATGCCTCTCTTTATCCTTTCATACAGATGAGTAAAAGAAAAATAAATCCCTAACCAAGGAGCACTAAATCAGAGGAGACAGCTCAGCAGAAATAGGCTATTAGGAGAAAGGGGGAAGGGGCTTTGGAAAATGTAATAGAATGATAATAAATGAAAATTGTTTTGTACCAAGAAGCTAATCATCTCGTTGAGTCAGCCTCAGCTTTGCCTTTTACCACTTTTTTTCAGTTAACTTTTCAAATTAACCAAATGTAAGTTTAAAGTAAGCAGAAGAATGAGGCCATTTTTACTCCTTAACATAAAATATTCTGTTTTGTATCTTAGGAGTCTTCATGTACCTTAAACTGAGTAATAAGACTGAAACAAAAGCAGGCAATAGTTTTCCTGCTTTATAATTTAGTCCAATTAATCAACTATTAATTGCCTCTGGAATTCATTCAAATTTCCAAATTTTTTTTCTACCCTGATCAGGGTGTTAAAAACCCCACCTGTTCAGATATGTTTGCTTTATTTTATTTTTAAATATATTTTTATTGTTTTCAGAGAAGAAGGAAGAATGAGAGATAGAAACATCAATGATGAGAGAGAACCATTGATTGGCTGCCTCCTGCACACCCTTCACTGGGGATTGAGCCCGCAGCCCAGGCATGTGCTCTGACCAGGAGTCAAACCGTGATCTCCTGGTTCATAGGTTGATACTTAATTACTGAGTCATGCCGGCTTGGCGTTTTATTTTATTTTTTTACAATAAGTCCTAATATGTTTGAGCTACCCTTGTCTATTACAATTGCCTTGGAAGTCATACATTTTAATATTTTCAAGATCTTTATATTGCAGTAATACGACATGTGTGAACCTTATTACTTGTCAGTCAAGGCATACATTGCTGGTGGCACTAAAGGAGTTTCTGCTAGAACAGGGGTGGGCAACCTTTTTGTGAGTGCGTGCCAAAACCAGCAAAATCTCTGACTCAAAATTCTTCTGCGTGCCAACCCTAATTTTTTGAGAACATCTTACGCCTACTTGATATCTCTTAAGGTGTACGTATGTGAAGAACCTTGAAGAAATAATAAAATTCATTCGAGCGACAAAAACACAGTATATGATGATGAAAAATACATTTATTTTTTAATGTATACATGTACACTGATAGTCCGACAGAAAACTTTATGACTCTGTTTGCTATTATCAGTGGGACTTTTGCTGCTGCATCACTGATGACAGAGATTTTACATCAGGTTTCTATTTCGTGACCTTCAGAGATATGCACGAGCTACTACTTTCATCCGTCAGGCTACTCCTATTACGAGACTTAACAAAATTCATCACTGAGAACAAAGATTCACAACTGTAAATGGAAGATTATAAGAGAGAGTTTCGCGTGCCAGCAAAAGTTACTGGCGTGCCATGTTTGGCATGCGTGCCAGGGGTTGCCCACCCCTCTGCTAGGATCAGGCAGAGATTTTGATTTGTGTACTGCTGCATCCCCAGTGCCCAAACACCTCTCGGAGCACAGTAGGTACTCAATGAAGATTTCCTTTGTTGTTTGACAGACTTGCTTTATACACGTAGTCAGCCTTAAACACAAATATTCACAGCTTATCAAAGGGAATGAGGACAAGCTTTATGGAGGATGAAACATTAGCAGGACAGTACATAATCTGTTGTTTCCTAATCTGATTTGCATGATGCAATGTGGTGTTCTGTATCTGAATTATAAATGCGTTTGCATATTCACTGGGCAGGGCTGAATAACTGCCCCTCTTCTCCCATATCCGTGTCTTATTCCCTAGAATTTGTGAATGTTACCTTATGTGGCAAAAGGACTCTGCAGATGTGATCGACTGAAGATCTTGAGATGAATTTGAATTATTTTGAGACAGTAGCTTTTAAAAGAAGGATAAACATATAGAGCATAATTTTTAACCTGAGTTTACTGGCAACATTTCTTAAATGACAAAAACTACACTTCATTTTGCAGATTTTTACTCTTGCCTGGTTGCCTAGGTGGCCTTTTCTGGGGTGGGACTTTAATCTATTTGTGAAAGGGACACATTCTAGGGTGTCAGGATATGGGTGGGGGTGGCGTGGGCAGTGGCAATCCTTCCTTGGTATGATTCGCCTTCTAAGTGAGCAGTTTTGGATAAGAGCCAAGGTGCTGACATTGTGTGAAGGTGCTGATCCTGGGTTCAGTTCTATCATTTTAAGGCCATTTTGCATTTTTCTCATTTCAGCATAACCATTGATACCTAAGACCCTTTAAGCAAATCCTAGCCCCTTCGGATGTACACTTGGTCCTTCTCCTAAGCTGTTTGACAATCATTTCCCTTCAGTACTAACTGCTTTGCATAGTCTTATCTCCATATAAATAGAGCTGGTCGCCAACTCTTAGTACTTATCGCATATCTTTTTGAATCTCAGAACAAGCCCAAATTCCTGGACAAGTCCAACATAATATTTTATATACTTTATTCTCATGCCTTCACTTTGCTAATTTTCTGGCAAGATTCACTTAACGTTCAGCTAGAATCAATGTCAGACACAAGCAATATCCAACTGATGTTCAAAGATAATTTTCCATCATTTTTCTCTTTGAAAGTTCCTGCCTTCTCTCTATTTCTTCCCCTGAAGGTAGAAAGTAAGTTTTCTGTGTAAAATATTAGTTTGTCTTGCTATTGTGACTTTAAACCAAGCCTAGTTTCTGTCTTTTACTGTCTCTAACACATTGTACAAATTATATTACATTTTTTAAGTTTTCCAAGTTCTTTTCAGATATGATATATTATTCTCTGTCATGGACTAATGAAGCCAAGCTTCCCATTTGGTTTGTGAATTTTATTTGAGATTGCCTTAAGAGAAACATGTAAACAAATCTCTTAGTTTTGTTACTGACCCAGAAAGTAAAAAGACCTTGCTAATTTATAAAAACCCTTTTGGGATTGTTTCTCCAAAATAAAAAAAACAATAAACTGCCTTCCAGTAAGCAGCAAATGTGCATAAATAAACAAATCGAGTGTGGAATTCTCTTGGCAGGGTTTGGTCAAATTTTTATCTGGATGATTTTCTTTTATTTCCACATGACAAACACATTCTAGCGGAAGCTGAACAAATGCTCGAGGTGAATTGAATGGAAGGAAACCCTGGGTAGACAGCATTTCTTCACCTTCCTATGACACCTCGCAGTTGCACAAAAATCTCCCTTAATAGTTCCCTTGTGATGTGAGAACATCCATTGGATGTCCAAGCCCAATTACTGGAATCAAACTTCTCAGAACTGATTCACTGCAGGCAAATACGACTGTATCTCTTATAAACAAGTGCTAGTTAGGATGGATTTCCAACTTTGTTTTTGAAGAAGCATACTTTATTTCACTCTAGTTCCTGCAATCTGCTCCCCAGACATTTCCTTGTTATTTTAGAGACTGCCTGCCAAAAAGCCACTTGACCAGTGAGCGGAAAATTTTTCTGCTGAAGTCTTCAGATGTTTCCAGATAAAAATTATTTGTTGTCATGAAATTTATGAGTCTGATTTCTCCAAGTAATGTATCGTAGGTACAGAAAACCAGGTATGTAAGCAGTAACATACATTTAGATATGGTTCCTTAATAAGAGCTTTACCATGAGGCAGCACTAACCAGCGCCAGCTCCAACTGGACCTCCTGGCCTGGGTGCCCTGTCCTCCAGCTTCCCCCTCCTCATTGGGCCCGGGCACCTGCATGCCAGGAGTCTCAGTTCTTCTCCCTCTTCTATACCTCCTCCAGGTCCCCCAGGAACACACAATTTCCTGTGCAAATTCATGAGCATCTTTTTTTTTTCTGACATAAATTTTTTAAAATTTCTTTATTGGTTAAGGTATTACAAATGTGTCCTCATCCCCCCATTAACCCCTAACCTCCCCCCCACTCATGTTCTCATCCCCCTGTTGTCCATGTCCATTGGTTTGGCTTATATGAATGCATACAAGTCCTTTGGTTGATCTCTTCCCCTTACCCTCACCCTCCCCTACTTTCCCTCTGGGGATTGATAGTCTGATCGCTGTTTCTCTGTCTTTGGATCTGTCCCTGTTCATCAGTCTATGTAGTTCTCTATATTCCACAAATGAGTGAGATCATGTGGTATTTATCTTTCTCTGACTGGCTAATTTCACTTAGCATAATGCTCATGAGCATCTTTTAAAGTCCCAAGTCTGCTTTTGACAAATGCTCAGACATCTTCCCCAAATGGATCACCTAAGGCCCAACTGAACTCCATTTGTTCACCCCTCTGGCTTCAGGGCTGAGAGGCACTGCTGGTGGGATTGGTCGGGGCATGGAGAGATGAACTGACTTCCCCTAGATGGGCACTGAAGCCCCTTGTGATATACAGCGGATTTGGGTGGTGGTGGGTGAGGGCTGTAGGGGTGTATGGAGCTTGGACTGTGTTCTTCCTGGTAAATGATAGGGGAGGGCCTTGGGTAGGGAAGGAAGAATTCATAAAAATCTGAAGATTATATATTTTTTAAGACAGTTTATATACAGTATGTAAAGGATATAAGTAGCATTGAGTTTAAATAGAAGTGCAGTGAGAAGATGACAAATCAGCTGTCAAGGGCAAGGGATCTTTAAAAAATTACAAACACTAAGTTTGCTCTGGTACCTCCTCCTTTCCCCTGTGTTCCTTTCTCCTCAGACTTGGAGACTCTACCCAGAGTGTGTTCCCAATCAGGGTCAGGAAGAGCAGGAGGCATGCTGAAGGGCTATTTTTAGGTGAAAGTCAGCATCCAGTGAAGCAGAAGTGAGACTGGCCATTACCAGTATTGGGAAGCATCATGGAATTAGCGGAAGGCAATCAATAATCACTGTCAATGGGAAGAGTCTAAATACATCAATTAAAAGACAGAGACTGGCCCAGCTAGCATGGCTCAGTGGTTGAGCATCGACCTATGAACCAGGAGGTCACAGTTCAATTCCCCATCAGGACATATGATAATTATGGGATGCGATAGAGGTGTTAGCTAAATACTATAGTGGTAATCATATTGCAATTATATAAATGTATTAAATTAACATGTTGTACAGGTTACATTTATACAATTTTATGTGACAATTATATCACAATAAAAAATGTTTCTAGGGCATAGTACTTAAGAGGAGGGAGCTTTAGAGAACTTCAGAGATCTACAGAGGATGCCCTGGAATTTCCTTCTGAGTATAGATCAATGCTCATATGTGAGGATTACCTGAGGCCAAGGAAGAAAGGGACACTCAAGACCAAATAGTCTGAATCCTGCTTTAAAAAGGCAGAAATTAGCCCTGGCCGAGTGACTCAGTCGGTTGGAGCGTCGTCCTGTACACCCAAAGGTTGCGGGTTCGATTTCCAGTCAGGGCACATACCTAGGTTGTGGGTTTGATACTTGATCAGGATGCAAATGGGAGGCAACTGATGGATGTTTCTTACATCGATGTTTCTCTCTCTCTCCCCCCCCTCCTTCTCTCTCTAAAATCAATAAACACATCCTCATGTAAAATGGTGCCTTGACAGGGCAGTTAAACACTTTAATGTTAAATCAAAGCTCATTTGCCTGAATTTTAAAAAAATTACTTTATATCTCCAATGAAAACTGATTCATGACCTCTGGGAAGATTTCTACTTGCATTAAACCTTGTATCAAAATTACCTTTGTTTTAATTATTTCTGTATTCTGACAAAATTAGTCACATATGAGAATTAAGCTTTCTTTTTTTTTGAAATTTCTTCAATTCTTATCCAAAATTGTGGATGAATACAGGCTACAAAAATATTCTTCACATCATATGATGCCACGGAACTTACTGTTTTCATGGTGTGTCGGTAATTTTTACTGGTAAAATGCTTAGTGAATTTTTAGTAGGACCTGAATAAAAAATAATTTGCTAATTTTTTTTGGAACTATGCTTAGTCTTCTGGATGAATGTTAGTTCATACACTGAATTTAATATTCAGATAGGCTAGTACAATAAACAGTAGTTGAAAGCTTGCCCTAAGCCAGGCACTTTTGTAAAATTTTCCCAACAGGTACTATTATTATCATGCTCCTCTTTACACACGAGGACACTAAAGTCCAGAGAGGGTAAGGAATTAATGTAAGATACTCAGCAAGAGGCTCAACATGAACTCTCATGTATTCTGATTAAAGAGGCCATTATTCTGACTACTCAGTTGTATCATGTCGGTGTGGTATTTTTATTTTAATCTTTCATGGAAATGGGGAAAGTAGAAACTTCTTATATTTGAATTGAAATTCTTTACCAACAAGCATGAAAACTGAATTCAGAATTAATCTCTTTAGATTAGGCTAGTACATTAAACAGTAGTTGAAAGCTTGCCCTAAGCCAGGCACTTTTGTAAAATTCTCCAACAATTCAGTGATGCAGGTACTATTATTATCATGTACCTCTTTACACATGAGGACACTAAAGTCCAGAGAGGGTAAGTGTGTTGTCCTCTTAGCTGTGTGCTCAGCTTGAGAAAGTTTCTCCAGGTCAGCACTACACCCATGTGCCTCAGCAAAGGAGCCAGAGGACATGGCCAGTTCTTTTTCTTTAGATCTACATAAATTATCCAAGAATTGTTTTTTCCATCTTACGACATGTTTTTAAATGTCTATAGGTTCCATTCAAAGTAATATACCTTTATTTCTGTAACAATGCACACATTTGCTTCAATATACTCACAAACTTTTGCTGATAATAAAAGTATGAAGAATGCTGTTTTAGTCAGCTGGGTGGCCATGACAAAATACCATATACTGTGTGGCTTGAACAGCAGAAATGTGTTTCTCACAGTTTTGGAGGCTAGAGATCAATTTGCCAGCATTGTTAGTTTCTGGTAAGGACTCTTTTCTTGGTTTGTAGGTGGCTGCCTTCTGTCTGTGTTCTCACATGGGGGTGGGGGGGGAGGGCGATAGAGAATGCAAACTTTCCAGTGTCTCTTCTTATAAGGGCACTATTCCCATCATGAGGGCCCCATTCTCATGACCTCATCTAAACCCAATCGTCTCCCTTGGGTCTTGTCTCTAAATTACATCACATTGGGGATTAAGGCTTCAACATATACATTTTGGGGGAATGCAATTCAGTCCATAGCAAATGCCTACATTACTTTCTTAGAATTGCCTTCTCATGGAAAATAACTTCAAAGACTTTTACTATCTTAACCAGCATTGAAAATTAAATACATTTCTTTTTTACTTAAAGTTTTCAAAAGATGATTTTGCTCTCCCATTGTTATTTCAATGGGAGAAACAATTTCCCTTTATTCTTGTGCTATTACCAATAGTGGGGTGGAGGTAGAAAACATTTAAAGGAGGCCTTTCATAGTATTAAATTTGTTTTTATGTAAAGTCTTATGAGTTGAGCCTTTTATTTTATCATTTACAGCACACCACACAAAGAGATGTGCATTTCAAAGAGCAATTGGTTTCAGTAGTTCCGTTGGACAAAGTAATCTGGATAAATGTCATATGGTAATGTGACTTTACAAAAAGAAATATTACATCAAAAATGATGTGGGCCCTGAAGATAAAAATCACACTGGGAAAGACAATCTAGGAGTGGAGAAAGGTGCCAATTAAAGGGTGGGCGGTGGGTGCAATAAATGGTAAAATTAGTGACCACAAGTTAGCTGTCAAATATTTCCTTAAAAGTCTCCTCTCTCTTCTCCCCTATGCCCTCTCTTCCTTCTAAAGACTTTAATAAGATTCATTCTATTTCTGTTAGAATGTAGTCAAATTAAAAAAAATAACAGTTTAGGTACAATGCAAACCTTGCCTTTGAATCATTGTACATTACCTTCATAGCTATCCAGGAGATACCATTTTAGGGATGATTACAAAAAGTTCAGCAACTGGTTTAAATTCACAGAGTTAATACAGGTTTGAGATGGACTACGGCTCATGTGTTTGACTTTGAAGCCCAGGCTTTTAACCACTATGCTGGAGTTGATTCATTCAAATATAAATACTTACTATTCAGGGGCAATCCTCAGACAATGAGATAGAACTTGGCTTGTACTGTGCCCTCCTATCATGTGAATTGACTAGCCTCATTCTTGGTTACTGGCTGGCTCCATCTCAAGCACCCTGGTCAAAGAAGCCCAGGTGGTTTCTCACTGGGAGAAACTGGTTGGTTAGGCTGTTTCTCTAACCAGATGAATTATAGTTTTTCACCCATAGGGTTGGCTGCAAACAGCAAATTTGAAACCATGAAGTATCAAGTCTGAAAAGGCAAATAAATGGTTTTACTTGTAATGAGTTGGAAGCTGTTCTGGAATGTACCTCCACACCACTAAAAATTTTCTTTACTCTGATAGGGTGGAAAATTTAGGGCATAAACTTAAGGCTGATTTTAATATCTATTGCATGTGGAGTATGACTTTCCTGGTGTCTCAGAATTATGGCTGCAAGCCAAGCTGAAGACACAAGGCGCTAAGTATTCCTAAGCTATGAATAGCTGCCAGGCTTATTAAGTGGCATTTGTTTCCACCACCACCACCACCACCACGAGTTATCATCTCTCTTCCACCCCACACACCCATTTCCTTCTGTTGTTCCTGAACTTGAGGGAGGAAGAACATTCACAACTTATGGCTGGAGGCTCCTCCCTCCTTGCCCTTGGAGGAGGAGAGAATAGTGCTCTTATATCCATGGAGCCAAGTGAATCAGCTTCAATACAATCCTTATGGAGATTGGGGGTATCTCAAAAAAGGGGAGAGTGACATCCCTGTGTCTGGATATCTGCTTAATGCAGAATCTGGAGACTTATTCTGTTGGCAAAAGTATAGTATGCTTTTGAAGGGTATCAGAATATGCCACCCCAAAACACGCCACTTTGGCATAAGGATTACTTTGCGCTAAAGGCAAATCAGCACATTTGAGAATCAGCAGATGCTGGGAGAGTTTTCTGCCCTCCCCTTATCTGCCTTGGAACAGGACATCATTTCCCTTTGGTTCCCACCCCCAACCAGGGTGAGAAGAGCAATTCTTGTCACTGCGGATGGGGAGTGGACACCAAGATGAGTTTGTATAAACAGATCTTACTAAATAGCCCTTACTTTCCATTAGCTACTCTATATATTTGCTAATACTTTTCCCACAATTTGTCATCTCTTGAAGCCTCAGCCCATTTTCCCCAGGACTTTAACCAGTCCTTTGAGTTTCACTTCTTTTCTATAAACTCCTGTGTAGGTAAATATTAATAACCATGCGTGTCTTTTCTCCTGTTAATCTGTCTTTTGTTAGCCCCCCAGGTAATTAGCCTAAGCAGGCAGAGGAAAGGTTTTTACTTCCTGACACTTTTCAGTTCTCCCTCCCCGTGGGACAGGAAGGGAAGTGCTGGACTGTGTCTCCTGATGTCTGAAGACACCTCGTGATGAGGTTGAAGGAGATACATTGCCCCTTGGATGGGCCCTGGGCGACTGAGAGGATTTCAAACACAGAAAGGTCCAGAGTGAAGCTGCACAAGTACACCACTTTGTAGGTCACAGTCCAGTTGGAATCAGCCTACACCAGAAGTAAAATAGGGAATGCCCCCTCCAACCAACCTCACAGAGGCACTCACATAAGGAGAATGTGTTGTTCCCACTCCCATTCCCATTTTGTCTCCAAATCCAGAGTTGCAGATGTTTATAGAAGATGAAAAAGAGACGTCGCAGAGACAAACCACAGCCCCTTCTCTACTCGAAACACCAAATCTCGCTTGGGGTGGGGACGGGCACAAGAGAGCACAAGAGCTTTGAGTGAAGTGTGAGATTCAAGTTATTTAAAAATGGAATTGCACCAAGTCCTAAATACTGGAGAAAAGATTGCTCTAGTAACGGAAAACGATGATGGAATCAATGTAAGACATTGTTAAGGTAGCCATCACCCTGATGGAGAAGCAAATTTGATCCGGTATTACTGGTGGCACAGTTGAGAGAAAAAAGGCAGTTTGTAATTAAACTCCAACAAATTCAGACTCTTTATCAGCAGCTATATTTATAAACAAAATGTTTCCTCCAGCAAGTTTCCATACAATATTCTTTATGGGCAAGGCTTCAGTTACTTTTATGTTTTTAAGACCACGTCTGCCCAATAGGACTTCCTGTAGTGAAAATGTACAATATATGTGCAGTCCAATGTACAATCCAGTAGACATATGTAGCCATTGAGCATTTGATATGTAGTTTATGATACTGAGGAAATGAACTTGTAATTTTATTTAATTTGTATTTAAATTTATGTATAAATAGTACTATATGGCTAGTACCGCAAGTAGCTATTTGAAGAACTGCTCTGTTTATGTGAAGATTAGGAGAAATGTTCTCCTAAACCTGTGGGTACCATCCGTCTATGGGTTTGTGTAGTTATAAATCAGAGAATAAGGTGCAATGGTAGCTGCAGCAAAAACCTCACATGAAACAAGTCTCTCACTGCATCTTCCCAACATGGCAGAGTCTACCTCTGTGGCAGTTGGTATTATTATGCTTGATCCTCTACTAGTTAGTAAGAGACCTGAATAGACTGTGCCTTATTTAGATTTTTATCGTTATATTGCCTAGGGTAGTGCTTTTCACCTTGTTCATATACAATAATTGTTGGCTCTTGGTTAGGGGAAAGTAAAAAAATCTTGGCTATTACAAAAATCTTGGTATGTGGCCCTCTACCCAACATAATCTTATTACTAAGTATTTAATTTCATGGCCTCACAACAAGAGTTTGGAAGTGTTCCTTTAAATCTTAGATTTTTTGGAATAGTTTATGGAGAATGGGTGTTATTTCTTCCTTGAAATTTTGGTAAATTCCCCTGTGCAGCCATCTGGACCAGGGCTTTTGTTTGCTGGGAGATTCTTTTATTATTGTTTCAATTGAATCAGTAGTTATGGGCCTGTTCAGGTTTTCTGATTCTCATTGCTTACTATCATGTGCTATGAAATCAATGAATACTTCCAAGGTCTGCAATCCACAGCAGCCTCTGCCTAATTACCTAAGGGTCCCACCGAGGCCATGGCTCCTGAGGGCATGGGTTTGATAACAATAATACAATGTTAATAATAATTAACATTTCATAATAGTAATTAACATTTACTTGAAATTACTATGTGCCAGGTACTTTTAGAAGCATTTTATATGCATTACTTATTTGATCCTCTAAGAACTCCATAATGCAATTCTATTGTCATGCCCTTTTTCTTTATGAAGACACTAAAGCACAGAGAAGTTATTTCATTGGTAGCAGATCATAAAAATTAAGGTCCAAAATGAGTGGCACATGAATTAAGTGCTACTGGACATGGAGGAGATTAATAATAATAATACCATTATTTTCTCTGTCCCCACCCCAGGCAAACTTGCAGCTTGCCATACTAAAGCCATGCAGCTGTGGTCCTGAACCTCAGACCCATGGTTCTTATAAGGGGCTATTTTTGCCTCCCAGGGGTGTTTGGCAATGTCTGAAGATATTTTTGATTGTGTGTGTGTGTGTGACTGTGTACGCAAGTGTGTAAGGCACTCTGGCACCTGGTGGGTAGCGGCCAGAGTTGCTGCTAAACATTCTATAGTGCACAGGACAGCTTCCCACAACAAAGGACTATGTGGTCCCAAATGTCAGTAATGAGAGGCTGAGCAACTCTACTCTCTCACTCTCCATTCTGAATCTATTTTTCCTCTTTCGTTGTCTATCATTTCTGCGCCGTGTCCTTTCCTTGCTTTCTCTCGTTCTGTGGCCATCCTTCAGATGGCTGCTCCAGTGACTGTCAACTTTGGCTTGATTATAACATTGTAAAGATTAGGATGCTTCTGGCTACAGGTAACAGGAATGGCAGCTCAAATGGGCTTAAACAAGAAGGAAATTTATCACACATACCCATGACCCAATAGGTAGGGAAGGGATGTTATTATCAGAGGTGAGGTAAGACTTATTTTCTCTGTGACTAACTCTGCTTTTCCCTCCTGCATTGCCAACTTGGTCCTTAGGTTGGCTTCTCTCATGGTTGCAAAGGGGCATGGCCTTCGTTACTCATGTACAGTAGAGAAAAACAGAAAACTCTCCTTTTCCCAAACCATGGAATGTATCCTCTCCTTCATTCTGATTTGGCCTGAGACATGCCCAAACCTAGATCAAGAATAGCTGAAGTGAAATGCCATGTCCAGATTGGTTTACTATTCAGGATCTATCACTAGAACTCAGCATAGGGTAGGAAATTAAAATAAGGGTGAGTAAAGAGGCAAGAGAGGAATGGATGTTGGACAGGCCACCAACTGAACCCACCATAACCCTGCCTACTGTCTTGAAGATGCTTCCTTCTATTCTTTGCAGTCACAGGGCTAGTCCTATCCCTCCCTCCCTGTTTTCACGCCTAGCATCTGGAGTCACGACACAGATATTTCATCTCACTTTTTAACGCACCCAGACAAAATCACTGGGAATGAAATTAATATGAAACTCTCAGAGGATGTGAGACTTGAATTGGGTCTTGAAGCGTATCAAAGATTTAGACGGGCAGTCTTTCTTTTCAATGCAACAAATTATAAAGCAAGATGACTAGAAAGAGGAGAGCTGGGTTTTTAAAGAATTACAGTATAGTATCTAAAAACCTTTTAGGAAAAAAAGATTTTTTAAAATTTTCTCTCATAAACCAGTGCAACAGATTTATTGTAAAAATAACCTAATTTTTAAAATAGTTGTATTAAATTCAGTCAATTTTGTGAAAAACATCTTAAGGTAATATATCCTGCTTTACAATAAATTATGTGACCCAAATACAATCCCCATTTAGCTTGTCTCAAAAAGAACTCACACTTCTAAGAGTAGAAGTCCGACAAGGTGCCCAGAAAGTAGAAAAAAAAGCTATATTTTAAAAACAGTCTTTTCTCCAGTTGTTGATTTTCATTTCACTAATGTAATTTACTTTCCATTTGACTTTTGCTTCTAGAGGCTAATCTTTTTAAATAATATAAATGATATACAATGATTTATTCCTTAAATATATGATGATTTATGCTAGATTGCTGTAATCTACTTTGAACTTTTGAAAGGTGATAGACAAACTACATTACCAGGTAAAATCTTTAATTTTATCACTTTCTTTACACTAGACAGACCATAGTTAATTTCCTGAGTATAGATAATAAACACATCTCACTCCCAGAAGTGCCAATTCTGCAAATAATTTCTTATTTGTTATTATTAGGTTAACCATAGCTTTAGTCTTTCATGTGTTCATATGCATTTTTATATATTACATGAAACATAAATCCACTGACAATGCAAAAAACAGCAGCACTTTTCTACACCATTCTCCTTTTTTTAAAAAAAAATATATTTTTATTGTGGAAGGGAGAGGGAGATAGAAACATCAATGATGAGAGGAAATCATTGATTGGCTGCCTCCTGCACGCCCCACACTGGGGGTCCTGGGCAAATGCCCTGACCAGGAATAGAACCGTGACCTCCTGGTTCATAGGTCAACACTCAACCACTGGAACCATGCAGCCTGGCTGCATCATTATTCTTTATTTTACCATTTATTATTACCTTCATCAGAAAGTGGGAAAAATAAAGACAAAGTTTTAAACTAAAATGAATCTATTTATCTCTTTCTTATTGTTTTGCTAAATTATATATATATATTTTCTGATATGAGATAACTTATTTGTGAAAAATGAAATTTTGGGATTCACTTTCTATTTAGATCTTATTTTTTTCATTGCAACAACATAAGAGTTTTAGAATTTGAAAAGTAGATATTGAACTGCCATAACTATATAACTACATTTATGGCTACAGTCACTGAAATTATTTGACGAAAATTTTTATAAGAAAAGTGAAATGTAAATATCTACCTTAATTTTTATTTTTGTAATAGTCAAATGATTATGAAAAATGTATATATAGTTCTTAATAAACACCAGGTGGGGATATAATATATTTTATACACACACATATGTATATATATAATTTAGTTTTCAGGAAACTAAGTGTTATGAATTGTGGTTTTTCTTAAAATACCACAAAACTTAACTTTAAGAGTAATATTTACTGAACAAACTAGAAGTCATTGTTCTTTTGGCACAAGCATTCCTGCTTCTGAGAAGACAAAATCAAGGAAACTTCTTTAAAAACAACAACAAAACCTCACATAGCTTCTGGGACACTAGCTGAAATGAAGCCATATCTTATGAATAAAGTCAGGTCCCTTCTCTGCTAACAAAATAAATTCAATAACTGAGGCACTTTTCACAAATTCCAATGAAAGAGATTTTTTTAAAAATCTGCATAAATCCGGTGTACATTTTTATTATCCTCAATCATTTAGGTATTTCTCACTACTCTGTTTTACTGGGGTCAGCAAAACATTGGATACTCCCTTCTCTGCTACCAAAATAAATTCAATAACTGAGGCACTTTTCACAAGTTCCAATGAAAGAGATTTTTTTAATCTGCATAAATCTGGTGTGCATTTTTATTATCCTCAATCATTTAGGTATTTCTCTCTACTCTGTTTTACTGGGGTCAGCAAAACATTGGATACACTGAAAACAAAAGCAAAGAAATAGCAACAGAAACCCTTGTCCTAAGAGAGATATAAAGATAGAATTTCTATTGGAGTAGGCACCGTCTTAATCTGTTTGTACTGTTGTAACAAAATACCGTACACTGAGTGACTCAATCAACAACCATATATTTGTCATAGTTCTGGAGGGTGGAAATTCCAAGATCCAGGCTCCCTTTCTGGTTCTTAAATGGCCGTATTCTCCCTGTGTGCTTACATGGTGGGAGAAGCAAGCAAGCTCTCTTGGGCCTCTTTTATAAAGGGCACTAATCCCATTCATGAGGGCTCCATTCTCATGACCCAAATATCATCACATTGGGTTACAACATAGGAAATGTGAAGGGACACAAGCACCCAGTCGAGAGCAGCATGTTTTAAGGGAAAGGCTAGGCAGGGAGAAAAATATTTCCCCAGGCTCTCTCTGCCTTTGTATCATGACTTAATCACCAAACTACATTTCAGACAACAGAGCTGCAACAGAAACAAGTACCTACAGCAATGGCTAGTAAACCTAGTTGCTACTAGAATCATCTGGGAAACTTTTTTTTAATATAAATAAATTAATTGCAAAAAGGTTCAGCTTCAGCCAGAAACTGAATGGAAATGGGACCTTGTATTATTATCAGAGAAATAGAACCAATAGAGTGTATATGTGCAAGAGGCAGAGAGAGAGAAAGAGAGAGAGAGAGAGAGAGAGAGAGAGAGAGATTTTAAGCCATTGACTCACAAATTTGTAGAGGTTGGCAAGTCCAAATAGATGGCAGGGCAGGGCAGAGGCTGGAGACCCAGGGAAGAGTTGATATTGCTGGTTGAGCCCAAAGGCAGTCTGCTGGGAACATTGTCTTCCTCAGGGGAGGTCAGTCTTTTTATATAAAAGCCTTCAATTGACCGAGGCCCACCTCATTTTACCTTAATTACCTATTTAAGGATGTATTTACAAATACAGTCACATTCCTGTGTGCTGGGCTTAGGGCTTCAACATATGAATTGGCAGGGCACAGTTCACCCATTACATGCCTGAGTAGGTATTATGATGATTGTGCCCTTTGAGGATCTGTCCTGAGCATCAGGAGCAAAATGATTGAACTCCCCTGTGAGTTATTTCCAAGCCTCGGTGGATGGTCAGATCTTGCTTTCTCATTCTCCTTCCACCTGCACCCTGTCACCATGAAGCCATCAGTCATAGTGTTGAGCTCACAGCATCCAGCAGGAGGTCAGGTGGGAGTCTGATTGACTGGCAGGTCAGGTGGGGTCACACTGGTTAGATCTATCGTTTGGTACACAACAACTACCTTTACCAGAAGCCTCTGTGCCCAGGTCAGCGGACAGGGCAGGGCTCCCAGTTGAGACTCTGGCTTCAGGGCCAGCTCCACAGCCTGGGGTAACCATGATGTGAGGTGTTTTGAAAGCCCCTCCCTTGCCCTGGGTCCAAACTTTCTTCCCCTGGTCTGCAAAATAGAGCCTGGAATTCTCAGCATTTCTGTCATCTGGGAAACTTAAAATGCTTGGGCCCATCACCCAGCTATTTGAATACCATTTATCTGGGGTGGGGTCTGGGTACGAATATTTTTTAAAATCACCCTAGGTGATCTACTGTTCAGTCGCATCAGACCCACTTGTTTATAGCTATGGAGATAATGAGATGAAGTCAAAGCCAAGAATGACAGCTGCGTAGGCCTAGACCAGGAAGCAGAGAGAAAACACGGATCAAGCCAGGGAGATATCCTGAGAGGCAGACACACAATGAACCCTGAGCAGCGATAGCCCCTGAGCAGCTAGCCCCCAATGCTTCATCGGGTCATAAAGGTCTATGACAGTGATGGCGAACCTTTTGAGCTCGGTGTGTCAGCATTTTGAAAAACCCTAACTTAACTCTGGTGCTGTGTCACATATAGAAATTTTTTGATATTTGCAACCATAGTAAAACAAAGACTTATATTTTTGATATTTATTTTATATATTTAAAAGCCATTTAACAAAGAAAAATCAACCAAAAAAATGAGTTCGTGTGTCACCTCTGACACACATGTCATAGGTTTGTCATCACTGATCTATGATTTCTTATCTGGTAGTGAGGAGCTATACAAAAATATAAAATTACTGGATTTTTAAAAAAGGGATAAAAACACGTTGATTTATTTAAAATGTATCTCATCATTACAAAATAAAACATCAGTTCTGGATTTTAAAGATAAGACTGTTATTTCCTTAAGTTTAAATATTTTAAAAAGAAATGCATGTTCATTATTTATAATAAAAGCTTATACTAAAAATATGGATGTCTCTTTTTTTTAAAATATATTTTATTGATTTTTTACAGAGAGGAAGGGAGAGAGATAGAGAGTTAGAAACATCGATGAGAGAGAAACATTGACCAGCTGCCTCCTGCACATCTCCTACTGGGGATGTGCCCGCAACCCAGGTACATGCCCTTGACCGGAATCGAACCCGGGATGTTCTGTTCTTCACTCCAGGTGCCCAAAGGCAACCTTTTTAAATTCTGTTAGCAGTTTCTTCTGGTGTTTACTTCCATATTTCTCAGTGATATGTGCCTATAGTTATTTTTATTGATCAGTTTTGCAACTTCTCTTCCACTTCCTGCTTTGGTGAATATTCAGCTGTGTGAGTGCACCCTCCCTACCCATCCTGATATAGTAACATTAATGCAGTTTACTTCCCCTTCTCAGTGCTTGGTTCTTTTTTATTTTTAATCCTCACCTGAGGATATGCTTTTTAAAAAAATTGATTTTAGAGAGAGGAACAGAGAGAGAGAGACATTGATCAGTACACACCCAGCTGGGGATCAAACCTGCCACCTTTGGTGTACAGAACGATGCTCCGATCAGCTGAGTCACACTGGCCAGGGCAGTCTCGGTTCTTTAACTGGCACAACCTTAGGATCCCAGACACTCAGTGCACTGGTCAGGGTTGACTTAAGCACCTGCCTCTCAGGAATCAAACAACACCCACCTGCCCCTTCCCACACCCACAGGGATCATTAAGAGACAGGCACCTTTTCCTCATAACACTTCAAACCAAAAAAAGTTTAAATAAACCCCATTTGACTGTAGGATGTAACTATTAAATGCTTTTGTAGAAGAGACTTTCCTCAAGCCTTTCACTTTTTAATATACCCCACCCCTCATTCTGAAGGGGGCTCCCTTTCATGCCTCCAAACGATTTACTGTTCTTGGCATCAGCCTCCAACCATTCCAAGATGCCCACCTACCTTCAGGCTGGCTCACCTCCAGTGATTCCTAGGAGAATATCTGACACACCGCAGGAGAGAGAAGTATAAACCCAAGTTTCATTTGGAGTTGAACATCTTACCATAACAGTATATAGCTTTCCTGGGTGATTATTAAAAGAGAACCCTTTATTTAAAGCAGCGGGTCCAGGCAGGTTTGTTTACAAACTAGTCTCATTGCTTTGTAGAAATGCCTCTCTATGCTCTCCACACAGGCGTATGTAAGTGCAGAGCAGAGCAACAGCCAACTAAGGTGATCAAACAATAAGCAATCCATGTGTTGAGCATTAAGAAATGTGAATGTTTTATTTTAGGATCTCTTTAGTGAGGAGCTTGATTTTTTTCTCTGTTTGGATTAGCTGTCTCCTCCTCTTCTCTTCTAGTACATTTTCTTCTGCAGGAATATAGAGCTATGTGTCATATTCTAGGTATGAGGCCTTAGGAATAGAGCTTCCTTAGGAATAGAGCCAACAGAACTCAGAACTTTCTCTGATGATGCTACAGTGTGGCCATCTGGACCAAAAGGAAGAGTAAAAAGACAGAAACAACAGGAAACATGTAAGACCATAAACTTTTTTTTTTATTATTGATTTTTTTACAGAGAGGAAGGGAGAGGGATAGAGAGTTAGAAACATTGATGAGAAACATCAATCAGCTGCCTCCTGCACACCCCCTACTGGGGATGTGCCCGCAAGGAGAAGGATAGAGAGTTAGAAACATTGATGAGAAACGTCACTCAGCTGCCTCTTGCACACCCCCTACTGGGGATGTGCCCGCAAGCAAGGTACATGCCCTTGACTGGAATCAAACCTGGGACCTTTCAGTCCACAGGCTGACGCTCTATCCACTGAGCCAAACTGGTTAGGGCAAAGACCATATACATTTAAAAGGAGCTAAAATGGTAAATACTATGTAGCTCATCAACAAAGAAAAAAATCTTGAAGACAAAGGGAGTGCTGGTGGCTTGAGGTCTGGCCAGCTGATTCCTATTATCTCGGTAGACTCACTGTGGGTCCGTTCTGCAAAGATTCAGCTCACTTCTTATTGTGAAAGCATATAAAATCAGATTGGAAGCAAAGGAAATAAAGCAATCTTGGGAGAGCCAAAACTGATTGGAGCAATGAAGATACAGGAAGCTGGATACTGTAATCACCACGAGTCTTTTGACAAATCAGTCTTAGTTTGGGGACACAAGAGTGTCTGGAAACATTGCTGGAGAACATTTTCTTTTACCTGCTTGCTTGGTGCTGGCAGTCAGGTTAGAGGTGTGGATGCTGCAAAGTCAAGGTTTCCTTGTGAGACTGCAGGTTCCTGAGATTTAGTGAGTTCCCACCAGAAGGAGGTGTCTGTCTGTACATGTGTGTGTGTGGGGTGTAACACTTGTCCAGTGCTGTTATACAGAACTTTCTCTGATGATGGAAATTTACCACAGCTGCACTGTCCAGTGCAGTAACTACTGACCATAGGTAGCTACTGAACACTTGAAAGGTGGCTAGTATAAGCAAAGAACCAATCTTTCATTTTTTAAATAGCCACATATGGAAAGTGCTACTGTATTAGATATGGTGACTCTCATCAATTGGAGCACAAATTCTGGGCATCAGACTTTCCCATGGTTCCTACTTGAGAAATGGCCCCTCGGGGTTAAATCACCAACTTGGGATACACATGTGTTATACCTGGATGGGGAGAGCAAAGACCCCTGGCAAAGTTATGTTCATCATTCGTTGGTGCCAATTGTGAAAGAAGCAGTAATAATTAAGGTGTCCCACCAGCCACATGATGATTAGGGAGGGAAGAGGTGACAAACACCATTCTGGGATGTATTAGTTACTTTCGTTGAGGATAACTAGTTGGCAACATAATCAAACCTAAGAAATCTCAGAGGTGAGGGAAAACTACGTATGATTCAAGGACCCAACAATAAACCTCAGTTTGTGGAACTCAGAATTTCTCCAACGTAACTGACTCCAGAACTAGTCTCTGGGTGTACATGTGTGATGGCTACTAGCAGCCACAAAGATGCTGCTCTATGGTACATGCGTTGGAAAAGAGTGCTCTATAAGATGGTCGGTTCCTGCCGTAGGTCATGTTCCCAATCATTCCATTAATTCATTTTTCTGCTACTTTCTCTTTTTGCCTCTTCCTTGCTATGTAGTTGGAACTATGTCAAGAGCACCCTGGGGCCTTGGTGAGAGGTTTTGTGCCATAGGAACTGGGGTATTGCTCATACCACCTACTTGTCACTTTATCTGTTTGAGCCGCACCTAATATGTATGCAGTTTCCATTGGTGATGTACGGCTGCTTGGAACACCCGGATGTACCAGGTATTGCTCAGTGAGTCCTACAGCCTCTGGTCCATGATAAGCTTCTCAAGTGACTTGATATCTTAATAGTGGTTGGTTTTTAAAGTTCAAGGATTTCTAATGTTAATTCATTTCACTTAAAAACAAAATGGGAAAAGAGCAAGTGATGCTTTTTAAGTACACATCCCAAAGATGCCTGCGGAGTCAATTTCCCTACTTTGTACTCATTTATTATTTCACAGCATATTTAACTAAATGGAGCACAGTTTTTTTATATTCAGCTTTTCTATTACTATCCACCACACCTTCCTATTAGTCTATGCGCTTAGTTTATCTTCACACACGCAGAGCAGTTTCTTTTTCACACTTTGCTCAGCCAAGCAAGATAAGGAACTAAGATTACAGAAAAAGGAATCCTTCTTAGAGTCAACACATTCCCTGCATAATATTTTTGGTTTTTTGTTCAGAAAATAGATAGCAACTACAAAGTGAGCCAAAT
Organism: Myotis brandtii; assembly: GCF_000412655.1. Classification (NCBI taxonomy): domain Eukaryota; kingdom Metazoa; phylum Chordata; class Mammalia; order Chiroptera; family Vespertilionidae; genus Myotis; species Myotis brandtii. The sequence goes on from NW_005354829.1 coordinate 5,739,848, forward strand.
TTACTTTTGCCAAATTATTTTTCAAAATGTCACAGGCCATGCCGGGCTAAAGAATTGTGAAAATGAATTCTTTTTTTTTTTTGCTAACATAATATAGTTTATATCTAAAATAAACATAAATTTATTGAATTGGAGGAAATGTTAGTACAGGAAAAATATGTGGTTTTTTGTTTTGTTTTGTTTACTTAAAGCTAAGATTATAGTAGAATCCTCATGTATTTTTGTATCCCAGTATACTTATTGCCAGGACTCCCTGAACAGGTTAGGCTAGTGGTCGGCAAACTCATTAGTCAACAGAGCCAAATATCAACAGTACAACGATTGAAATTTCTTTTGAGAGCCAAATTTTTTAAACTTAAACTATATAGGTAGGTACATTGTTATTAACTTAATTAGGGAACTCCTAAGCTGGCCTTTACTAAAAATGTCCTCACTCTGATTGAGGTACGTTCGCTGAGGTCGACCCCTTCCTATGGGGTTAGGCGATTGTTTTTCCTTTTTCATTCCTTCTTGGTTCCAACTCTACCAATGTTCAGATTATCCAGATATCCTTTTTTTGTTTGTTTTTTTTGTTAATCCTCACCTGAAGATTTTTTCCCATTGATTTTTTTTTTTTGAGAGAGTAGAAGGGAAGGAAGAAAGAGAGATGGAGAAAAAGAGAGAGATGGAAACATCCATGTGAGGAAGACACATAGATTGGTTGTCTCCCACCTGTGCCCTGACCAGGATACAGGAGATAGAACCTACAACCCAGGTACCTGCCTTTGACTAGAATTAAACCTTTGACCCTTCAGTATGCAAGCCAATGCTCTAACCACTTGTCACCACTGGCCAGGGCTCTTTTTTACATTTTAAATTGTCTTTATTTACTTTGTTTCTTACATGTTCTTAAGATGTTAATACAATAGATAATAATTTATGCTTGTCATAACAATCATAAAATATTTTTATCGTCTTATTACTAGAGACCATATCTTTTATTTACTACCAGTCGTGAACCTAGACACGTTGTGATTTACTAGTAGAATTTTTCTGAAAAGTTAATCTAAACATATTATGTTTAGTCTTATTTTATGGAAATTTGAATCATGCAAATTGGCCAGACAAGTAACATAAAATATTAAAATACTTCTTTATGAAAAAAGTGAAATAATGTTATCTACAGCATCTAAAAAAACAAAGAATAATTTCAAGGCTGGTCTGGCCGGTAACTTGCCAATTGTGTTTACACTTTTGCCACATGGTGGCGCCACTTCAGTTGATACAAATGTCAGCATCCTGGGAACCCAACTACTGTTTATGGGAATTGGGACTTTGTTCTGGGGACTGTGGTGACTGCAGAAAACAAGTTCTAAAATCAGTTAACTTTGGAATGGAAGTTAGAGGTGATGATAAAATGCTGTGAAGAATTTCTCATAATTGCCATTATACACTATGCATGCCTTTGGAGAACTCTGCAAAATAGCAGAGGTAATACTGCTGAGAGAAAGGGGAATCATCTGATAATATTGAGTAAACAAAAAATGTTAAAACCTTAACGACAAGTGGCGTTGGTTCACATACACATTACTAGAAATAGTCTCATCCACTTTGCCTGCAGAGATTTCCTTTTAGACTGATTGCTTCTCCTCTTAGCTTGGCCTCAAGTGCATGTAATGATTTCCCAAGGCACTCATCTCAATATTTTCTAAGTGATTTAGTCTTAGAATTCCCCTTCAAGATAAGAGTTTCCAAAGTATCTGCAACATCAGGTCCTAAAGATATGAAATAGCAAGAGTTATTACTACAATGACAACAGGGTGAATTTGTAAAGAATCTTTAAAAGAAAAGATGGGTGACAAAGTCAATTTTATGAATCCAACAACTCCTTTAGACGTGCAAGTAATATACAAAATCAAATCTTTCAGGATGTTTATTTTTAACATATAGATTATTAAAGACTTACTAAATCTTTAGTTTATGTGTTATGTGCCAATTTAACTAAATCAAAGTGTGCATTGTTAGGGAAAGAGCAGAATATGGCAGTGAATAGAAATTGGTATCTTTATTATCTTAATGCAATAGCATCTTTATACAGCAAAGACTTTTCTTGAGACTTATTTGTAAAATGGAAGAGTAACCTTTGTGAAATCATTGGCTACTAAATATCTGGAGTTATTATGGATAACAACAGAAATTGACTTTTTAGAATTTTTTCTCTGTTTTTCTGTTCCTTTGCATTGAAATGCATTCTTTACTATCTTCTCTTGTATAAGGAATAACCAATAGAGATAGTCAAAAGATTTTTTTCTCTTATTTAACCCATCTCTATATAGGAGGGCACTAAACCAAATTTAACACACTGAGCATTAGATCTGTTTCTTCCCAGAGTGCATCACTGCTGATGCTGTTACTTGGCCAAACTTCTCACCTCTGTTTTTCCTATGACTAATTAATAAATACATATATTCATATTTATTTACTCTTATCTGTACAATTGCCAGATTAAGTTCATTAAAATGGTTTTTTTATCATACTTTCATCAAATTTAATGAGATGAATACTACATCAAGACTAAACCCCTTGCCAACCTCTGCTTGATCTATAACATGATTTTATCTCACCTATCCAGGAGGAGCAATGCTCTCTCTATGAATAGTAGATAGAGTTGAAAATATTACCTCTTCAGAAATGTCACAAAGCTACGGCAAAACTGTTTTAGAGAAACATGGATTTGTTGTTCCACCTGTTTATGCATTCATTGGTTGATCTTTGTATGTGCCCTGACCAGGAATCAAAACCACAACCTTGGCATATTGGGACAATGCTGCAACTCTGGTAGGCAGTTAGACAGAGTGAGCAGAGCAAGGAGGACAGGCCAGGTACAGAAGGTCACCAGGGCAAAAAGTCCTAGGTACCTAGCAAAGGACAATTGGAGGATTGGGACCTTGTCCCCAGGGTGACCTTTTCTCCCCTAGCGTATCACTGGTCATTAAGTTTGGACCCCCTGACTTTTCCTCCCTAGGCCTCAGTTGTTTTTCAGCTCCAGGCCCAGAAAAGCAGCAAAACCAGACATGCAATGCCATCCGTGGTCGGCAAACTGTGGCTCGCGAGCCACATGTGGCTCTTTGGCCCCTTGAGTGTGGCTCTTCCTAAGCCTTAGGAATACCCTAATTAAGTTAATAACAATGTACCTACCTATATAGTTTAGGTTTAAAAAATTTGGCTCTCAAAAGAATTTTCAATTGTTGTACTGTTGATATTTGGCTCTGTTGACTAATGAGTTTGCCGACCACTGCAGCTGATCTCAGGACCAGCTGCACTGAATAATCCCCTGACGCAGATCAATCAGTCAGCGGAGACCCTGACCCTGAAAGGACATACCTGGAAAACTGCTGAATATTCTACTGAGATCTTCTCCTGGGACCTCCCCTAAAATCTTCACCCTTAAAACCCTTAGGACAGAGGACCCATAGCATTCTCCCTCCTTGGAGCACCCCCAGCCTTTCCCTTCCCTCTCCCTCTCCATCCCACCAGGCATGTCACCTTTTCCTTCCTCACTCTCAAGCTCCTTTGCTTCTATACCTTGTTTCCTCAGCCCATTTCTTCTACAAATTATTGTTTCTACCTCTGTGATTTTACAAATAAACGTTCTCTTATAGTTTGAGTCTTGGCTCTGAATTCTTTCCTAGCCAGAACTCCAGTACCAAGATTGCTGAACCCAGGTCCGTTCTGACCCCATGTGTCTAACACCTGGTGCCATACACTGCCTACAACATAACCAACTGAGCTACCCAGGCAGGGCCTCTTTTATCTGATTCTTAGTTCAGAATTCACAGCTTTAGTTTTTGTACTAAATTTAAAAATTTTTGATATAAAGGTTTCCAGGTCCTCTGTTCTCTGCTAGTAAAGAGTAATACCATAGCTGAATGCTTTGAATTTTGCTTTTTTCCATGTCTCTTATTATATGGTACTACAGGTTATATTGTTATCCCTAACTAAAGTATTTAAAATTTAACTTTTAAATATATAATTTCTGGTCAGATGAAAGAAAGGAATCAGTGCTTCATTTCAAAATATAATTTAAGGAAAGAAAAACACTATGGTCTGAATCACTTAAAATATGCATAAACCTGCTACATGTATAATTTTGGAATGAAGAAAGGGAAATAAGAATTAATAATGTCTCTTTCAGGTATTGAATGCATATTGTAGCATTGGAGAAATAGGTTCAAATCTATGATTCATGAATATTGGGGATGCTGAGTAGAATAGTCTGATAATATATAGTTATTGAGGAATTTATTCATGAAGTAGAAATTAAGTGGAAGGTAGAGGAAAAAGAATGGGTGAGAATATGACCAATGGTTGTCAGAATATATAAAAGGAGAATTAACAATAAAATTTACATAAAGGAAGGCTAACTTTATAAAAGCTCCTCCAGGGAAAGAGATACTAGGATGGAAAATGAAACAAGATCAAAATGGAATAAAAAATGTAAACATATTGAGCAAATTTGCCAAAGATCAAAGGAATATTGATTTGGGGATTTACCAAGATTGCCTAAGTAGATGTTATCTAATCATTATGGAGTTGTATAAAATTCTGAATGGCATTATTGTTAACATGGATTGATAATTAAAATGGCTTTTGCATGGCTATTATACATTGCAAGCTTTTATTAAAAGTTGAAGATAAGACTTGATTTCTCTTCTTATAGATTTATATCAGTTTAGTTCAACAAATGATGACAGAATTACTGTTGGGTTCCAGGTATTGCATTGACATTAGAAATACAAAACATTGCTGAGGAAAATTAAGGAAGAACCGAACAAATGGAGAGATATACCATGTTCAAAGGTCAGAGATTCAACATTGCTAAGATGTCATTAATCACCCCCCGCCCAAATGATTATTTGATTTAAGGCGATTTTAATAAAAATCCCAGAAGATAGCTTTGTAGAAATTGACAAGTTAATTCTAAAATTTGTATTGAAATGTAAAGGACTAAAATAGGTCACATGTTGGAAAGAATAATAAAGTTGGAAGACATACACTAACTGACTTCACAATTTGTTATAAATTTATAGTAATCAAGACACTGTAGTAATAGCATAAAATAGGTGAAGAAAAATATCAATGGAATGCAATAAAGAATCTAGAAATATATATGGTTATTTGAGTTTTGACAAAGGTGCTAAGGCAATTTCAGAGGAGAAAATGTAGGCATTTCAACAAATGGTGCTGAAACAATTGGATATCCATGTGCAAATGAATAAACTTTGATTCAAAAATTAACAGGAAGTGTATCACTGACCTAAATACAAAACCTAAACCTATAAAATTTCTCAGAGAAAATTTTGTGATCTTGGCTTTCCTAAATATGACACCAATGATGGTGACTACATATTTTTTTTAGATATAATACTAAAGGCACAATCCATAAAAGAACAAATTGATAAATTGGATTTATTCAAAAGCAAAGCAAGAACTTTTGCTATTTAAAAGATATTAAGAGAATAAAAAATGAACCATAGACTGGGAAAAATATTTACAACACTCATATCTAATAAAATACTTCTACCCAGAATATATAAAAATGCTCAAGATGAATACAAGCACTTGAATAGAAATAGTAAAAAGATTTAATAGACACTTCACCAAAGATGTATGGATGGCAAGTAAGCATAGGAGAAGTTGTTTAATATCATATAAATTAAAATCACATTATGTTGTATTTGTCCCATCAGAAATCCATAAGAAAAAGTACGCCTGTTATAAGATTGATACCCTCAGGGAAGCCCCAAAGCTGTGACTTCCCACTAAATATTTATGGTTCACTCCTGTCCTGCCCAAGCATTCTCTTAGAACAGCAAAGCTAAGTCGTAGTGTCACAATCAGGTTTGCTGTGGCATCTCAATCAGTAGACCCAGTATTCTCTAATGTAAATATAGCAAAGCAAAAGGAGATATGGGATGGCAGTAAGGATGCTGTAAAACGATTAGCTTGAAAAATTGAAGAAACAAATCTAATGTGAAGATGTTTGGCATTCTAGTCAAGGGGAGAAGGAGCAGGGCTGCCCAAGTCTTAAATTTATGGATGAGTAATATCCCTAAATTTAGCAGGATCCCTAAATAAATACAGTTATAGCATTACTCAGTATTTTTACTAATCCGTTCTGGAGATAAGCTGTTATATTATGCCCTACGTGAAATATTTTCTTTACTTTTAATGCCCTTTACCATACTTTTTGATTGGCAGGTTGCTGATGTCATACAGTGAGGTTATATCAATGGTCCCTTAGCCTTCTGATAAATCGTGATCTAGGGGGAGGTACACGAAAGTACATACAGAAAACTAAAGAAGAATCAAAGGGAAAAATAAAAAAGAGAGAAGTTAATAACACAGATAACAACTCAGATAAAACTGCTGGTCTGTATAATAGACTGACTAAGCAGGTACTCAAAGCATTTTGCAAAGAAGGGTCCCCAATAGAATAATCTGGTAACTAGAAAGAGGCTACATAAACTTCCCCATACATGCATGTTTTGTTTTATTTAAAAAATAACACTTTAATTTGCTCATTGTCATTTTTATTTTGCTCTACTTGTGATAAGAAATCATAATATTTCAAATGTTTATGTTTGTAATGTTCTTAATCTAGTTAGAAGTTGGTCTTGCAAGGACTAAGAGGAGAAAAGAAAAAAAAATGATTGAACATAAAGCAATAAAATTAAAGTAGTTTTGCAGAGGCAATGGAAAGTGGGGAAAGAAAAAGTTAATATGGTTGATAGAACCTAAAGCAATACATTTAATGGTGGTAGAAATCACTGGGACTTTTTTGGCTCAGTAGTAGCTGATCTCAGTATTTTTAGCCCCATTAAGATCTTACGCTTGATTTTAATTTAATTAATTGAACCTGATTTATATTTTATCAAATAGTGTATTTCCTTAAAACAGGCATATATGCACAATGAGCACAAAGAGAATAAGTGAAAAGTAAGACTCAGTTATTTCTAGACCCTCAGTTCCCTGCATCTTGGAAAAACTCTGGAAGCTCTTTGTGTAGCCTGGAGAGTTTTGCCTTTTTATGCTTGAATCTAAATATTTTGGCTATAAGCAGATTTTCCTTTGACTGTTTTCATAAAGAATGTAAACGAAATCATTGGTCATGGTGACCCCACACACGTGACATTTGTGCACATCGCATTTTCAGTTTCATTAATAACAGGTATGTTTTGTGTCGAATGAACAGTCATTTTGTTTGTTTTTGAACAGTCATTTTTATGCGAACTATACCCTGCCATGAACGTACTTATTCTAGAATGAGGGTTGTTTCCTTTGAGTCAACTTGAGAAAAAATATTTTCCAAGCTCCAGCTTGAAGCCCTGCATGTTTAGAGTTGTCTGTTGTTTACTAACAAAAAGCACACATACAAACAGAAGACTGTTTGTATTCTCCACAGATATTTTTCATAGAGCCCCTTATGCCACATACTTTACTGAACATCATGAAATTCTTCAGAAAAATTAAAACCTAAAAGATGTGTCTGGCCAGTGTGGTTCAGTGGTTGAGCATCCACCTATGAACCAGGAGGTCATGGTTCAATTCCCAGTCAGGCTCCATCACCAGTGGAGGGCATGCAGAAGGCAGCCAATTTATGATTCTCTCTCATCATTGACTTTTATATCTCTCTCTTCCTCTCCCTTCCTTTCCTAAATCAATAATAAATAAATAAATAAATAAATGATTTGTATATCCATGTACATTTTTATACTCAAATCAAGCTATTAATAAGTATCTTGGCCCAGTCCTTGGACTTCTTCCTTGGCTCCAAATACCATCCATACCCTGATGACTCCAAAATTTGTATCTTTATTTTCAAGTTTCCCAGAGGCTCTAGCATCTAACTATCTGCACATCTCTGGTTAGATGTCTAATCATCATTTTAAAATTGATATATCCAAAGGGACTGTTAATTTTACCCCCCAAATTCCTCTTCCAATTTTTTCCATTTAAATGCATGCCAACATATGCTTAAATCACAACTTTACATTCAACTTTGACTCCATTTTCTTTCTCCTCATGTCAAAAGGCAATCTGGAAATAAAACTCAACCTTCAAAACATACGTTGAATCTGACTACTTTTAAAAACTGTATGTTTTTTATTGATTACAGAGAGGAAGGGAGAGGGAGAGAGAGAAATATCAATGATGAGAGAGAATCATTTAACGACTGCCTCCTGCACACCCCCTACTCGGGATCTAGCCCACAACCTGGGCATGTGTCCTGACCTGGAATCCAACTGTGACCTCCTGGTTCACAGGCCTACGCTCAACCACTAAGCCATGCTGGCCGGGCCAAATCTGACCACTTTTTACCACTAACAGTGCAGCATTCTTGTTGTGTCCCCCGCTGTGCCCCATTTGGATAATTACAATAGCTTAATTGGTTTCTCTGCTTCCACCTTCGATCTCACAGTCTCTTCTTCATCCTACAGCCCCAGTCATACTCGCTGCTCAGAACCTCCAACGCCTCCCATTCATCTCAGACAGCCCACAAGGCGCTATAAGATCTGCCCTCCCACAGCCTTCTGACCTCATTTCTCCAACTCTTTCCTCCTCCACGCCAGCTGTTTCTCGAACATGCTAAGCATATTTCTGCTAAGGACCATTGCACTTGCTAGTTCCTCCACCTGGAGAGTTCTCCCATAGATATCTACATGGAGTGCTGCCTCACATCTCTGAAATCATGGCTCAAATGTTCTTTGTCAGAGTCCTCCATGAACACTCTATGTAAAATGTCAACTTCTCAAAGTCCTTGAAACCTGCAGCTTGATTTTCACCAGAGCATTATCACCTGACATGATTTTAAACTTATGTGTTGTCTGTTTCCCTCTTCTAGGCTGGAAGATAATCGAGACCAAAACAGGGGTTTTTTTTTGTCACTCATCTCTCCTTCTGCAATGTGTTGGAACCTACATCACTCACTCTGCTTGTCCAGTAGCACTGGTCTTGGGTTCAACTAGCCAATAAGACTAGTGGAACTCGTTAAGCCATTGTAGCACCAGATTCGTTCAGGTTTGCCAGACACATGTGGGGGGCAGTGAGAGGACAGCATCAAGTGTGCCCTTAGCAGGAGTTCCTGCAGCCGTCCAGGAACCTCTTCCCCAGCCCTCCCAGGGACAGCTCAGGGTTAGGGAAAGAGACCCCACTGATAGGTGCCGGTACCACCCTTGCTTAGAAGGTCCATGTCCATAATGTTTGTTGTATTTGTGCCACAAGAAAGCCACACACAGGTTAACAGTGTTGGATGGTTAACCCAAGGTGACTTTCCCATGGGTAGGGAGAAAGATTTATTTAAAAAAAATTTTTTTTTGTACCGTGATGCCTAATAGGCACTCAACACCCATTTGCTGAATGAACAAATGACTGAATGAACCAATGAATTAATGAGCATGACACAAGGGGAAAGAACTTCAAGACATAGTTAACATAATTAAAAGTTAAACTATAGTCTAAAAACATATTTGCAAAACATAAGTCTGATAAAGGACGTGTGTCTGGACTATATAAACATCTTCTACAAGTCAATAACAAGGAGTCAAAAAAACCCAGTTTAAAACAGTCGGTAACAGATTTGCATAGACACTTTACCAAAGCAGATATACAAATGACAAAGAAGCACATGAAAAGATTATTAGCCATGCAAATTTAAACCACAAAGATATCATTCCACACACTCATTAAAATAGCAAAAATTAAAAAGCCTGACAATTGCAAGTTTTAGCGAGTATGTAAAGAAACTGTAACACTCATACATTGCTGATAGGAATGCAAAAGAGTACAGGCACTTTGCAACATATTTTGGCAGTTTCTAAATATGTTTTACTTTTTAAAATTTTCATTGATTTCAGAGAGGGAGAGAAAGAAAGAAACATCAATGATGAGATAGAACTATGGATGGCCTGAATCCCGCATGGCCTCTACTGAGGATTGAGCCCAAAACCTAGCATGAGCCCTGACCGGGAATCAAATTGTGACCCCCTGATTCATGGGTCAGTGTTCAACCATTTAGTCTCACTGGCCTGGTGGCAGTTTCTAATAAACTTAAAAATACATTAACCATATGACCCAATAAGCTTACTCCTAGTCTTGACTTAAGTCAGTGGTTCTCAACCTTCTGGCCTTTTAAATACAGTTCCTCATGTTGTGACCCAACCATAAAATTATTTTCGTTGCTACTTCATAACTGTAATGTTGCTACTGTTGTGAATCGTAATGTAAATATCTGATATGCAGGATGGTCTTAGGCGACCCCTGTGAAAGGGTCGTTCGACTGCCAAAGGGGTCGTGACCCACAGGTTGAGAACCACTGACTTAAGTGATATGAAAATATTTGTTCATACAAACATATAGCAGCTTTATAGACAATATTCTTAATAGATTTAAACTAAAAACTACCTAAATGTCTATCCACTGTTGATTGGATAAACAAATATAATAAATCAATATAATGGAATATTACTCAGCAATAAAAAAACTATGGATGGCATTTAATAACCTGCATAAATCTAAAAAATATTATGCTAAGTGAAAGAAGCCAGATGCACAAGACAACAAACTCTATGATACCATTGTAGTGATAGGAAGCAGATCAATAATTATTAGAGGTTTGGGGTGGTGGGAGAGGACTAACTAAAGAGGCTCAAGGGAACTCTGTGTGTGATGGAAATTTATTGTACATTCATTTATCACTGTAAAGCAGACTTTAAGAAGGTAAGGGGAGTAACATGATAAAAGAGCATGTTTCCTTCATAGGTTATAATTTGCGTATCAAATAACATTATAAAGTAAGATGTAGTAAACTTTAAATTCTTGAACATTCTGGTCATAGGAATTTTGCTATAATGAATAGTTTTGCCCAATAATTGCTTTCACTGTTTACTGTCCAACTAATTTTCACTCTTTAAAGATATGGACTTTTGTATAAGGCAAAGAAAGGAAATAAGAGAATCTGGATTATTTGTATTTTAATTCTCTAATAATCAAATGATAGCCTAATTACTTTAAAGAGGAAACACTTGTTTTTCCTTATGCATTATGAACTAAAGAATATAGTCTGACACAATTCCCCTAACTTTTTAAATATTTCTGAGTACAATTTATGTAATTTGTTGGCCCTAAAGGTATACAAGTAATTTTAATCTAATGATATATACTTTAGAAAGGGAGGCACCCAAATATGCATTCAACAATCCCCATTCATAAAATTTATTTTAATTGTATTTAATTTATTCTGCCTGATATCTGATTTCTCAGAAAGGAGATGCAATAAAAAGTTTTATTCTTTCCACATTGAGCATGGTCTTTTCTTTATTTATTATAAAATATTTACTATGTAATAGTATAGGTTGTCCCAAAAATATATACACACTTTGTAGAAGTGTACTCTTAATCAAACTAAAGTTCCATAAAAAGTTGAAACAATAATTAAAGAATACCATAATAGAGAAAAGTACACCAATCATAAGTGTGCAGATGGATGACTTTTCAGAAACTAACTGTACTTGTAACCAGTGACCACCTCCAAACTCTCCAAGTCACTATGCCTCTGCAGGAGGAAATCACTTTCCTGACTTCTTGTAGGATAGATTCGTTTTGCCTGGTTTTGAACTTTATACAAATAGAATCACCTAATAGGCATTCTTTTGCATACAGCTTCTTTCACTCAATATTACGTTTTTTATTATTCATTCCTGTGTGCATCTGTAATTCACTTCTTTTATTGTGTTTACAGTCCACCATGGAAAAAGAGCACAATTTATTATTCATTTTGCTGTTGATGGTCACGTGAGTAGTTTTTAGTTTTGTGCAATTATAAATAGCACCACTAAGAACATTCTTTTCTGTGTCTTTTGGTGGATATGTGCATGAAGCCCTGTTGGGTATGTGTAGAATTGCTAGGTTATAAGGTAGGTTCAGTTTCAGTAAATACCACTAAGAGTTCTCAAAATGATCATATCAATTTACATTCCTATCGGCAGTGTATAAAAATTCTGTTGTTCCATAGCCTTGCTAAAAATTGTTATTTTCTGCCTCAAAAATTTAGATATTATAGTAATACCCTCAACAAAAACAATACAATTTTAAAATTTAGACATTATATATGAGCTTTATTAAATTGTGGGTTTAATGTGCATTTTTCTGATACCTAATAAAATTGAATACATATTTTATGCTCTTATTGGCTATTTGGCTATTATTAGTCATGAAATACAAGTCCAAATTTTTTGTTTATTTTATTTTGGGTTGTATTCCTTTTCTCCTTTTTCTAACATATTGATTTTAGGAGTTCTGAATAGGAGTCCTTTGTTGTATATATATACTAAAATATCTTACCCTTCTTTCCATAAGATTTTATGTATTAAAGAATATTCAGAAAACGTTATTTCTCACGTGTTAGAATAATACTCTATGGTTAGATACTCATTACTTAACAGCTATTAGTTTAGCTCTGATATTGCAGTGCGAAACCAGCCATAAACAAACAATATGTAAACAAATGTGTGTCTAGACTTGGCCTCTAGCTGGACAGATTTAGTCAATAGGACAAGGCAAGATAGGGGAAAAAGAGGAGTAAGATGGTAAATATAATGTCAAATATTTCAGTATACATTAACTATACATGGACCAAATGTCCCAGTTAAATTTTTTCCTCTATTCTAGGGAAAACGCACTACAACCATGATTGTCAGATTGCATTAAAAAGAAACAAACAACTAATATACTTTACTATAAGGCACAAAAAAGTTGAAAGCAAGAGGACAGAAAATTATTCCATGGAAACACCAACAAAAAGAAAGCTTGCAGAACTATACTAACAACAGACAGTGCAGACTTTAAGGCAAAAATTACTAAATATAACGAGGGGCGTTTCAAATGGCGAAAGACACAGTCCACCAGGAATGTATAACACTCCTAAATTTATATACATAGTTTCCAAACATGAAAAACAAAACTGACAGAAACAAACAAAAAAATACAGGTGAAACCAGTGTCATAGAAGAATTTAACATACCCAACTCAGGAACTTATACAACAGAAAAAATAATCAGTAGAGATGTAGAAATCTAGGACAACTGATTAAATGGGTAAAACACACTTCTAGGACATAGCACTCATCACCTGTATTACACATTCTTTTCAAGTTCACACGGAACACAACACAATCATATACATTGGGGCCTTGACTTACGAGTTTAATTCGTTCCGTGATGGAGCTCCTAACTAAAATTACTCGTATGTCAAACCATAAAGTGAACGAGTGAGACACGTGATGCTGGGCTGATGTTGTGGCGTTCACTGTGACGTTCGCTGCGCCAACTAGCGGTGGGGTATCTGAAGCTGGCTCGTAACCCGAATTTTAGCTGGCAACTCAAAGCAAAAAATCGGCCGAGAGACTGCTCGTATCTCGAAAAACTCGTTAGTCGGGACACTCGTAAGTCAAGGCCCCACTGTATGTATCTGGACTGTAAAGGAAGTCACAACTTTTCCAAGTGTTAAATCACAGTATATCCTCTGATCATAGTGCAATTGAGAAATGAATAACAAAAACACAATGAGAAAATCATCCCTAAATAATTAGAAAATAAGTACTGCACTTCTTTTTTCCCCCCTTTAGAAACCGTTTTTACCTCATCACCCTTATCTATATTTTCTGTTTAAGAAGAACAGGTGAAGGCCACTCAGTGGTGGTTCCTACCTATTAGCTGCGGACCAGTCTTCCGAAGAGACCTGCTGACCAGGCACAGGTCACCTGTGCCTACAGACCAGTCTGCGACCCTGGGTTCAACAGCTGGAGCACCTTTCCAGTGTCTCCAGGGTCTCTGTGGAAGTGGAGAGGAGGCGTGGCTTCCTGTGCGTGTTCACGCGGGATCTTGGCTTTCGGGGCCTCGTGCACACCTGCGACCCATTGAGTGAGCTCCCTTGTTGTTGCAAGGGATGGCCATGTCCACTTGGGGCAGAGGAGAGGCTGGTACACAGAGCAACCATAGGCAGGTTAACATAAGACGCCTCTGTGCGAGGCCGGTGGTCAGTCTTGGGGTCAGTAACCGTGGGAAGTTGCAGCTCCTGGAAGGCTACCAGGATCTGGTTAGTGGAGGTCCCAGGAGTGAAGCGACCAGGAGCGATTAGAACAGTGGTTCTCAACCTTGGCTGCACCCGGGAATCTTTTTAAAATCCTGATTTCTGGGCCTCATCCTCAGGAAATTCTGTTTCTTTGTTATGGGGTGGGGCCACAACATTAGTAACAAAGAAACAGAATTTCCGGAGGATGAGGCCCAGAAATCAGGATTTTAAAAAGATTCCCAGGTGATTCTAATGTGCAGCCAAGGTTGAGAACCATTGGATTAGAAGAAAGCTCTCCATAGCACAGAGCATGATGGTTTTTTTAACTACTATAAATAATAGTTTTTTGGCCTGGCCAGTGTGGCTCAGTGGTTGAGCATCGACCTATGAACCAAGGAGATCACTGTTCAATTCCTGGTTAGGGCACATGCCCAAATTGTGGCTCAATTCCCTGTGTGGGGTGTGCAGGAGGCAGCCGATCAATGATTCTCTCTCATCCTTGATGTTTCTATCTCTCTCTTCCTCTCCCTTCCTCTCTGAAATCAATAAAAAAAAAAGTATTAAAAAAGAATAGTTTAAAATAACACAGAACTGATTAATAAATTGTGGAAGATTAATCAATAAAGTGCATAATTATGAAAAAAGTAAAATAACACAAATAAACCATGTTCCATGTACACACAACTGTTTAATCCTATATTATCATTTATTACTATAGTATTTTCCATACAAACAACTGTAAACCTACTTTTGCCCCACCCTGTACATGCTTTATATATATACACCAAATTACCAAGTCTTTTATTACACATGATAATAAATAGGTATAAAAGCTGTGCAGTGGTGAATGGTAATTCCTTTGCTATGGAGTACAGAGGCACCTGCATTACAGGATGACTTAATCAGGTGCTTTGTCTTAATTGTATCTACCAGATGAGGCTCATCTAAATGCTTTAAACCAGGGGTCCTCAAACTACGGCCCGCGGGCCACATGCAAATACAAATATTGTATTTGTTCCCATTTTGTTTTTTTACTTCAAAATAAGATATGTGCAGTGTGCATAGGAATTTGTTCATAGTTTTTTTTTAAACTATAGTCCGGCCCTCCAACGGTCTGAGGGACAGTGAACTGGCCCCCTGTTTAAAAAGTTTGAGGACCCCTGCTTTAAACCGACCAGCTGTTGCTTCTTCCTTCTCTGATAACACACATCCAAAAAAGACAGAAAACATTTACAAGAATTGTTGAGTTCTTGGCAGACCTCTGCGATCAGATGATGTCCTAGGCTTTTCGCCACCCTATGGAGGAACTTTCTTTGGGTCCGACATCCAACCCTGCTCCAGTCGGCTGTGATTCTCTCCCAGGCACTGAGCTGAGGAAGCCTGCGGATATGGCGGGCGTTCTGTGGTGTCTCTAAAAGAGAGAATGCGATGGGTAGCAGCTTGTTTGGTTTGTCCAGCACACAGAATGAGCTCATCTAGCAAAGATTAAGGTACAAAGTTCTCAACAGACTGCCCCTTTCACCAGAAGGCAATTTGAATCTCAACATAATGTTTCTTGCACTTTAGAGCTCTCACTCATCTTATACAAGTTTTTCTGGCCTTAAAATTTTATGGTACCTGAAAGCTAGGGCTCACTGATGTAACATTTGTTTTTGTTCCTCGGACAAAAACAAATCCACAGCTGCAGCTGGTACCTTGCCTTAGTCAAAATTTTACTTTGTCTTTAGGATAAAGTTGCTCACATATGTGACTTAAGTAAGCTTGAGACCCAACAATAATTTATTAAAAATTTAACAGAACTTAGTTTTTTGTAGAAAAAAGCAATTTAGGAAAATCATTTGGCATTGCTTTTGCTCAGCAAATTATTGTGTTACTGATTTTGCATTAGCTAGAAAAAAACACCTTCAAAACAAAGAAGAAAAAGAATTCATTTTTCTTATACTTACGCTTTAATTTTCTTTTTTATACATACTGAATATTTCAGAGTTTGTAGGTTAGTAAGAACATCTCAGCTATTCAAGGAAAATGTAGGTGGCTCAATTAAACAAACCATTATTTGTTTCTGAAAGTCTATACATTCCAACTTTTGTAATTAAGAATAAAGAAAAAGTCACAGCCTGACCAGCGGGCCTCAGTGGTTGAGCATCGACCCATGATCCAGGTGGTCACAGTTCGATTCCCGGTCAGGGCACATGCCTGGATTTGTGGGCTCAATCCCCAGTGTGGGGCATGCAGGAGGCAGCCTACCAATGATTTTCTCTCATCATTGATGTATCTCTCTCTCTCTCCCTTTCTCTTCTCTGAAATCAATAAAAAATGTATTTTAAAAAGAAAGAAAATGTCACATAGGTGTTAAAAATGTCCTGGGTAAAACAAAAATTTTAGGATTTTAAAATCTCAAACTTCTAGATAACTGGTCATTAGAATCAGCTGTACTTATCACTTGGAAAAATATTTTAACCTCAACTGGCTTTGCCCAATTATAAATATTTTACAGTTTCGTAGATGACTTAAATCTGCAGTGTGGATTGTTGCTAAAAGTTGTAGTCACTTTAGAACTTTCTTGAAGGTGTGACTTTCAGCTTTTGCTGATCTTTCTAGTTTCATCTCCCTTTTGTGAATTTAATGCTCCATCTCTACGAACTGACCTATATTTCTGAATTTGCCACGCTCTCTCACACTCCCATGCCCTTAGTATGCTCTTCTCTACCAAGGATGACATCCCCCTGTGTGTATCCTGCATACCTGGAGATGTCTTATTAATGCTTCAAATCTTAACCCAGATACCATTTTCTGTGTGCAGCTGTTAGTGTTATTTCCTTTATAGCAAGTATCATACTCATCCAACATTCAATGCAGGTTTATTGAGCATATGCTGTATACCTAGCAGTATTTTAGACACTGGAAGATAGAATTACATAAAAATATCAAAAGTTTCTGCTCTTGTGGAAATGGAATGTACTGTGATTGTTCATTTGCCCTCTGTCTCCCCAGTGGTCTTGAGAGCAGAGGTCTTAATTATCTTTGTGTCCTCAGCACCATGCATAGTGCCTGGCTAATAGCAGGAACTGAACAACAATTTATGACTAATACATAACCTTATACTTGCTTCCAAAGGACAAATTGAACCAAGGAGAAATGTTGTAGGTGTCAAAGGACAGACTCCTTTTCAAAATGGTTGTTTCAAGTTTTCCTTTGAACATGAAGGTAATGAAATAATCCATTGACCTTATACCCTGGAACAGTGATGGCGAACCTATGACACACGAACTCATTTTTTTGGTTGATTTTTCTTTGTTAAATGGCATTTAAATATATAAAATAAATATCAAAAATATAAGTCTTTGTTTTACTATGGTTGCAAATATCAAAAAATTTCTATATGTGACACGGCACCAGAGTTAAGTTAGGGTTTTTCAAAATGCTGACACGCCGAGCTCAAAAGGTTCGCCATCACTGCCCTAGAACAATATCTACATGATGTTTTTCTCTTTCTTTGCATTTATATTATTTATCTCTGCTCCTGAGTAATTCAGGTATCATGATGCTATTTCTAGGAAGAAGTGTAACTTCTAAGCAGAGGCAGTACCAGGGACATTGTGAGGGAACAGAGATCCCATCTTGCCTGACTTCAAACTCTCCTTTATCCCAGACAAGCCATCTTTCAGAAACTCAGCATACCCTCTGCTCCGTAGGTAAACTTGCTTTCAGGGAAGGTTCTGACATTATGATATTAGGTGATGATTTACATCTGAGTGAAAATATGTGAATATATGAAACTATATTACCTTTTCCACTGAATTTGTATTGATTCTAGTGGACAAATGGAATGCTGTGATTCTAAGAGCACTTTAAGTAATGAGATATATTTTTGATAATAAGTATTCTCCCCACCTCCCTGAAACCATAAAGGATATATGCGTATGTGCATATTCTTCTATGTGTTTTTAGTGGTCACCCTTGGCAAATTCAAATATGAGTTGGTGGCTGGTGGTACTTAAAAATAAGGAACTGAAAAAGCATGTTTCACCCTGAAACATACAGACAAACACACATGTAGATTGGAGGTTGGGCCTGGTCTGTGTAGCTAGTTGAGCATCGTCCTATGCACCAGGAGGTTGCTGGTCTGATTCCCGGTCAGGGCACATGCCTGGGTTGCCAGCTCGATCCCCAGTAGGGGGTGTGCAGGAGGCAGTAGATCAATGTTTCTCTCTCATAGATGTTTCCGTCTCCCCCTCCCTCTCCCTTCCTCTTTCTGAAATCAATAAAAACGAACAAAACAAGATTGAAGGTTTGGATGGAGTCAGCGCATAGCCACTTGAAGAGAGAGGCTGGGCAGTGATGGTGAAAGTGGCTTCTATAATGCTCTCTTTCTAGGAAGACATACACAGGTTTGCTTCTCTGAAAGGATTCTAAATATCTTTAGAGCAGAAAGCATCTCTCCTTGAACAAAACTACTGTGGGTTTTATTGTTTCGAAGTTTTAGACCGTAATGGTTCTATTCAGGGCAGAATTACTCAAAGGAAATGACCATAAAATCCTTTCAGTTCTTTTCCTTACTAATGTAGTTTTAGTTTGTTCAATTCACTGCACTGCAACTTATGACCAAAACCATTATGGAGCTCCTATCACATAAAACGGTAGCTATTAAAATCCTACCTGTGGAGTTCCTGAGATAACTTTATTTTCTTTCTGTGTTAGAAATATTATTTTATTCTCTGGGTTCTCTATGTCTTACTAGAAATAAGTACACTGCTATCAAATATTGAAAAGTACATAAAAATGTGTCTTGATTCACCTGGTGCAGCTATCTCCTACTCATTATATGGAAAGGATTATTTCAGTATCCTTTTACCTTAAAAAGAATTGAAAATCAACATTTAATTCAGTCATTTATTCAACTAACATATATTGAGCACCTACCATGTATGTGCTAGACTCTTAGTTCTCTTCTGGATATTCAATAGTAAACCGAATAGTCCCTTTCCTACTCTCTTGGAGCTTACAGCGAGGAGGCAGATGGATGTTAGAAAAACAAAAACAAACAAAACCTCACAAAGAAATAAACACGTTATAGTAAATGCTATGAAGAACATGCAAAAGCGAAAAGATTATAGTTGATTCTAATTTATATTAGAATCATATAAATACAATCAAGGAAACCTTTACTTAAAACCCCCAAGTGACTTCCTGTGACATTTAAAATTGTGGACATTCAACCTATGATTCCCAGTTCAATTCCCAGTCAGGGTACATGCCCGGGTTCCAAGCTTGATCCCCAATAGAGGGCATGCAAGAGACAACCCATCATGATTCTCTCTCATCATTGAAGTTTCTATCTCTCTCTCTCCCTTCGTCTCTGAAATCAATAAAAATGTATTTTTAAAAAAGAAATAAAATAAAATCGTGGACATGGAGAACAGTGTGGTGATTTGGGCAGTGGGGGGGGGGTGTCATAGAAGGGATAAATGGTGATGGGAAAATTAAATTAAATTTAAAAAAAGAAGAAGAAAAGAGGACCTATAGCCAAGACTACTTTACCCAGCAAGGCTATCATTTAAAATTGGAGGAGTAATAAAGAATTTCCCAGACAAGAAAAAGCTAAAGGAGTTTGTTACCACCAAACCAGTATTTCAAGAAATGTTAAAGAACCTGCTTTAAAAATAAATTTAAAACATCAAATCAAATCAAATTCATAGTGCATACTGACATGTTCAAAATCCTACATGGTTTTGTAGCCACCTGTCCAAACTTTATTTGCAACCATTTTCTCCCTCACTCACATACTTTATTCACATGGTCTTCTTGCTATTGCTCACTACCCCAAGCCTGCTTCTGCTTCAGGGCCCATACTCTGTGATTTTCTTGGCTCTTCCCTTGATTTTTCATGACTGGCTTCATAATAGTCAGACCTCAGTAAAATAGAACCTCTTCAGAAAGCCAGTTATATAATAAAAGGCTAATATGCAAAGTGACCGAACGGCAGAACAACTGGTCGCTATGATGCGTACTGACCACCAGGGGGCAGACACTCAACGGAGGAGCTGCCCCTGGTGGTCAGTGCACTCCCACAGGGGGAGTGCTGCTCAGCCAGAAGTCCTGAACGGGGCTCACAGCTGGCGAGTGTAGCGGCATTGGCGGGAGCCTCTCCCACCTCCAGACTGCGAGAGTGCACAGGCCAGGCTGAGGGACCCTCCCCCCCCACCGAGTGCACAAATTTTGTGCACCAGGTCTCTAGTATGGTGATAAAATTCCAGGATAAAAAGATGGAATATTAAAAAAAGACAATGGCTCGGAACTTCCTAGAATTGAAGGCAGTTCTCAGGTTGAAGGAGTACACCAAGATCTCTCAGGAAAGAGAAAAATAAATTACACCTAGAAAAACCACAGCAAAATTGCAGAATATCAAATAAGAAGAGAGCTACTTAGTTCACCAGAGAGAGACGCCAGATAAGTTATAAAGGAAGGATGATTAGAAGTTATAAAGGCAACAGATTTCTTAGAAGGTAGAGTCAATGCTACAAAACAGTGAAATAATAGTTTCGATGTTATTATGAAAAACCATTGTCAATCTAGAATTCTATACAGCCAAACTATAACCTGAGAAGGCAAAATTAAAATATTTTAAACTATTAAAAATTGAAGGGATTTTTTCTTAGGGATAAGTTGGATTATTTCAGGTGTCAATCTGTCATTGGTACTGACATTCTAATTTGGAAGTTTAAGTATTGGGAGGTAGATCCTGAATAACAAAAGTGGACAGATATGGTTCTGATGGACTGATGCTAACTATCTATTATTCCTTTTTTGACGTGCCTTCCACAATGAAGAGGCTGAAGGACCATAAGATGATTTCCCAGGCTCCTTACAGTTATATTCCAGCAATAATTGAGGCTCAATCAATCAGATGCACTCACATGAGATCTGGCTTTGATGTTTTTTGCTGCTTCTGTTGACAAGCAGAGGGACGGAAATTTCTTCCATTTCCCGAAGAGTTAGCAGAGACCCCAGGGACCATGACCTACTTTTTTGTCCATATTGGGCAGCAGTGTGGAGAGCATCTGTTTTGGGGATGCAGATTTTGGAGCTTTTGGTTGTTGAGATAATAGTAGTAGCAGGATTATAGGGATTTTGTTTGTGGTGTCTTCTTGTGTGTGGCCTTTTCCTCACTGTGGTGACAGATTATGGCTGTGAAAAGATAGTTCTGAAGCAAGTGACTTCTTTTTTCTTTGTTAATCCTCACCCAAGGATATTTTTTCCATTGTTTTTTCAGAGGGAGTGAAAGGTGGGGGAGGGGGGTAAAGAGAGAGAGAGAAACATCAATGTGAGAGAGACACATCGATTGGTTGCTTCCTGCACATGCCCAACAGGGGGCAGGGAGCAAACCCAAATGAAAGGTCAATGTGGATAGCCATCTCACACAGTGGATAAAGAAACATTGAATTTATTTAAGGAAAGGGGGTGGTGAAGGGGATATCCAAGGGGAAGGGCTGCACAGCACCGAGCCAAGGGGACATTGGGTCAATGATGGCAGCACCCAGGAGCTGGAGTTTTATCCTTATATGCAGCCGCTGGCGGGAAGCTCTTGTCTTCAGTGGGTCTGGGGGCTGAGCTGGTGGCTTGGGATGCAGACAAAATGCAGATGTGCGATCATGTGCCTTTGGGACAGTTTCAATTCCTTATATGGTCTGACTCCTGGTGTCCAGCAAGTTTTTCCTTCTCTTTGTCTTCCTTTGACAGGAAGCTTACAAATGGCTGTTAAGGATTATATAGCCATATAGTCCTAACACTGAAACGTTTCCCAAAGTTTCAAATATATAAATCCCGAATCCTTCCAAGGCATCTTCTTAGCAGTCCATAAGGAAATTGCTTTTCATAATTCTGTGTTAGAAGAATTCTGTTAGTGGACCAGTTCTGCTACTAGTGAGATGACAAGACCTCAGTTCTTGTCTTCTTGGAGGAAATATTTAAATCAAGAGACAAAGTGTAGCAAAGTGAGAATTTATTGGCAGCTGCAAAAATATACTTAGGACAGTGAAACAAGGAAGGGCATAGAGGTACCAGGAGAGCCTAGGCTGGGCTGCTTTGGCTCACTGAGAAGTCAGAGAAAAGGGGCCCTTGGGGACAGGTTCAGGCGGGTAGCTGGGGGGAGCTGCTGCTGCCCATTGCTCCCCTGGTTGCAAGTCTCATGGGGCCCCTTAGAGGAAAGAAGGGGGGAGAGAATAGCAAGGCGTCCTCCCCTGGGGGAGATTGTGCCTGGGTCCTTCATCCTGAGCATATTTATCTTTGATGCAGGTAGAAATCTTAGGGGAGATCTCAGGGGAGGGTCTGGGTAAAATATTCCTCAGCTTTCCAAGTGTGCTCTTTGAGGGTTGTGGTCTCCACTGATTGGTCATCCCCAGGGCAGGGGTCATTAGTCAATGCAGCTGTTCCTGAGACTGCCACGGTGTCATTTGTTTGGTTTTGCTGCTTTTCTGGGCTTGGAGCTGAAATACGACTGAGGCCTAGATATTATCTTTAGGGAGGAAAAGGTCAGGGGGTTTAAACTGCATGACCAGTGATATGAGAGATCAGGGGTCCAAACCAGTGATAAGCTAGGGGGAGATAGGTTACCCTTGGGCCAAGGTTCTTGTTTAGCCAGTTCTGCCCCTTGCTGGGCATGTAGGGCTTTCTGTGCTGGTGAGTCTCTGTACCTGGCCCATTGTCCTTGCTCTGCTCATGTCTGCCTAACTGCCTATAACGGTTCCAGGAGAACTTGTACTTTTCTCAGGAAATTCTCAGGAGTTATATTTGAGGCACTTGCTGCAGAATTGTACTACTACAATCTCTTTTTAAGGTAATGAAATGAGTAAGCAGTATTAGGCAGCACCAAGACACTGCTTGGCCCAGATTCCCACTTCGCTCCTGAGACACACTGTGGCTTCTCTTGTAAGTACAGGGTGTAGTTATGTCCTGTAACAACAGATACCAGGCCTGCTCTAGAGGAAGTAGACAACACTTGTGCTTTCTATCTAATACAGAGAAATGTGCAGGAGCAGCATTGATTTCTAGGTCAATGTGGTTAAGCATTTATGTTTGGGACTTTAATTTCATTTTGTGCCAAGAATGCAGTTACACTATGCAAAAAAAGTATTATTTGTGATGTCTGGTTTGATTTGTATATTTTAAAGCCATTGTCTCTTTTTCTATCTGGGCAAGGTTGCAGAGTTTGCCGTGCATACAGATTCTTCTAAAAGCTGAACATTGTTTTAGATCAGTGGTTCTCAACCTTCCTAATGCCACGACCCTTTAATACAGTTCCTCATGTTGTGGTGACCCCCAACCATAAAATTATTTTCGTTGCTACTTCATAACTCTAATTTTGCTACTGTTATGAATCGTAATGTAAATATCTGATATGCAGGATGTATTTTCATTGTTACAAATTGAACATAATTAAAGCATAGTGATTAATCACAAAAACAATATGTAATTATATATGTATTTTCCGATGGTCTTAGGCGACCCCTGTGAAAGGGTC
>NW_005354829.1:5764364-5785862 GCF_000412655.1 Myotis brandtii
ACAATATGTATTATATATGTGTTTTCCGATGGTCTTAGGCGACCCCTGTGAAAGGGTCGTTTGACCCCCAAAGGGGTCGCGACCCACAGGTTGGCGACCCACAGATTGAGAACTGCTGTTTTAGATCTTAAGAATTTTAACATGGAAGTAAATTAGGTATCTTTAATATATTTGTGGAGCCTAACTGAATTCACATCTAAATGGGGTACAGTGTTTTGACATCATTCTCCTCCTGGAGTAAATTTAAACTTTTTGTTTGTTTTACACTAAGCCTAAAAAACCTGGAAGAATGGAAGTAGTGAGTTTGTACAATGGCTACATAAGTCTTGATTATAATGTGCTTTGTCATTAATAGTTATATAATAGCAATGAAATATGGGTTATATGATAGAATATAAAAAATTTCAACAAAACATTCATGTTTACTATGACGATTACTCACAGTAAGTACTGCATGAAAATCAACAAGAACGCTTCTTCCCCTGAAAACCACATCACCATCAACACTGCCACAGCCAAAATAATAAGAATACAACCCTTTTCTCTTGCTGCTTCTGACCTGTGGTAATTAACCTAGTTAGTAATAACAGGAAAGGAGCAAAGAGAAGGCCAGATATTGTAGGTGTGTCATTTGTGCAGCTTTGCCAGGAAGTTGCAGTTTAACACTCCCCAGGGAGCCACTGGTCTATTCCCCACAGATGGCTTGGGGAAGGTTCCGGACAGGATGAAGAATAGACGCATGCCCAGTAAAGTCTGGGTGACACAGGGAAGGTACTTGCCTATCAATCACACTTGGAAACAGGTCATTGGCCCGAGCAGGTGTGGCCACTGCAAGCCTGGGAAGATTTAAGATATTTAATCTCCTAAACAAAGACGTTTACTCTCTTGGCTCCTCAATTTCTTGATTCTCTTGGGACTTGAGGCATGCAGGGGGCATGCTCTCTTGGCTCCCCTGCCACATGGCCGACAGCCATGTGGACCCCACACACAATGGACTGGTGGGCTGCAACTAGCCTGGTGCTAACCTGGACCCGATTCTAACATGGTACCGAAACTCTGGACACTGCCTTTGCTTTTAGCTCCACTGAATCCCCAGCTGCACTTCTTCTAGGACTGGATGAAGGGAAATGGGACCTTGGCAACCCAGGGATGTGATTCCAAGCAAATAAAGTCACTCATCCTCCCGTGTGAGCCTCAGAAAATTCTTTTTCCCAAGATGTCGTAAGGATTCCACGCCTAGCAGCCAGTGGGGACGGGGATAGCCCACTTCCATCGCTAACACTCCCACTGTACCAGTGGAAACTGAAAGCAGAATACTAGTATACTTTATACTACCTTTCTTAAGTTGTTTCCTGGAAATTACCAGGTTGCTTGTTTCTGTAAATTGTGTTTCATAAATCTTCAGAATCTGTGGGACAGGAACTGACTTTCTTTTCTGAAAGGATTATTTCACACGAAGTCCTCAGTATATCTCTTTAAATTCTATTCTAGATTAAAAACAAAACTCATATACTTCCCTTAAAAACAGGACACAACCACCGTACCAAAGGGAAGATCTTAAAATGTTTCAACTTTATGAACTGTATGATATTCAAACTTTTTAAATTAAAATCTTTAATTTCCATAAGATCCGTCAAAGCTAATGGAAAGTATAAATTTACAGTGACTATAGTACGAGCCTCAGGTAGTTTTAACTATCAGCCTTCAATAACAGTTTTGTGAGTCCTGGTCTTGCTACTAGGAAGTTTCCTTTATCTCAGTGGGGGTGGTCTCCTCCCAACCCCAATTCTATATGTATATGCATATCTCTATCTTTATACCCATTAAATTGTATTATTAAATACTTATGCGTCCTCCCCTCCCCGCCAAGGACCATAAACTTCTTGATATCTCTAACATTACAGCCTCTACTTGGTATCCCTCAGCCTCTAGCACTTTGCCTGCCACCAGTAAGCATTCAGTGCTACGCTGTTGAAACATTATTACTTGTCCCCAAGTATTATATTGTTTATAGGGCTATTTAAAAGATGATTTTAGTAGGAGAATTATCTTTGATTACAAACTGCTTTAAGCCATTTTGATCATTCAAAATTATGACATTATTTGGGTAGATATCAATAACCCCCAGAAGTTAAAGGTTGTTGAGCACTGCAGTTGGGGTATGTAGAGGTGGGGTATGACAACCTCTGTTGTCTCAGGCCAAATTCACGTATGTAAACATTTATTACCAAAAAAGCTAAAAAAAAAAAAAAAGGCAGAGTCTGGAAGCTTCATGAAATCCCAGCTGACAGTCAATCTAGGCCTTCTGTTAAGTACCATGAGTGAAAGATTCATTTAAGGGAGTTTTAACTATTTGTTGGTAGCTTCATTCATCTAAACTTCAAGCCAGAGCATGTGGCATAGCCTTTCAAAAATGGGTACACTAAAGAAAGAAAAGTCCTTAGTTCTAGGGGGTAATTTTTTAATATATTGACTGTTAGTGTTGCTAAATACTTTCCTTTTTTTTTTTTTTGCAAGAGTTGAGGTGCCTGTATAATATTTCTAGTTGACTCATATTGAACACAAGGTGGGGAAAAGTCTCATATTTCTTATGTTAGATAACAAACTCTGTAGGACCAGAGAAAAAGACTGAAACATGTACAATTATCTCTGGAGTGTGGGCTCTGATGAAAGTTTTTCAAATACTAACTACCCTGAATCTAAATTAAAACTTACCTCCTCACATATTTGTTCATACACGTGGACCCAGGGAAAGGACTGAAACTAAAAATCTACTGCCTTAAGCAGCAGCCAGGGAAAGACCAAATAAAGCAGTTGGTCACTTCAGTCTGGTAATTAATGGAGTTTATTAAGGGAAACACATACAAAACACATCTTTGGTGGCTGCAAGATAAAATGGACCCCCCTAGGTACTTGGCACCAAGGAATCACATAGGGAAAATGGAGGAACAGTCATGGGTAATAGTACATGCTACCAGGTATGAAAATTACTTTACATGCTTGGGCAAGTCAGGATGATAGCCTGTTCCAGGAACCAGCAATAGGGAGGCATTCTTTCCCAACCAGTAAAAATACATCACCCAAGGCCAGTTATAGACATGACATCAACTTGATTATGCTAACAGAATAGCAGGAGACCAAAGACTCTCTCAGGCATTGAATACTTCTGGAAATGACCCTGGAGAACTTGTCCACTGGAGCACAGTGCACACTGAATTTCACACTGCCCCCCAAACCGGGGGCCGAGCCGTCCTCACACACAGGGCCCAGAAGCCTCACACTTCCCTGGTGGTCCAGACCCTGGGCTGATTTTGTATCAATCACACAGTCTGTGATCTCTTTCAGCACACATTACCGGTTATAGTTATAATACCAGCAATATCACGATTTTCTCTGACTTCAAACCCGAGTTCACAGATCACATCATACACTGAAGGAGAAAGATGTGGTAATCGGATCCTCTAGTAAAACATGCCTCCTCTGTGGGCTCCCAGGCCTGGGAACATGGCTAGGAGCACCCCACTCCCTGCCCCGGGGCATAGCAAACAGCTGGGGTCTGGGTGGTGCCCTCCCCCGCACCCCTGCTCCTGAGAGGCGATCCGGGAAGCAGCTGCAGCTTGCACCTGCTGTCAGTGACAATCCCACTTGCACCCGCTGCCGGAACTGGCCCCACTCACACCCACTTCTGGTGCTGGCCCCAATCACTCCGCGCCGTCAGAGTGTGGGTGCGGTGGCGGCAGGAGCAGGGCTGCCAGCAGACAGGGGACCTGGGGGCCTCGGTGGGAGAGTCCAGGCAGGGGTGCGGAGGATGGGCCGAGACCTGCCCCATGACCCACAGTTCCTTTCAAGGTGCACGAATTCATGCACTGGGCCCCTAGTAATATAATAATCAATAAATAATAATGTCAGAATAAACTCTGTGTTTCTGGTATGCACAATTGTAAACCTACTTTTGCCATATGCTGTATATATAAATATTTTGCTCCTCATTAAAATTTAACCCCTTGATGCTTCTTACCTTGAAACAATTATTACTATTACTATATTAGTAGTAATAGTAATAATTGCAAAATATTAATTTTCTAATTAATATTTCATCATTTCTTCAGTATTTATTAGTAGAGCTCTAAGGTAGAACTTTTCCTTTTTATTTGTAGTCATCGGCTACTCATATCAATATGGACTCTTCTTTTATTTGATGAGTTCTAATTCAGTTATGTCTTTAATTTGATTCTCAAATTTTATAACAAAACAGAACACTAAAAAAACAAACAATTCAATTAAAAAAAGGACGTAGGACCTGAATAGACACTTCTTCCAGGAGAACATACAGATGGCCAATAGACATGTGAAAAGATGCTCAACATCACGAATCATCAGAGAAATGCAAATTAAGACCACAAGAGATATCACCTCACACCTGCCAGAATGGCTATCATCAATAAATCAACAAACAGCAAGTGTTGGCAAAGATGTGAAGAAAAAATAACAACACCCTCATGTACTGTTGGTGGGAATGCAGACCCATACAGCCACTGTGGGAAACAGTATGGCATTGCATCAAAAAATTAAAAATGGAACTGCCTTATGACCCTGTGGTTCCACTTCTGGGAATTTATCTGAAGAAACCCAAAACACTAATTCAAACGAATGTATGCACCCCTGTGTTCACTGCAGCGTTATTTATAATAGCCAAGATTTGGAAGCAGCCAGAGTGCCCATCAGTAGGAGAGTGCATAACAAAGCTGTGGTGCATTTACACCGTGGAATGCTGCTCAGCCACGGAAGGGGAGGAAATCTTGCCTTTTGCAGTGGCGTGGATGGACCTGGAGAGTATTGTGCTGGATGGGCTGGGCCAGTCAGAGGGGGACAGGTGCCATGTGATTTGCTTATATGTGGAGTCTAATGAACAGAATAAATTAACAAACAAAATGGAAACAGACTCATAGCTGTCAGAGGGTAGGGGGTAAGGGAGGATAGGTGCAAAGGGTGAAGGGATTAAGAAAAAAAAACAACCACCCAGAAACCCTCATAGATAGACATCAGTGTAGCCATTACCAGAAGGAAATGGGGGTGGGGGAAGCAGGAGAGAGTGAAGGGGGGATAAATGGTGATGTAATAATATATGACTTGGGGTAGTGAACACACAATACAATATGCAGAGAATGTATTATAGAAGTGTACACCTTAAACCTATATAATTTTATTAACTAATATAATCCCAATAAATTCAATAAAAATAATTTTAAAAAACACATACTCCCTTAGAGTCCCCTAAATCTCACGACATGCTGCTATGTAACACGACAGGCAACTACTAGGCTGGAAAACATCACGAGGCAGCTACCTGACTGGGTTATATTGCAACAGGCAGCTGCTATCACCGGAGGCAGCTTCCCCAGCCCTCCCTCGAAGCAGCAGCCCCAGCTGCCGCCTGGCGCCGCCCCAGCCCTCACAGCAGCAGCCCTGGAAGGACATCCAGAAGGACATCCGGTCTAATTAGCGTATTATGCTTTTATTATTATAGATTCTTTCAAATTTTCAAACCTGGGTTTGTTGCACACATGTTCAATAGGTTTGAAACTCTGAAAAATAAAACTTAGAGTTTAAAAAAGAACCTCTGGGGAGCTTGTGAAGAGCAAGCCCACACCTTTTTCATCTTCCAGATCCTGGATTCAGCAGGTCTGGGATCTGCTTGTGTAGCAAGGACTAAGGTGACTATTAGTCCATAGTTCAACACTACACTACACTAGAAAAATGTAGAAAAGCCGATAGATTTTCTAAATTTCAAGGAGGACAGAGGATCAGAAAGTGCAGATTACATACAAAAGATAGAAAAAGGAAGTTATTAAAAATGAAAAGTTAACGTAAAATAAGATGGAAGAATTGAAATTAAACAGTGTTTATAAGGATAACTATATATAGGATAAACACTTGTTAAATAACAAGTCTCATACTGGATCAAAAAGCAAAACTCAACCATATGCTGTTTACAAGCAACTCATTTAAAGTTAAGTGAAAAAAATGCATTCAAAAGAAAAAAGTGGAACTTTATTAAAAAATAAGATTTACCGTCTGTAATGAAGATCTAACTGGAATAAATCTTTCTGAATTAAGTAATATAACATCAGAATTCAAGAAGCAAACCTATAGGAAATACAAAAGGAAATTAATAGAAAAACAATACTTTTGGGAAACATTAACTGACAGATTAAATTTTTAAAAAATAAATATTTGGTTTAAAGCAGCGGTTCTCAACCTGTGGGTCGCGACCCCTCTGGCGGTCGAACGACCCTTTCACAGGGGTCACCTAAGACCATCCTGCATATCAGATATTTACATTATGATTCATAACAGTAGCAACATTACAGTTATGAAGTAGCAACGAAAATAATTTTATGGTTGGGTCACAACATGAGGAACTGTATTTAAAGGGCCAGAAGGTTGAGAACCACTGGTTTAAAGGGTACAAAAAAAAAAAAGACAATAAACAATGTTGATTTAAGGGGTATATGCTGAATTTAAGTACCTGAGAACAGTTTTGACATCTTATTTCAAACTTCCATATAATATTTACAGAAATTGATCCTATCATAATGCACAAAAACTGCTTCAATAATTTTAATAAATAGAAAGAATATAGGTTATATTAATTATATGAAAAATAGAAATTATAAAAATAGAATTTTAAAAACTAACCACCTGGAAAAATTTTAATGTATCTGAAATTATTCTTGTATAAAATAGGATATTCAAACTAATAATGCCAAATATCTAGAAAATGAAAATAAAAAGTCTAGCTATCAAAACTTATGTGACTTATCTAAAACTATATTCATAGAAAAATTAATATTTCTAATCACTTATACTTACTAAAAGACATAGAATAAAATATTTAATTAAGCACTTTCAGATTTAAAAATAAAGATGATTAAAATGATTGAAACAAATGTAAAAGTTAGAGAAATAATAAAATTGATAAATATAACCAAGAACTGGTACTTTAAAACAACATTAATAGAAAACTACACAGTAGCATGACTAAATTACTAAGAAAAAAAAAGTGCAAAGATATTGAATAGTTGAAAGATGTCAAATTTATGAATTTGGATGCTATCCAATTAAAATGCCGACAGATGTTGTTGCCATTGTGGTTATTCGCTTGGAACTTGATAGACTTATTCTAAATCATCCTGAAAAGCCAACATGTAAGAAAAGCCTGGAATAACCTGGAAGGACAAACTAAACGATCTTAACATATATGACATAGTAATTGTTACTCTGTAGTCCTAGCACACGAAAAAACAATTACATGATTTAGAGATTGATTTAAGAACCTATCAAAATTTGGCCTTCATTAAAAACATTTTAGCCCGCCTGGCGTGGTTAGTGGTTGAGCAGCGACCTATGAACCAGGAGGTCACAGTTTGATTCCTGGTCAGGGCACATGCCCAGGTTGCAGATTTGATCCCCAGTGTGGGGTGTGCAGGAGGCAGCCGATCAATGATTCTCTCTTATCATTGATGTTTCTCTCTCTCTCTTTCTCTCCCTTCCTCTCTGAAATCAATACAAATACATTTTTAAAAAAAGCATTTTAGAACACTGAAGACGAGCAGAATTATTCAACAAATTATTAGGTGTTTGGGAAAATAATGTAGGTAAATCTTCACCCCCTACTCTAACATTGACTCCATATAAACTAAAAATTGAACTATAAAACATAAAAACAAAAGTGCTAGAAAAAAATCATACAGATTAAAAAATAACTTTCTTGAAAATGTGACCAAAATCTGCCTGTTGAAATGGAGTACTTAACACGTACCATGTAAGATTTAAATGTATGGTAACCACAAACAAAACTAAAGTAAAAAATCAATTGGGAAAAATAATTATACAACAGGCAAAGGGCTGAATTCCTTTAATATAGAAAGGAGTCCTATAAATAATAATTTTAGATCTCAAAACCTCCTAGAAAAATTGTGAAGAGTAAACTAGAAGGTCACAAGAAAGGCCTTAATATATGAGGAGTTGATATACTTGATAATCCATCAATTCTGCTCAAAAATTAATATATATTTAGATGCACTGAGATGCTTAGGTGCCAGTGTAATCACACCACATTGGGAAATAATTAAGAAACTGATAAAATTAATTTGGCAACTGTATGGAGAATTTGTTAGCAGGGTTAAAATTTAGTTACAACTTTTTGCAGAGCATTATGGTAATAGCTTTCAAATTTTAAAATGTGTATCTATCTTCTGATAAAATAACTTCACTATGAATATGACTTGTAAACATATAAGTGCATAAAATATATGTGTACAGATATTAATGGCAGCATTTACTTTTAGTAACAGATACAGGAAATAACTTCTAAGACCGTGTGTGTGTGTGTGTGTGTGTGTGTGTGTGAGAAAGAAATGAAGATTGGGAAAGAGAGAATGAAGGATTCACCATGCTATCTGATATAATATGCTATTCTCTCTGTGGGGCAAGTAAACTGCATAAAAATGGACCATTTTGGCCCTGCTATATTTCTCAGAGAATTTTCTGAGTTTATTTGAGTGAGTAGGAAGTATATCTTGAAAATGTGACCAAAATCTGCCTGTTGAAATGGAGTACTTAACACGTACCATGTAAGATTTAAATGTATGGTAACCACAAACAAAACTAAAGCTGGGGCTGCAGAACCCAGTAAAATCACACAAAAAGCTGAGGGCAATTATGTTTTCTTCCTTTAATTTATGATCTTGAAACATCTTTTTAGGAGCAATCCATTCCACAGAGCATGGAAGTTAAGCAATGATTAGGCATTTAGAATTTTTGCAACAGGCATGGAGTGGAGATCCACATTTGCAGTGTAGAGGAGACCCGGAGAAATCCTCTCTGTATGAAAGTGTCTAACAAACACTAAGTAGCTTTTAATCCTCCCCCAGAATAAAACGCACAACAATTTACTGTAATATTTTGTGAGATTAAGTTTTATATATACATTTTCTTACCACACATTTAAGAAATAGATCACATTCCCGTACATTTGATGGCCTTATAATCAAGACAATATGTGTATGTGATGTGAATTTCAGGCCTGAGGTCCTCAATAGGAAGTATCACAATTATGAAGATGCACGTGAAGAAACAGAATTCTTTAGGACGTTTGTCGTGTAAATCAACAGAAAGGAAGAAGATTCCGGACAACATCTCAGCTTATGAGCATTTTGGACATGTCCCACTTCCCTAGTTCCATGGAGTTTGTTTCATGGTAATTTTCCACTAGGCATTTCAGAGCTGAGACAAACAGACTCATTTGCTACCCCACTTTGCATCAAACATTTCCCTTAGAAAACCATCATTCTGTACCCAGGAAATAGAACTGAAGACACACCTTCTTCAGCTCAGTCTCCCAGTGATGGCAAAATCCATATTCAGAATCCACCCAAGTACTGCAAATGATTATTTAATAGCCTATTGGGAAACATTGTAGCTACTTGGTTGCAAAAAGGTCTTCAAAAATAGCAGGGCAAATAGTTCTAGGTCTCTGTGACCCAAAATGTCTAATGAAGTCGAAGAATTATTGGAGCATCTTAGGGAAACCTGAGGCCATGCAGCTTGATGACTTGGAAATTATGTCTCTGTGAGAAACATGTGGCTTCTAGCTTAGTATTTATTCAGCAATGTTCATCTACGTTGGTAACACTGGCTGTGAAATTCTTCCATGTCCTGAATATTCTAAGGCAATTGTCTAAATAACTCCAAAAATGAATTTATTTTGTGACGTGTTAAGCTTTCAGGAAATTAAATGATAAAGTAAAAAACTAATGAAAATCCAATAACTGAAAAGCAGACACCACACTGAGAATTCGATTGGTACATAAGAGATATAAGATAAATAATAACTTTCTATTTCATATTTCAAATCCATAAATGGCAAAGTATAGTTGTTTCAAAGGAGAGATGAAAAGGGGGAAAAAAGAAAGCCCCCTAACCCCCCCGCATTTTGCATTTTTTGACATGAAGACTATCACAATTAAACCTATACTACCCTCTGGTGGTCAAATTTGAAAATATATTTATACAGCAGAATTAAGTAAATGATTATTTAATATACATTAATAGCTAAAGATAAGGCAACCAGATGCTTCACTTTATGTGCATATCAATTGGTAGTATTTCAATGCATTTTATGAATATAACACAATTTATCTATCTATTCTGTTGGTGAGTGTGGGATTATTTCCAGTTTTCAGTTACTATGGACATTTTTGTACAAAATTTTCTATGGATATATACATTTATTCCTCTTAGATATATACCGAGGAATTGTTACAAAATGATCCAGGGGTGTGGTTAACTGGGTAGGCCTTTTTATGAACAAAGTTAAAAAATTTCTCCCAAATTGTACATTCCTTTGTCTGTTTATAATAGACATATTTTTACTATAGCCTCAGACACATTATAAAACAATCTCCATAAAATAGTACAAGTTGACCCTTGAACGATACGGGTCCACTTACACAAATAATTTTTACAGAAAATACCTGTACTGCTTTCCATCTGCGGTTGAGAGTCTATGAATATGGAGGTTTGCTGTATACATCGATCTACACCATTGGATATAGGAGACTTGAGCATTCATAGATTTTGGTATCCATGGGGGGAGTCCTAGAATCAAGCCCCCACAGAGACAGAAGGACAACTATGTAGTTAAGTTTGTGGAGGAGTCAAAGTTATGCACAGATTTTCATCTGTGTATAACCCCTAACCCAGCCATGGGCAAACTACGGCCCGCGGGCCCGTTTGAAAAGAAAAAAACTAAAAAAAAAAAAAAAAGACCGTACCCTTTTATGTAATGATGTTTACTTTGAATTTATATTAGTTCACACAAACACTCCATCCATGCTTTTGTTCCGGCCCTCCGGTCCAGTTTAAGAACTCACTGTGGCCCACCCCTGCACCCCTGCATTGTTTAAGGGTCAATTGTATTACCAAACAGTGTATTCAAGAGTTTAAACTCAAAATATTTTTATGGTTGAAGAGCTAAATACCATAAAATGGTTTACTATATGTGGGATGGTTCATTTTATGTGTCACCTTGCCTGGGCCATTGTGTGCACAGATATTTAGTTAAACATTATTCCCGGTGTATCTAGATTAGATTAACATTTGAATAGGTAGACTGAGTAAAACAGATTGCCCTTCCCAAGGTGGTGGGCCTTATCTATTTGCTTGATGGCTGGAAAAGAACATAAAGCCTGAGTAAGAGAGATTCTCTCTCTCTGCCTGTCTTTGAGCTGGGCATGGGTGTTTTCCTGCCTTTGGAGAACCCAGATTTAGACTAAAACTTAGAACATTGCTCTCCTGGTTCTTGGGCCTTCAAACTCACATGGGAATTCACACCACCAACCCTTTTGCTTCTCAGGCTTTTGGACTCAGACTGTAACTATGCCATTGAGTTCTCTTAGGTCTCCAGCTTGCCAACTGCAGAACTTGGGACTTCTTAGCCTCCAATATCATATGAGTCAATTATACATAGGAAGGTTACGCCAGCATCAATATAAAAAATGACAAGTAAATAACAACACACATACTAAAATTCTGTGTTTTATTTTTCACTTTCCTAAGGATCTTTAAAAAGATAGAAGTATACTAGTCTTCTAGAGAGATAGTTGGTCTTCAATGTAAAAAAAATGACTTAAGTTCTCAGATGAGGACTTCAGTAGCTAAAAACCAATCAAATTAACTCTGATGTCCCTGTTTGCTAGAAGAATCTTATTGTCAATATCAAGACACTTTTAAAAAATCCTATTGTTGCCCTAACTGGTTTGGCTCAGTGGATAGAGTGTCAGCCTGCAGACTCAAGGGTCCCAGGTTCGATTCCAGTCAAGGGCATGTACCTTGGTTGTGGGCACATACCCAGTGGGAAGTGTGCAGGAGGCAACTGATTGATGTTTCTGTCTCATTGATGTTTCTAACTCTCTATCCCTCTCCCTTTCTCTGTAAAAAATCAATAAAATATATTTTAAAAAAATACTATTGTTTTTCTTATGTAATTCCTACCTAGTGATGAACATGTCTAAGATAAAAAGTATACAGAGTGGTATTCATAGTAGATTGGACAATGAAGAAGGAAAGATTAGTGAACTTGAAGACAGAGCAATAGACACTATTCAAAATGAAACAGAATAGAACTGAATAAAAAAAAAAGAACAGAGAATCAATGAGATGTGGGGAAAATTCAAACAGTCTAAATTAGAGTTTTGGAAGAAGGAGAAGGGATGAGAAATAAGAATAAGTTAAGAACCTAAATGAAACTATAAGTAATATAGAAGAGCACAAACCAATAAAATAAAAGAGAGAACAGGAAAACTAGCACTAATTCGAGTAGATTAAGAAAGTTGATAAATTTTTACTATAATGTTCAGAAAGAGAAGAAACAAATTACCAATGTTAGAAATAAGAAAGTGGACATCACAACAAATCCTGCAATTATGAAAGGAAGAGAAAAGAAATATTATAAACAATATTATGCCAGTAATTTCTACAATGTATACAAAATTAGCAAATTCCCTGAAAGACATAAATTAGGAAAGCTCACTCAAGAAGAAATAGATAACTTGTATTACTTCATATTTGTTTTTAAAAAATGCGGCCTATATAGCTTCACTTTTGAATTCTACCAAACAGTTAAGGAAAAATAATACCAATTTTTAACAAATGTTTTGGAGCAAGTACTACCCTGATATTATAACCCAATACCATTTATGAACACAAAACCAAAACTTTTTTAGCAATATTTTAGAAAATTAAATTCAATAACATACAGAAAGGCTGATAATATATCATAACTAAGTGTAAAGAAACCACTTAATAAATATTTAATGTGTGATTCAGTGAATTACTAAGAATCAGTTTTTAAAGTATCATTGGCTAATACATTTTGGATTGTAACTTTCAGATGTTCTTCAGGGCAATGGGAAGAAAAAAAAGTCTTTTTTAAAAAATGCCATGTGCTGTGCTAGGTTTTGAGATTTAAAGATGAATAACACAACTTCTACTCTCAAAGAGCTCACAATAAATTTGTCACATATATATAAAGCCAATATAATTCTCAAATATTTTTGGATGAAAGGGAGACAATACAGCCTTTTCTGTTGGAAAAAAATATTTGAGGTGAGTTTTATAAATCAAAACTTTATGGTATATGTGAAAGGCAGATTTATAAACTCTCTAATTATGTAGGTATGAATGAGTTAGAAACAGTGCTTACAAGTACCTTGTTGGAAAGAGACAATGAAAGAATGCAGTCAGTGTCTTACGAGGACCTATGAGGTACTTAAGAAAATCATGAGGAATGCTTTAGAAAGTTAGGTTCTAATTTTCAGCCTATTTCATTAGGTCTTGTTGGACAATCTCCATTTATAAATGAGAATTTTTGTTTGTTTTCATGGGATCTTGTCAGAGAGAATTGTGTTAGAGATTTTATTGCTGGAGAAAGAGTAATTTTTTGCAGGGTTTAAAGTAAAAACAGATTTGGTCACTGACCTCTTGGAGAAAGTCAAGTGGTTTGAGCCAAAAAAAAAAAAAAGAGTATGATACACAGTTATTATTATTGTTTTTATTTTTGGCAAAATTCCATTTGAACAATTGGTTTTAAGCATTTCACTTTTTTCTCCTAAAAAATTCTTCATAAAATTAAATAGATAACTTATTTTATTTTCTCTCTCTTCTTCTAGGAGTGGAAGACAGAATATTCTTTTTTATTTTTCTAATAACCTAGTTCATTGAAATCTTTTAAACATCAAAGTATAAGTCACAAATACAAACAATTTAGAGTACAAGTGTAATAAGAATAATTAAGAACACTTTTTAAAAATTCATATTCACACTTTCTAGCCCAGATATTATAATCCATTAGGTCGTTGTAGAAAACCCAAGAATATGCACTTTTTTCAACTTGTAGACAATGGAGGTGATCTAGTTTAAACAATTTAATGTTTTACAGTCCCTCAAGATAGAATATCATAGAATGGAGATGGACTCAAAGGGTAGCTAAGAATTATTAACTACACTATTAATTTAAAACAGTGAATTCCTGAAACATGATATATCACACACTGAAATATGATTCCAAATGTTAATTATTTTTGCTTTAGTTGTTATTTTAAATATACACTAGCAAAAATAATTGAGAATTATAATTGTTTCAGAGCAGTAAAAATGTTTTTTCCCTTTTTATTAAATTTATTGGGGTGATACTGATTAAGAAATTTATACAGGTTCCAGGTGCACAATTCTACAGCACATCATCTGTGCACGGTAAAAAAAAGTATAAAAATGGCTATAAGATGAAAGAAATCAAACACAGAAGGGTACATACTGATGTGATTCCTTGTACATAAAACTTTAGAACAGACCAACGTAATCTAGAAAGGCAGAAAACAGATCATTGGTGGCCTTGTCTTGGGGGCTAACTACAAAGGGGCAGAAGGGAACATTTGGGGTTCCTGGAAATGTTCTGTATCTAGATTGTAGTGGTGTTCATATACGTGTGCATTTGCTGGAGCTCAGAGCACTGTCCACTTAAAATGGGAGAATTTCATTGGATAGAAATTACACTTCATTAAAGTTGATTAAAATAGGCTATAAATATATTTCTGAGTTTGTTTTTAATGAGGCTAAGTTTATCATACAACTTGATTAGGTAGCTCACAGAATCCCCAGCAGGAGCACAACATTGGGCTTGGAGGCTACACCGTCAGGAGCAGCAC
Organism: Myotis brandtii; assembly: GCF_000412655.1. NCBI lineage: Eukaryota > Metazoa > Chordata > Mammalia > Chiroptera > Vespertilionidae > Myotis > Myotis brandtii. Next base: position 5,779,133 of record NW_005354829.1, read on the forward strand.
ATCCTACCACAAGGAAGGCTAGGAGAGTGAGTTTCTGGCTTCTATCTGTAGGAGAGGAAACTCTTAAGTTGGAAATTTTCCCAACTATGTCTTTTTTATTTGTGTGTCCATGCTTATTTTGAAATTTTTAAAAGTACTAAAAAGAATAAAGAGCACCCTTAGATATGATACTGTAAGAATGTAGACATTTTAGTCCAGGGGTGGGCAAACTTTTTGACTCGAGGGCCACAATGGGTTCTTAAACTGGACCGGAGGGCCGGAACAAAAGCATGGATGGAGTGTTTGTGTGAACTAATATAAATTCAAAGTAAACATCATTACATAAAAGGGTATGATCTCTGTTCTCAGCATAATCTGTCTAGTGTCCAGTAGAGGCCTTCTCTTAATCACTGCTGCCACCTGCTGGTCATGTGGTTGCTAGGTCTTAGAAAAAGCAGTGCACAATGCTCCAGTCAAGATGATACAAAATGCAAATATCATTAATAGGTAGTTTTGTTGACCCTGAATAATAAAAAAGAGTAACTGTAATTAAGAACACTTGAATCAAACACACAAAAACGCACAGATTCTTAAGACTACTAGGACCTTACTAACCATCTTCCTTAGCCACCTACATGTTTTTTTGTTATTTCTCTAAGTAATCATCCAGATTCCCTTGAGAACCCATAAGATCAATGAACTGGGCTGGGAAAGAGGGTATCAGGTTGAAATTCTAGTAGAAATTCAGAGCTTTACGTGTAAAGCTCTGTTGTAAGAGAAAGCATGATACTTGCCAGGTGCTGAAAGGTCAGTGTGACTAGAGCAATGAGAATTAGGTAGAGGCAAGGTGAGGTTGGAAGGCTGTGGGCCTGATCATAAAGGGATCTAATAGGTCACGTCATGCCTTTGAGTTTTATTTTTCTGAGCAATGAAAATATATTAAAGGAACAAACAAGCTAGATGTGGTGAAAAGATAGGATTTGCATTTGATAAAGCCCGAACTTTTTTTTACAATGGTGAACAGATTGGAGGAGGCCAGATGGATGGAAGGAGACCAATAAGGAGGTACCTACAGTCCTCCTGGGGAGAGATGATAAAGTTCAGGTAAACAGACAGAAAACAATCTAAAGGGTTAGGAAGAAACAGACTAAGTCTGGCTTGTCCAGCTGTATACGGGTGCACTGGTCGCAGAGATAGGAAACACTGAGACTCACCTTCCAATGTAGACAGTCTATGTTTACATTGGGTGCACTGGTCGCAGAGATGGGAAACACTGAGGAGACTCACCTTCCAATGTAGACAGTCTATGTTTACATTAACAAAGAATATCTTCCTGTGTTAACTAGAAATATTTTATTTCCTGCAAGTTCTATCTCTAGGGGTACAGATAGATTGATTTCTAATCTCTTTCCCACAAGAAAAAACTCTCAAACATTGAAAAATAACTCATATCCCTGAAGCATCTGTTTTCCTGGTCAATATTTTAATTCCTTTGACCATTTTTTTTTCATGTGGAATAGTTTCAAGCTCCCCCACTATCCTGGCAGGTTCCCTCTGAATGATTGATTGCCAGGTTGTCTATATTCCTCTTTAAATATAGTTCCCATTATCCTAAGGGAAAGTTTGCATATCGCAAAGTAAAACAGGATCAGTGCCTCTCTCATTTTAGATATATGGTCTAAAATTACAGCGAGATCTCCTGACAGTCAAACCATATAATTCTATTTTTAGCTCTTATCAAGATTAATGCCAATTAATACAGAGCCCAAACACAATACAATGCATATTCCTTTTTATTTTTTTACAACTTAATAGAGAATTGGATTGGAGTGGATTAATTTGTCTGTTTGATTACCAGAAAGAGGTCTTTGTAAATTGGGTGGGAGCCAGCTGTACTGTCTGATTCACTGTGAGCATCAACACTATCAGAAGTCGCTGTAACACAAGTGCTTCAAGTGCAAGACAGCAACACAAAGCCTTGCCAAGTACAGAACGTGCACACACACACGCACACGCACACACACACACACACTGCATTAAGGCATTAAAGTTCCCTGACATCTTTTTCTTGGTTTTAAAAACAGTAACCTATACCTAGATACCAGTACTGGTGCAAAATAGGTATTCAATAAATATTTGTTCAAAAAATTAATACACTCAAATGATTGCTAAATTTACTTTAAATTAGACAATGTGATTACTTAAATAAGAAAAGAAACAATATATGGGGCCTCAACTAACATTTTACAGCTAATTATGTGAATATTTTGGTAAGCTCTCTATTTTATTGTCTCTGTAGACAGAAGAATAATGTTCTCAGGGAATAAAATATTTTTCCCCTTTAAGTTTAAGAATCTGTCTAAACTGCCTAGTCTCCTAAGAGGGAGAGAAAAAAACAACCTGATTATATTTGGGTAATAGTTTTCCTTGGTCAAAGGTGAATGTTAGCTCTTAGAAAGATCACGCTAACATTCTCCCCAAAGCAAAAGGTTTTGAACTTGGATTTTTGAAACAGCTATTGAGATTAAAAAAATATATCCTCTCATCCTTTATCTGGGGGTAGCTACTGACATATAAATTGTTATGGCGATAATCATTGGTATCACTTTGGCTAAAAAAGTGTGTTGCTAAAAATATAGTGAATATTTAATTTAAAATAGCTAAATATAAAATTATACAACAAACTTCCCAAAGAGGAACAGATATCAGATACAAAAGAACAGTAGAAGTGCACAACCTCCAAATGGAGCATGGGTGGCATTAAAACGAAATAAAAGCATTAAATTCTTTCACACAACAAGTGCTTGTGTCTGTTAAGTTCTTACTGCTGTAACTTGTAGACTTTAAAATATGTCTTTGAGGACTGATTCAAGACATAACTGACAGGACCTAAAAGTCAGAAAGATAAATGTTTTGCTTTTGTTTCACTCTAGGATTTTGTGTTGTTTCTAAGAAGAAATAATTGTTTTAAAATTCTGATAGGATTTTGGGCTCAGTGTTTAGTTGATAAGTTAAACTCGTTGGCATGTAAAGTATTTGAAACTCCTTTAACTCAGTTGTCAAGAGGCAGGTAGGCATCTGCAGTGAATGATAAGTATCACTGGACGTCCTTTAAGCTTTGTTTGTAGACAAGGTTCGTAAGATTTTTTAACTCTAGGAAGGTCAACAAAACTCACTCTTTGCTTTCAGCTTGGCCCTCCCTTTCATTATTTTCATATACACACTTGGCTAAACTTCAACACTCACTCTCAAATTCCAGAAAGGATCCCGTTGGGATTTTATAGGGATCTCAATGAATGTTACTGGAAAGAACTGCCTAGGAACCATAGTGAGTTGTCCCATCAGGAATATGGTGAGTCTCCCCATTTCTTCTGATTTTCTTTTATGTCCTTTTGTAGTAAAGTAAAAGATCTTAGAAATCTAGCATACTTCTTGTTGATTTTTTAAAATATTTTAATAATCTTTGTAGTTATTAATAGCATTTATTTTACACTTTTTAATTGATAATTGGCGGCATATTGGAAGGATATTTATTTTATATTTATACTATATTTCAGCACCTTACTCAATGGTCTTATTGGGTCAGAAGACTTTCAGCTGATATTTTTGGAAAAGCCTGTTTGAATGCCTTTTAGTATCTTTTAGAGGGCTCCAAGGAATTAACACGAGGTTTAATGGTTAGAGATTCTGTCAAGAGAGTTCTTATATCTAGAAAAAATATTTTAAATTCAGTATCATTATTACTGTAGTATTAAGCAAAATAATTTTCAAAAGCTTAAATCTATTCTTAGTTTGTGTTTCTTTATATGTTAACTGCAAATAAGCTCTGGTCACTAACTCGTGATTTTCTAAGGCTTCAGCATGTTACACTGAATAATAATTCTTAAGTAGAAATCATCCTTTGTGAGGCAGATGAAACATTTGCAAAGAGATTTATAGCATGTTACAGGCATAGAATTATTTTTGTGGAAAGCAATTCTAACTAAAATAAATGAGAAACACGTGCATAAAAGTAACTTATGAATCTACAATGTTTTCAGTTGTCTTGTGTATTTAAAAAAACACAACTAAGCTCATGGTCCAAATATCTTCTAAACATGTGTATTTCATCGGAGAATTTTACTCATATTATTAAATTATGGCTTTCTAAATAAAAATGTTTCATTTAGAATGAATGAAATGATTTCTTAAATCTAAAATCAAAGAATCACTTTAAGGATTAGCCAGGGACACAGTTCACTTCGTGGTTCCCAGAGATTAGTAGCATCAGATCTTCTTAGACCCAGGAATTACTTGCTATTACGGCTGCATATTAAGACAGAAGCTATGATGTCTCTGATGCCTTGCGAGAGTGTCTAGACCACCATCAAGTACACGTGAGAGGGAAGAGGTAGAGGTCACCTGTTACCATACTGTTTTCCTGTAAAATTGCTGGTTTTATTTATTTAATTTTTTAATCCTCACCTAAGGATATTTTTTCCATGGATTCTTTAGAGGGAGGGAAAGGGAGAAGAGGGGGAGAGAGACACACACATTGATTGGTTGCCTCCTGCATGCTTTAGAGGGAGGGAAAGGGAGAGGAGGGGGAGAGAGACACACACACATTGATTGGTTGCCTCCTTCATGCACCCCGACCAGGGCCAGGGACAAACCTGCCACCGAGGTACATGCCCTGGGCCAGTAATCGAACCTGTGTCCCTTTGGTCTGCAGGCTGACTCTAACCACTGGGAAAACAGGCCAGGGCTAAAGTTGCTGTTTTTATGTGGAGACCTTTGGGAGGCAGGAGAACCCACATGGGTATCTTTTCCCAAAACCCATGTGCCTTGGGGATAGTTTAATCTTTGGGATAAAAGGAATCTTTTCTTTGTTAATCGACCATATTTTACACAAAATAAAATTTCCCTCTACCCGATTTTATTGGATTATTTAACCAAATCTCTTTCAGAAATCTAAAATCAACTAAAGCATTTTTCTACTGGGGGTTGGGGTGGAGAGAAACATGTTTTATAATAATTTTCATATTTTTGTTATTTTCTTTGCTAGTTAGGGATGAAAACACATTTTGAACATCTGACCTGTCAACTCAATTCATGTGTTTTCTGCACTGGGTTTAGTAGTTAAATGCAGTTTTCAGAAAATAACACAAACATAGTCTTATATACCCTTTATACATGGATTACCCGTTTTATAACTCTGCCCTTTCTTGTACATACCTGTATTTCTTTAAACATGAAGACACCCCACATTGCAGCTACAAATCCTGGACCCTTAAGAAAAAAGAACTTTAATTAAATTAGTTATTTTCCTGTGACTATACGACTATACTCTATGTAAATACAGTAAATCGGCCAGCTGATTTGACACTTGATAATCAAATAACTTTCTATTGTAAAAGCAATATAACAATATTGATAGGGAAATAATCTCAACCCTAACTCATCATTAAGTTAAACTAAGTAGCATTAGGTAAAAAAATGAAGATATAGCCGAGACCGGTTTGGCTCAGTGGATGGAGCGTCGGCCTGCGGACTGACGGGTCCCAGGTTCGATTCCGGTCAAGGGCATGTGCCTGGGTTGCGGGCACATCCCCTGTGGGGGATGTGCAGGAGGCAGCTGATCGATGTTTCTCTCTCATCGGTGTTTCTAACTCTCTATCTCTCTCCCTTCCTCTCTGTAAAAAATCAATAAAATATATTTTTAAAAAAATGAAGATATATATATTGATTTCAGAGATAAAGGGAAAGGGAAAGAAAGAGAAACATCAATGATGAGAGAGAATCATTGATCAGCTGCCTCCTGCACACTCTATACTAGGAATTTGAATTAAGCATGGTTTTTGTGGAGAAGGTATGTTGTGTTAGCATGTTTATGATTCTGTTTCAAGCCTGCACAAACTCTGGAAGTTTCAAATAAACAATTCCAACATGTTTTCCCTCTCCCACTACTCCAACTGTCCACATGGCTGGGTCAACAAAGTCTGACTCCACTCTGGCATGTAAGAGAAGTAATAAAAATACATCACTCTCTGTCAGCATCTGGAAAAGCCTACATCAAAAGAGCCAGAGCAATAGGTCAAAGGAACTGTCTGTTATCAATGACGTAAGGTCCTAAGCCTCAAAACCCAAACCAAACAAGACTCATCTGGGTCCTTTAGGCAATTCTATCCTGGCTTCGGACAATAGAATAAGGACATAACATCCATGTTATCTTGCTATTTGCTTAAGAATTTTATCCTCTTTAATCAGGAAATGAATTTCCCTTCAGAGTACATGGTGGAAGATAATACCAAAAGGTATCATTGACCTTTGAGACTTTTTGGCTGATGATTTTCTAAATATTTGCTTAGCGCCTAAAGGGTATTGTGACGAGTAATGAGACTGTAGGAAGAAGTGCTTTGCTAAATGCAAGCATAAGTCACAGTGTGTACAGATGCTTTGATTCAGGCAAAGGAGAGCCAAACAGGAAGGGCATTCCTAGATAAGACACACACCTGCTTTGGCAGTTGGGTTGTATTTTTTCCTTTTGTGCATTTATACAAAATATACTTGTATCAGTCTTTCAAAACGAGGTGAGCTTGAGCCATCTTGAGAAGCTCAACTCTCTGGATAAACTTTTAGGCTCATGGGGAAGGCATGGAGCAGAGGTAACAAGCTCTTTCTCGGGCTATGTTGGGCTATATAGGTTTGGTTTTCCTTCCTTCCTTCCTTCCTTCCTTCCTTCCTTCCTTCCTTCCTTCCTTCCTTCCTTCCT
>NW_005354829.1:5785879-5787928 GCF_000412655.1 Myotis brandtii
CCTCCTCCTCCCTCCTCCTCCTTCTTGCTTTTTAATTGAATGTTATTTGCCATTAAGCAATGCAGATACACTTTCAAGAAACTCATAGCCTACTCTCCAATAGACACGTCACAATGGAAATATCTGTACCTGGAAAAACAGAACTGCTGGGATTAAAAAATGTACTTCTTTGATAAAATAAGAATGACTATATTTATAATTATTAAAACTGGGTGATGGGTATATTTGAAATTTTCCATTAGAAAAAGTTAAAGTAAAAAAAAATCTATTCTGCTAAAAAAATAAAATTAAAAAGAGTGTGAGATCCTTGAGGGTAGGGACTGAATCTTTTCTGCATGTGGATAAGGTTGTCTTAATAGACAACAAAAGTCAAATCAAGCGAGAGCCTAGTGGCAATGGGACCTATTCCTCGTCCTCCAGCAATACTGTCCTTCCAGGTAGTAGTCCTCAAGCACCATAGGAAGCTATACTCAGGGTGGGATGACTGTGCTTAGATCAGTTGAAGCTAACATGACCACTCCCACTGGCCCATCTGCCCACACTCCACCTACCTCAGCAATTCATTTCCACTGACCTCAGCTTTAATGTTCCGCTGTATATCTTTACCATAATTTAATACAAGAAACAATGTTTGGAAAACCATCTCTCTATCAAAATATTCTTTTGTAAAGAATATTACTCAACGTTAATGTCCCTTGCAAAAGGCCCCATATGCTAAATTCTGTTTAAAAGGTAATGCTAGAAGATAAGTTGTCTTTGCTGAGAAAATAATGTTATCAGTTAAAAATAATTAGCTACCTCATTGTATTACCCACTTCTACATGTGGAAAGCAAAACTTAATTTTTAGTTGCATAAATATTCACCCTTTGTGCTACTTGCTTCCTTTCTCATTTTTATTATAGTTTTAATATTCGATTTGTGTTTCTATTTGTCTTTTGTGGCTTGATTGTATCTGTGTGTTGTTGTTGTTGTTTCTTAATTATCCTCACCCAAGGATATTTTTTTCCATTGATTTTTTTTTAGAGAGAGTGGAGGGAAGGTGAGAAGAGGGAGAGAGAGAGAGAGAGTTATCGATGTGTGAGAGAGAGACACATGGATTAGTTACCTCCCGCACACACCCCCACCCAGGGCCAGGGATCAAGTGAGCCTGCAACCTAGGTACGTGTCCTTGACCAGGAATCAAACCTGAGACCCTTTAGTCTATGGGCCGATACTCTAATCACTTAGCAAAACTGGCCAGGATGTATCTGTGTCTTTTATATGAAATTGCTTCAAACCCTTTTTAGAGAACCCACATTTGTTCAAGAATATAATATTTATATCTCCAGTCAAGGAGAATATCATACTGTATACTTTTCTATGAAAATTTACTTGCCCATTATATTTCCCATATCATATGGTCACTTCTAACATTAAATATCCTTGATATGATGAGAAACAAACCCCTTTGTGGAAAGACTTTGGGTTCTTTGCCATTCCAATTATGAGGACTTAAAGCTAAAAATATTCCTTATAACATATTCAATTTCGATAACATTTTCCCTCAGCAGAGATTATGAATGTCACAATGGGTTCTTTAAATTAAAAAAAAACCACACAACTAGTTTTTTTTATTTAGTTGCACTTTAAAGCTAACTATTTTATGAACATAATAGAATTGTGAAAAATATACTGTTTGAAATCCAGAATTTATATTACAATTTAAGGATGTTTCAAACTTTAATGCAATGTGTTTTAGATTAGACAATATGTTTTTAAAAATTGGTTTTCTAGGTTTGCACAGGTGTGCTGATGAAATGTTTCAGGCAAATTTTATGACGATGATTTAAAAGCAGGGGCTGCCGTGTGTATATATGTCAGTCCCTATTACCACAATGAACCTGAAACAAACTCTAAATTGGATTCTATACTGATGGCAAAAAGTAGCAGTGTGTACTGGAAACTCTGAATGGAGAAGGCTTGAGATTTCCACTTGTTTTCTCACTCCAACAACGCTCTGAGCGATTGCCTCAATTTTCTCATCTGCAAAATGGGGACAATCTTATTAC
>NW_005354829.1:5788594-5817871 GCF_000412655.1 Myotis brandtii
TTGGCTCATTAAATGAAATTATAAATATCCAAATGGCCCTTGGCAGAAAAAAGGTTCCCCACCCCTAATGTACATGAATCTCTATTATACGAATTGTCCTCCTAAAAAAATCAAACTCCATAACAGTCTTAGTGATTCACTAAGAATGCTTCAAAAAAATTAGATTTACATTTGAAAAACAGAAATGTGGAGAAACAGTTCAGCTACTCACAGCAGTGATGATGGGAAAACTGACCACAGCGCTGAGAGAGTGATTAGCGATGAACCAGCAGCAGGTGGCTATTGCCCAAAGTATTCCCGACAGAAATCCTGAAACACACGCAAACATCACACATTTACAAGACATGTTCCCCTCCTGAAAAATTCACGCTCTAGAGTTAGCAGGAATATGAAAGTACACATATCAATGCAGTCCTATACACACTGTTGGCCAACTTGTGTATGCTTTATGATCATTTTGGAAACCAAGTGATTGCTCTTGACCGCTGTGGGTACCATTAGCAATCCTCTCAACTTATTGACATGAAATAAAGTACCCAAAGTAGTAACTGAGTAAAGATTGGGTATTGGAGAGGGGCTTGGGAAAGACACTGGATCTGAGCATGCTCTGCAATCACCATTCACTCTAAACCATGAACATAACAATATGTGTGAAATTCTGAATGTTGCTTGTAGCTAAGGAAAAAAACCTAGAATTTATATGAAAATACCAGCTAAAAATTTCATGATAATTTAACTAAGCCTTCTATCATCCTATATAATGAAAGCCTAATATGCTAAGTGTCCGGTTGTCCAGTTGTCTGTTCAACCAATCAAAGTGTAATATGCTAATGATATGTTAAGGCAGCTCAACTGTTCTCTATGATGTGCTGATGTGCCCAGGGGGCAGACAGTCAACTGGTTGACCAGTTGCTATGATGTGCACTGACCACCAGGGGGCCAATGCTCATGCAGGAGCTGACCCCTGGTGGTCAGTGCGCTTCCACAGGGGGAGCACTGCTCAGCCAGAAGCCAGGCTCACACTGGCGAGTGCAGCGGTGGTGGCGGGAGCCTCTCCCGCCTCTGTGACAGTGCTAAGGATGTATGACTGCTAGCTTAGGCCAGATATCCCCTGAGGGCTCCTGGACTGTGAGAGGGTGCAGGCTGGGCTGAGGGACAACCCCCCCTCCCCCCAAGTGGACAAATTTCATGCACGGGGCCTCTAGTTTTCCATAATGGTCTAGTGGTATAGTGGCACACTTTGGCTTAAATCAATCAGGCACTCAAAAAAAAAATGAGTCTCTGACATATGCTTTTATTTTGTTCTATAAAAATTTTACTGGGACCTCTAGTTTTCTATAATGGTCTAGTGGTATAGTGGCATACTTTGGCTTAAATCAATCAGGCACTCAAAAAAAAATGAGTCTCTGACATATGCTTTTATTTTGTTCTATAAAAATTTTACTTGTGGACCTTTATTCCAAATTGACTGTAGAAAAATCATAAGTGAGAAATTATTTATGTATATTTTTTATCATCAATGCCTAATGGATTACGTCCAAAAGCATGTGCATTTAACACTCTTTTTGAGCTCTCAAACAATTTCTCCTTACTTTTTAGGAAAAAATGTTTGCTTTCCCAAGTAACTGCAGATTCCTATTCATTGGTACTTTTAAAAATCAAAGTCATAGGACTCTGACTTTTAATAGGAATCCTTAGATAGTAAAGAAGAAATAATAAAGTCTGATGATCAAGATGTTTTGACATAGGAAATGATCTTAGATTCATTGTTCAAATTTTAAGTTCTATAATAATGACTAGCATTTTACATTCAGTTTCATGGCTTATAAATCCTTCATATTTTGTGGTGAACTGGGCTAAAGCAATAAGCGAATGAAAACACACACACACACATACACACACACACACACACACACACACAGAATGTCTTGATTTCCATAAGATGATTAAATAATGTTATGTTAAACTAGAGGCCTGGTGCACAGATTCGTAAACCGGTGGGGTCCCTCGGCCTGGCCTGCAGGGATCAAGCTGAAACTGGCTCTCCGATATCCCCCAAGGGGCCTCAGATTGTGAGAGGGCACAGGCCAGGCCAAGCGACCCCACTGGTGCACGAATCCATGCATCAGGCCTCTAGTAAGCATATAAGATCTTTGCTTAATCTCTTCCTGCCCCCCCCTCCCCTCTTTCTTCTGAGATTTATCAGTCTGTTCTGTTTCCATGCCTGTGGTTTCTGCTCCTGCATTGAGCATCTGCCCCCTGGTGGTCAGTGCATATCATAGCTACCAGCCGGTCAGCTGGTCACTTAGGCTTTTATATATATAGATGAGTAAAGAATGACATTTTTACAGAGTGAGAAGATTTTCTGTAGTAAATATTCTTACCTGGCAAAACTGCTTCAGGATATAGTTTAGGATTATTTTTCATGGCTATACAGTAAGCCAGAAAGTAGATGGTACTCGTAAGAAAGATGCCACTGGCGTGTGCAAAAACATAGTCTAAATCTGAAAATAGATTATAAAGCTCTCAAGTGTATCATTTCAGTCACATCAAATGTAGAGTTCTAAAACAAAACAAACTTACCAAAATGAATCTTAAACATAAAGGCACCATTAATTATATTTTATCACCCTAGTTTTCTGCATGCCCTTTATATAGAGTTATAATTAACATATTTAAAATCAGAAAATAGTAAATAGTAAGTTAATTACCATAATTAAATCTAAAAGGCTCGCTTTTATGATCATCTTTGGAAAGCTAAATAAGAAGCACCATGTGAATACAATGTTAATATCTCCTTTTAAAGAATAATATTCAGACCTAATTTCTCTAATGGCTGCAGCAATTGTAGCAAATTTCCAGTAGGCTGTAGTGGGAGGGGGGTGTGTAAAAATTTGGGGGGACTGCTAATTGCATATGGTCTAGTGATCAATCTGGAGACCAGTATCGCTGTTGCAGATGACATCTATATAGAAGAATATTAGGAAGTTACCCCAAAGAGAGTTTTATTCATTTGATTATTATAAACCTAATTACATGAGGGATTTAACACATGATGGTCTGAGAAACCCCAACTCCACTGACTGTTTAAGAGAATGGTACTTTGACCATAAAGATGAGTGTCTTACAGGTCCCGGCTGGGAAGGCCACATTGGACTCAATGGTTCTCTCAACTAAAATTCTGACTTAAGATAAATGGTCATATTTAGGGAGGAAAGTTTGAAGATCAAAGAGTTTGTCTATTCTTCAAAAATATTAAGTGCTACTTCTGGATCACATAAGAACACCACACCCACCCATCTATGCACTACCGCAAATGGCAGCATATCATAACAATGAAAAGCACAGGCCAGCTGGGTGGTAATCCTCAATCCACTACTTGCTAACTTAGAGACTTGAGTAAATTACCTAATCTCTTTCTGTCTTAATTTTTCAATTATAAAACAAGAATAATTAACAGGCCCTAGCTGGTTTGGCTCAGTGGATAGAACATCGGCCTGGGGACTGAAGGGACCCAGGTTTGATTCCAGTTAAGGCACATGCCTGGGGTTGTGGGCTCGATCCCCAGTGTGGGTTGTGCAGGAGGCAGACAATCAATGATTCTCTTTCATCATTGATGTTTCTGTCTCTCTCCCTCTCCCTTCCTCTATAAAATCAATAAAAATATATTTTAAAAAAAGAATAATTAACAGTGTTCAACCAGTAATGTTGTTATAGTGGAAAATATATTAAAAAAGAATAATTAACAGTGTTCAACCAGTAATGTTGTTATAGTGGAATTCAACCAATAACATTGCTACAAATGAGTTATTATTGTAATGAGCTTAGAACAGTGCCTAGCAGAGCATGCACTACTTATGTGTTTGTTAAGTAAGTGAAATAAAAATTATGCCCACCTCCTAGAATTATTTTGTAATAAGCTGTGTTCCTTTCAGGCTATACTAGTATTTGAGTTGTCATAAGAAAGATCCCCGAGAACTGACTGCACTATTTATGAAAAGAAATTGCCAAGGACATTGTTTATTATGTCCTAGTACCAAGGACAACTGTACTCCTGAACAATTAGTTGTTTTATATCTAGTGTTCGCTAAATCGTGGGACTGATCTGATTTCCACTGTGGCTGTAAGAAATCTTAGAGCCAGACTTGTGGTTCATTTCTCTCAAGTGTACAAGTGTAGTACAGTTTTTAGACTAATTTGTGGTCCCATTTGATTTTTTCACTCTTGTTTTTCTTTCTCTTTTAATTTATCCCATGTGTTATTCTATCTTTAATAGTTTTTATCCTTCAAAAATGAAAAGAGTAAAAATATGAGAAGTTTTTGTATAAAATCTAAAAGAAAAGGGAGAAGTTAAAGGTTTGAATACTGTTCATGGGGCTGAGTATAAAAAGGGACAAAGCAACTATGGTACCTATTCAAAGTCTATCTGCTCATCTAAAGTTAAAATCCTAGCCTTTCCATCAGTCTTTCCCCCATGACCTTGGCCCTCCGAACTTCTCCCTTATTTGAACATCAACCATATTAATTTTCTGTACCATCTCATTTAGAATTTTATTACCCATGATCTCATTTTTTTTATCACTTCGTGGGTGTAAGCCATGTTCCAACACCTTTTCATCTCCTTTTGAGCCTCCACAAGTCTATTGCACGCAGTGTTAAATTTATGCCTAAGAAATTAATTCTATTACTACAAGCAGATTATTAGGGAGCATTATGTTGGGCCTTTCAATGTACCACTCTGTGCTTAGAAAGTAATATCCTCTGATTAAATAGGCTCTACCATGACCTTTAGGAAGCTTATACTTAAATTATTACTTGATTTTAAAGTACTTTGTACTGGATTTTAGGGGTGTGTGTGTGTGTGTGTGTGTGTGTGTGTGTGTGTGTTTTGAAAGAGAACACATATTTTCTCACAGATCATCTAACAGAAAATAATCTCCAAAGCTTAGTGTAAAGTTGGAAACCATGTGTTAAGATCCAAGGAACTGAATGCTGACTAGCGTAAAGTTGATTATATTTTTATTTTAAAGATCACATGAAAATACTCAAACAGTCTTTTATTACTTTTAATCTTTAGTGCCTAATTCACCACTTGCAATGAAGAAGTAAGATCAAATGTATGTACCAGTATTTACTAAGATCACATTATTTTTTTAATTAAATTTATTGGGGTGACATTGCTTAATAAAATTATATAGGTTTCAGGTGTACAGTTGAATAATACATCATATCAATACTGTATTGTGTGTTCACCACCTCAAGTCAAGCCTCCTTCCATCACCATTTATCCCTCTTTACCCTGTTCTACCTCTGCACACCGCCTCCCCCCACCCCCTTTCCCTCTGGTAAGCACCATACTGCTGTCTGTGTTTATGAGTTTTGTGGTTTTTTGTTGTTGTTTTGCTTAATCCCTTTACCTTTCTTAAGTAGAAAATCAGGCATTAAGTTTATTGATAAAGTAAAATAACTTTTTACTCTTACCATACTGGCTTGCCCCTGCATATATACTATCATTTCTTTTGCTGTGGTCCTTGATATAAATGATTGGCACAAATGTGGATCCATAGAGTATTCCAGATATCACTGCAAGACTGCAGCCCCTTAAAAAACAAACAATTGCTATTAATCTTGGTCGAAAGCAATATTTCTGTCAAACACACAAATGGATCCATAATTAAAGCATGCTTCAAAATGCAAATCACAAGCAATTATGCAGAAATCGCCCATCTATCTCAAGCTCTATGACTGGGCAGAAGTCAAGGGAGTACCCTGCAGGGTCAGAATGCCATCAGGACTAAGAGTGCAGCTTAGGTCTCCCACTGTCTAATTCTGGAAATGCATGATTTACAGAAATTATATTTGGATGATCATTATAAATTGTCATTACATAGTTGAGAAGATTGCTATCATATTATACAGTCTCCATAAATAAACTTGGCTCTCAAATTAAATTATGAAGTATTTGTGGGCTGACACTATGCCCTCTGCTTTAAAAAACACACACACACAAAAACCACTGTATAATATCCAGCACAGGGGCTAGGGCATACTAAGTACTAAACCCAGGTTTGTTCAAAACAACTATGGAGACCCACCAATTTGCCTGTGTCTTATTGACGGTGGCATGGTCAAGAGGAAGTGCTAATTTAATAGAACAATCCAGATAGTCAACGTAAAACTATTGCTTTTTGTAAGAAGGAAATGTTTCTTTTTAAGTCCTGGAGTTATGTTGACTCCTCAGACTTGCTATCTACATGAAGCAAGTGTTCCCAATGATTTTGGGGGTAGATGACTAGTATTTTTGAAGAATCCCTTTAACTTAATACAAAAGGACAATGGCATGAAACAGGAAAGAGTTTTAGGCGAAAACCAGCCTTTCCAAACTTAAAAAGAAATTCTTGAAGTCTATTTTAATAGAGCTTTAAGGAATATAAAATTGTAGAAGCTCAGAGGGCCAACTCAGCATTGATCTCTATTCACATTAGAAATCCTATGTCATGGTGAAGCCTGGACCTCACAGTCCTGGAGGCATGTCCCCAACACAGACCAGGTTAATAGACCAGGTCTGGCTAATTGTGAGACAACTAAACATATTTTTCTGAACAAACATTTCCTTAATCAAGGAGATGCTTTGTGAAAAAAAATATTTTGTTTGAGAGATCTGTTTTATTCTGAAACCAAAAGAGCAACGTATTCAATTCTTCCAAAGCTTGTTTATGGCTTTCATTTGTTCTATTTATTCAAATGTTTACTGAGCATTTTCTATGCGCCAGACACTACCTCTTTCTCACTGAGAGGATATTGTATATGCCCACAGAAGAAATGCTTTATATTCTTGAGGCAAAAGAAGATGTCACCACATAAAGTACAAAACAGCCATCAGTTGTAAAATGCAAGCAAGTATACTATTACAGAGTTTCATAATTCTTTGTCAGCCCCTAAAACCCTAAAATATAGGGGCTGATGTTGAGCCTAAGTCTTTCAGTTCTTATGAAGTCATTTGGGGAAGGAAGGTAGGACTTATACAGAAACAAATATTCTCCTATATCTGACAAGGAATATCTTGGGATTACAAACCTAACAACAGTAGAGAGACTTCCTGTGGAAGGTGCACGTCCTGAGCAAGGCAGTACTAGGGAAGTGAGTTGCCTAATTCAACTGGGATTGCTGTTCGCATGCTGTGGCCTGTACGACCTCTTTTACTTTCGGTACAAAGGTCTTGCAAAACGAGATTGCTTTTTATCAGCTACCTTTTGGCTAAGGATACTGCAGCGGCTTAGGATTTCCTTGAAGCACTGAGACAAAGGCCCTCTGCATCTAAAAATTCAGCAGGGAACAAGAGAGTCTCTCCATCATGGAGCTAAAAAAGTCAGAGCTCGTGTTACCATTTTCTTCTTGAACTCAGACCACTACCACTTCACTCTGGTCATCTTTGCTTTAATCAAATAGAAAACAGAATACGAGACCCTCTTCTTACACCATTCGGGACTGCACTGGAGAAAGTTTATCCACCCAGGAGGAGCCAGGACAGGGATCTTGAGTTTTGTTGGTCACCTATTAAAAGCATAGGCAGAAACCAAAACAAGAACAGCAGTCACTTGATAATCACTTTGGTGACAAAAAGATTTTCAGTGTTTTTCTCTACTCAAACATACTTTAAAATATGAACATTTTATACTATGTGTTCTGACTCTATGGATATTCCTAGACTCAAATGTTTCTGATTCTGATCCTCTTTTAATTTGGAACTGGTGGGTGGGTAATTGGTAAGTTGTCCGTGTAAATTTTTTTTTTTTTTTACAGTTTTAACATAGGTCAATTTTGAGACACCTATCAAAATTAACAAAAGTGATTATTGCTTGTTTCATTTGCATATTTTGGTAATCTGTTAAATTAAAACCAAGGAAAACTCAAAGATCCTTCTACTATGGACTGCCTTAGATCAATAGGCATTTTATTCAAAAATTTTTAATACTGAAATTAGTTAATAAGACGTTTCTAGCCATGTTTCAAAATTAGGCTAATATTCTAAGTCAGAAAAAAATTATGAGAAAATTCATAGAATTTCTACTATTATAATCATCCCTGCCTCTTAGCTGAAGTTTCTTGATGTCATACTCCTGCTTTTGTAAGAGATAAGAAACTAGATTTGCATTCTTTTCCATGTGCTAAGTCACATTTTCCTTTGGCCATAACTGAGGAGCTCATGGTGTGTGCTTGCATACTAACCCATTATGCTGTTTATGCACCTTTAAACTTGGTTTACTTGTATCCTTCCATTTTGCCTAGAAAAATCTTGCCTACTATGTATCTATTACCAAGTTGCATTTATGTTATTTTATATTTTTGTTCCTTTGCTGGAAGGGTGGTTGGTTAGGAGACAAATCTGGATCCCTAAAGTGGGCAAGGAATACCAGACACCTTCTCTCACCCCCCAGCTCCTCCATTCTCCTGAAAACATTTCCCTGATTAGAGATGCTTCTGGATTAATAAATCTCTTTTCTTTTACACTTAAGCTAATTTTATTTAACTTTAGTGTCAGTTTAACTGAGGTTTCAGTCACCTTAGCTGATAAGAGTTTTGATAAGAGAAGAAGAAAGAGAGAAGATAGGACTGATTTTGAAGTAAGGAGTAGAGGCAGCACCTTCCAGGGAGGCACTACCTCAGTGCAGGTGTGAAACGGCAGACTCAGAGGGCAGCCAGGGGGCACTTACTGTGCACCAGGCACTGCCTGTAGAAGAGAATCTTGGAATAGGAAGGACTAGAGTCGGGGCTCACAGCAATGAGGGGTTACCCGGAAATCACTTTTGCATAAGTAGTCCTGGCACTTCTGCTGTGTCATATCTCTTCTAAAGGTTACTCCTATTTAATCTAGATTTGCTATTCCAGGTTAATTTAGGTTCATCAAAGTCAAACAGTCACTCCTTGCATATTTCCTGTCTTTGCCTTTGAGTAGAATAAGATATGGCAGAAAAGAGAAATAGGATGAAAATAAAGTCCAATTCCTACTTTTGAATGCCTCCACCCACACTTTCATTGGCTTCCTCTGACCTATGCCCCCTGGGCTTCCTGAGCCTACTTTAAAACCTCCTTCCTCTTTCTTTCTAAAGTAACTTTCATATTTCTCTACAATACTCAGGGTTCTCCTAGTGTAGAAATCCTTAAATCATCCCAAAATGTGGGCTTGTGTAGTATATATACATCTTCTAGTAGCAATCTACTGTTAACAAAAATAAATAGGCTCATGTGTTTGCTGAGAAGCTTTCCTGGGGAAATATTGCTACATAGACTTAGTTGTAATAAATAAGACATCTTAGATAGCCCTGACTGGAAAAACAAAACAAAACATGAAAAACACCACCTTCTCATCTTTGTTTCGAATCAATGCATTTTCCTTTTATCTTAATTTTATGTTTCAAATAAAGTCGTCTCTCAGGCTAGACTTACATGCTCTGTCATTAATGGTGTGGTATCCATAGAACATGTGTTCTTTGGTATTTCACTTTTGATGAAGAAACATATGAAAGTACTGTAAAGAAAATAACTTTTAGTGATATTTATCTTGAACCCTGGTTCAAGTAAAACACAGCTTAAATAAAATTTTAATGGCATGATGATCACTTCCAAACTGCTCCTTCAGTGGTCCTGCCATTTCTCCAGGACTTCCATTCTCTTTGGCGTCTCTCATGGTCCTTAACTGCAACAGGTTAAAAGCTAAACTCATACATAGGCTTTCCCCCTAAATCAGATCTTTCTCTTGATTTTCTTGTTTCAGTTCATGGCTCCATCTTTGTTTTCATTCCTGCTTAACCCTGAAATTACATGGTAAAATAATACAAATAAAAAATACCTTGAAATAATATTTTTTTACTATTATATTGACCCCCCCCCCGCCCCAAATTTTAATAGCATCTCAGTTGGAAACAGGTAACCCTGATTGGGAGTGCAGAACTGTGCAACTCCCATGGAGGAGAGTGAGGCCATCTACCAAAGCCATAGGTGTGTCCACTCCTGATCTAAACAATAAAGTATAAGAACAGTTTACCTAGCATTTACATTGTATTAGGTATTACGTGTAATCTAGAAACTATTTAAAGTATATGGGAGGGTTGTGCTATATAAGGGACTTGAGTATTTGTGATTTTGATATCTGCAGGGGGTCCTGAAACCAATGCCCCCTGATACTGAGGGACAACTATGCAGGGAGAAAGATGCACTAGGAAGAAGGGTTGAAGCTAACACTGTGGAGGATATGCCAGATTAAGGAGTCAAATTTATTCTGACTCCAATGGGGAGACTGAAGAGGTTCTTAAATAGAAGAGTGATGACCAGATTTGATAGTACATATAAGCAAGTCAAACTGGCAAAAGGAAAGAATGGAACTAGGGAAATTAAATGTGAGGTATATAGATGGGTAGGTAGTAAGGACCCAAAGTAATGGAAAACCTGTGAAATATTCAGACGTTTATAACATTAGATAAAGGGTGGTGCATAAAATAAAATAAAAAATTAAGATGACAGGTTTTGATTTTGAAAGATTGTGGCTAATACCTTTTATGAAAAGAGGGAATTCAGGAAGAGGAACCAGGTTGCAGGGAAGGGTAAAATGAGAAAAGTAATTCTGATTGGAAAATGCTGAAGGCAAAGAGAAAGGAACTAAATGTCTAGTGTTTGTAGAGTGCTGAATTAGCAGAGTCCTCATGCACAATTTATTTTACTTCAAATTGAGAAGGAGAAGCCTGGGAGGCAGCTATGTAGAGATGTCTATCCTGGTCTATAGATAGATGTAAGGACTGTGGCCCTCAAAAGGTAATGGCTAAAAACAAAGATTTGTGTTTCCTCACAACACAACTCTCATGAGAAGACCAATTAAGTGAGAAGAGGAAAGAATACAGAATAGACCCCGGGGAAATCCAGAGCATTAATTTTAATTGAAAAGAAAATCTGCTTTTGTATGAACTCTGACTCCTGGATCTTCACTAAGACATGTTTAAGAGAATGTGCTGGACACTGTTTCTTGGTGTCAGCTCTACTCCCACCCTTATAGATTCTCTCCTAAATATGAGGTTTAGAAGACTGAAATCTACATTTTCTCAAACCGTATTGACAGCTAGGTTTTGCCAATGGAAGGCACATGCACAAGATTAAAAGTTGGGAGACACCATTTGGTTTTGGTGATGGCTCCAGAAATTTCAGCAGCAGCGGTAGGTCGCTCAGGGCAGAGGCAGCTGTTCAGCAGTGCTGGCCAGATGTGTGCTCTGGGTGTATGATGGTACCACCTTCCTCCTCCAGCTCCATTGGGCCTTATAACACTTTGTAAACAATCCCCTGTGTGAAATCCTCTGCTGTTTAAAATATCTTAAACAGCACTACTGGTTGTAAAGACTGACTGATACTTGCAGGAAGTCACTGCTTGTCAATACTGTCAGTGCACCAAGGAACACGGAAGGCTGATGGACCTTGGGCGTTAGCAGGGCTGATGCTAAGCATTGATTGTTGAGATAGTGGTGGCTCAAGGCAATTCCTTAACCTGATAATCCTTTTACTGTTTACCAAACTTTACCTTTGATATGCCTGTATGCATTGCTAGAGGGCAAGATGTGTATCTAAAACTGAATAAAAAGCAGAGAGGACCGAGTCTCGGGGGTACCTCTTCACGAAAGAGGTCTCCACCTGGCCCCCCATGCCTTCTAAATTCATATTTTTTGTATAGCATTTTCATTCGTGCATTGGCCCCTCCTTCAGATCCTGAACCCTGCCACAAAGGTTGTGGCAGATACTTTTACCATAGATATGATATAGGACAAATGTAAGGCTAGAAATGACCTACCCAATCCTTTAAAAACTGGATTGTGTGGAGAAGAGAAGCAATAATTTCAATTTAAAAAAAGAAAAGCAACATCCTAAACCAATGTAACCTTATTCCAAGTTTTTTTATACTGACCATGAAACTCTAAGCTTATTCAATGAATGCCCTTCAAACTGATTTAACTAAGTTAAAATAATAAAATGAAAGGTCCCAGAAATTCCTGTCAGTAAAGAAGCACAGAAGGGAGCACCACAGAAAAAGCTCATCGCATTTTCCTGCCTCAGACAAGCTTCAAACCAAGCTACATGAGTCCCCGGGTGCACTGATTAGCTTACCATAGAGTCGGACAACACATATCCAAAGGGGAAACAGCAAATAAACATGGAAGTTGTTAATAAAAATGACTATTACGATAAAAATTACCCAATACATAGAGCAACGTGTCTACTACCATACAAACCACTTAATATATTTTATTTCATCTAATTCTCAAAATATATTACAAGGCTGGTGCAATTATTATCACAAATTTATCCCCAGAGGAAGAAACCAAAGCTTTGGAGAAACTAAGTGATTTTTCCAATGTCACACAGGTAGAGGTGGTTGAACATGAATAATTTGTAATTTTAGAGAATGTGCACTTTCTACAGAAAGAAGAAATATGGAGAAAAAGAATGCCTGATGGACTGGATAAATGGCCTTATTTACCATTAAAATGAAAGCATGCTAACATTACAATTTTTGGGTGCAAAGAAACTGTTTTTGAGAGAGCTATTCAAAGCTGTATGAATTATGCAGAATTCATAAAATTGCCTCCAACCAAAAATGTCAGGAATCCACTATTTTAGAAGAATCTATGTTATTTCTTCTCCAATTGGCCTGGAACCACTCTCTAAGGCAACATTTCAATGACAAAGAGATTGTTTCTGGAGTGTGGCTGTGGAAAAGCTATCATTGCAGGAGGAAGGGAAATATAGCATTCTTTCCCTGAAGAATAAAAAAAGCACTAAAATCTTCCCAGGCAGGGCTATCCATTATGTGAAGCACTGACAGGGAATATAAATGGCATCTAGAGAGGAAAGGGCACTGCATGTAAGGTGACCTAATTTCTGTTAGAGTTCTATTGACTGAACACGGCCATATAGAGATTCCAAGTCATTTTCATCCTCATTCATATAGAATGTACAACTAGGCACAGACACATCTAAAAGTGTTTCAATGGGTGTATGTTTGCATAGGTGATAGAGTTGGTTACCTAACTGGGTTAAGAAGAGTTGAGTGAAATGACAGGGAAGTGGAAACTGGGTGGCACAGAGTAAGTGAGTAATAATAAGAGAGAATCAGTGGTTATTCTGGGGGCCTCAGGAAGCCAGCATAACATTTACTTACATGGCATTTGTTAGCTTGCAAACTACTTGAATGTACTACTTAATTCTAATTTTGAACCAATGTATTATGGTTTTTTAAATATTACAGATAATGAGAGTGAGCTTGAAAGAAGCCAAGTGACTTCCCCAGGGTCTCAAGGCTTTTGAGAGCTAGGGCTTGGCCCCCTGGCCTCAGAGCTGGCATTTTTTTGTCCTCTCAAGCCAAGTCTGTCTGTGTAAATGAAGAATCTGAGGGAAAGCATGTCAATGTATGAAAAAATGAGGGTTTAAAAAATGTCAACAAGCCAGGATCTTTAACAAGTACTCTAAATGTTTAAAAGAAGAGATAAATCATTAGAAATAGCTGTGTACCTGACTACTGATAGCCCAGCGCCCAAGTAATTTAGCAGTGGTTTTGCGACTTCTTCTGCATCCATTCCAAACCAGCCAAACCTGGAAATTGAAAAAGTCACATCAACCTCAATGCTGTTGAAAATGTGTTCATCATAGTGATTAAGGGCATGGACTCAGGGACAGATTCCTGGATTCCAACCATAGGTTCCTCACTGAATGGGACCTGGATAACTTATCTTCACTGTGCCTCAATTTCCCATCTATAAATGAGGGCAATTATACCCACCTTATAGGTTTCTTATGAGGATTAAATGAGTGAATATATGTAAAAAGTATTTGTGAATGTCCCTTTCTTACTAAGACTTAAGGAAGAAGAAAGACAAAAAATGAATTGAGCGGGTAACTGAATGCTAACTGGTTGGTGGCAATTTCGCATAACATTTGAAACAGACTTGTAAATAACTGCAAGTTCTTTTTATTTTCATGCCTGTGAAACATCTAGCGGGGAGAGAAAAGGAGGCAAGAAGAAAAGAGAAAATAGTCCATGTAAAAAGCAGGGTAGGAAATTGGGGAAGGACAGAAAAGAATGTATGGGAGGTGAGTGTGTTTTGTTATTGTTGAAGGTGTTGTAGTGCTTAAGTGGGAAGACCAGATCAAGTATTTGTGAATGTCCCTTTCTTACTAAGACTTAAGGAAGAAGAAAGACAAAAAATGAATTGAGCGGGTAATTGAATGCTAACTGGTTGGTGGCAATTTTGCATAACATTTGAAACAGACTCATAAATAACTGCAAGTTCTTTTTATTTTCATGCCTTGACGTTGTAGTGGTCATTACCAACAATCACTGTGAAACATTTAGCGGGGAGAGAAAAGGAGGCAAGAAGAAAAGAGAAAATAGTCCATGTAAAAAGCAGGGTAGGAAATTGGGGAAGGACAGAAAAGAATGTATGGGAGGTGAGTGTGTTTTGTTATTGTTGAAGGTGTTGTAGTGCTTAAGTGGGAAGACCAGATCAAAAAGTAAGGTCAGAGTAAGAGCCTCCGTTTTATTCATTTCCCAAACTCTACTTGAATGTTAATCTCAATGCTGACCAAGAGCAGCGCAGTGCAGCCCACTAGCACTTTCTGTGATCAGGGGCCTGTTCTACAGCTGCACTGTACAAGTGGGGAGCTTCTAGGCAGATAGGGCTATTGAGCATTTGCAATGTGGTTAGTTCAACTGAGGAACTGAATGTTTAATTTTCCCAATTTTAATTAATTTAACTTTATAGTTTTAGCTTTTTATTATTGTTTTTTTAAAATCGAATTATGTGCAGTTCTAAGATATATCATCTATGTGTATTGCATTGTGTTTACCACCCAAAGTCAAATCTTCTTCCATCACCAAATATTTGACCCTCTGTATGGGTCAAATATTGACTACTTCCCAAGCTCCTCCCATTGGTAACCACCATAGTGTTGTAACTTTAAATATAAATGGTCACATGTGGCCTGTGGCAACTATATTGAACAGCCCAGCTCTAGAACTGGGCTTGGCAAACTCTTCTTTAAAGACATGTGGTTAGTACCACTAAGGAACGGAATATTTAATTTTTCCCAACTTTAATTAATTTAACTTTATAGTTTTAGCTTTTCATTATTTATTTGTTTTTTTAAAATTGAATTATGTGCAGTTCTAAGATACATCATCTATGTGTATTGCATTGTGTTTACCACCCAGTCAAATCATTTTCCATCACCATATATTTGACCCTCTGTATCCTTGATTACTTCCTAACCTCCTCCCATTGGTAACCACCATACTGTTGTAACTTCAAATATAAATGGTCACATGTGGCCTGTGGCAACTATATTGAACAGCCCAGCTCTAGAACTGGGCTTGGCAAACTCTTCTTTAAAGAAGCAGAGAGTTAATATTTTAGGCTTTGTGGGCCAGATGGTACCTTGCAAGTACCCAACTCTGTCATTGTAGTCTAACAGAAGCCACAGACAACACTTAAATAGATCAGTTTGGCTGTGTTCCAATAACTCCTTCTTTACAAAAATGTCTGGGAAGCTGGGCCCTAGTCTGTTGTCCCTGGCCCAGACTCTAGAGGGAAGAATATATGCTTTAGAACTAGACGACCTGGGCTGAATCTGGCTTATTAGCTCTGTGACCTTCAGCAAGTTACTCAACTTCTTTGTGTATCAGTTCTCTTATAAGATAGTGCTTACCTCATATATTTGTGAAAATGAGCCAAGAATAATGCATACATACAACATGTCTAACAAATTGCCACACAATAGAAAGGGGAAGATAAACATCAGTTCCCTTTCTCTCTCCCTAGTGTTTTTTTCCCCCTAGAGATAATTTTTTACTATATCCTGATCAAATATCTAGATCACTTCTTTAGAACTTTGGGTAAATAATAATTAAAGGAAGCATATTTTATGCATATATCTTGGCTATAATCTCTAAAATGATAAGAATCATATGTTATTCCTTGCTAGACCAATCACTAACACTAACCTTCCATAGAATATGAACTCAGAGAATCTTAGTTGAAACAGTAAGCTTTGTGTTACCTTGAGCTTATCCAACCAGTTAAGGCATTAAATGATCCCCAGATTAAGAGTCCAAGACCTAAACCAATGGTTTTCATCACTGGGACAACAGCAATGTTCCCTGTAGATGTAACACACAGAAGAAAGGTATTATTTTTCAATACAGAAAATACATTTATAAATGGAATTAATTTTTATTTTAACTTCAATGGAAATTTATGGGATTTGGACAAATTTAGTGAAGCACAATTCCTCATTTTTAAAAATAAAATAACTACATTTTTTGCATTTAAACCCATGATTATGATTGCTAAAAAAAATGAGGCTTAGAGCAAAATCATACAAAAAATATTGAATAGGTCCTTGTCTAACTACACTAATACTCTTCAACCTTAACTTAGGTCTCTGTTCTGAAGTTTTGCAATAACTATCAACAATTAAATTAGTGGTGACCATCCTCTTAGACTCGAACCAGAGCCAACCACTGATAGAAGTTGTTGGCCCTCTATGACCCTAGACTTTGCTCTTCCATCCTCACTATCTTGTTTCATTCATTGCTTTGTCCTCTTGAGGATCACATAGGGCCAAATCCATGATCATTTTCAATAGTTCTTAGCCCCTCAGCTCTAGCAATATTTTCTTGAAAGCTTTCCTCTCTTGACTTCTAAGATGCTCTCATTTCCTGATTCCCTCCTGTTCTTCTCTTTAGTGCATTCTCTCAAGATTTAGGTACCTGATAAATATTTCCCCTAAAATACATTTCCACCTATTGCTATATTCTACTTTGGGTACTTGGTTAATGTCATGATTTCAGCTATCAACTAGAGAGACCTACTCCCAGCTATATAGGTCTAGCCTGGACCTTCTCTACAGTTTTATGCTTCAAACTGTCAATAAGAGATCTCCAACCAGATGTTCCCCACTGAGGAAACATCAGGAACTTCAAACTCAGGCAGTCCCAAGCTGAACTCATAATTTTCCATTTCAAACATGTTTTTCCCCCTTATTATCCTCATCCTTGTCATTGATACCACCACCTTCCTAATCACCTGTGACAAAATCCCGACATCATAGTCTCTTCCGTTTTGTCCACTACCCATATCAAATCAGTTACTAGGACCTATAGCATCTACATCTGCAAATATCTAAAATTAGACCATTCTCCTATTGACTCCCAGTGGAACCTACTGGGTGAATATAAATACTATGGGGTGGTTATCAAGTTCTGCAGGATAAATGGATGCATTCTGTGTTCTCCTATCCCAATTAGATATGATAAACACAATCACATTAAGGTATAAGTGAGGGATAATACTTTAAATTCTAGTAGAAATTTAAAAGTTAACGTTTTTGTCCTCCAACTCATAAACTTCATTAAATCATTTATTCTGCAGACATTCAAATTAAGTGAGTACCCAATAGATTTTTAACATTTTAAAATTTATTTGCTTTTAATAAAATTACCTCTATATTCAGATTAAGTGAGTACCCAATAGATTTTAAAATTTATTTGCTTTTAATAAAATTACCTCTAAAGATCCTTGATACTTGAAATTCTCTT
Organism: Myotis brandtii; assembly: GCF_000412655.1. NCBI lineage: Eukaryota > Metazoa > Chordata > Mammalia > Chiroptera > Vespertilionidae > Myotis > Myotis brandtii. Next base: position 5,806,227 of record NW_005354829.1, read on the forward strand.
AGCTAAAAAGAAGAAAGCTCTCCAGAGGTGTACTTATACATTCTTGATTGGCCAAACAAAGGCATAAATTCTAGTTATATAATTTCAGGTATTGATAAGTCAACAGAGCGAAGCTTTCGTTTTTTTTCCTGCCACTGCTTTTGAAATTATAATGTATCTGTGCTTGGCTACTTTAAAAGACAAGTCCTGCCCTCACCAGTTTGGCTCAGTGGATAAAGTGTCTGCCTGTGGACTGAAGGATTCTGGGTTCGATTCCGGTCAAGGGCATGTACCTGGGTTGCGGGCACATCCCCAGTAGGAGATGTGCAGGAGGCAGCTGATCGATGTTTCTCTCTCATTGATGTTTCTAACTCTCTATCTGTCTCCCTTCCTCTCTGTAAAAAATCAATAAAATATATTTTAAAAAAATATATACGTTTCAAAAATACAAGCCCTAAAAATGATATTAGTAGAGACTACTATTTAATAAATATTTTCTGATAAACATGCTAGAGAAAGAAAGGTGAGATCATGTAAACTCATAGATGAGTTACACTTGAACAGACAGAGAACAATTGGTAATAACTTTGCTATAATTATCTATCAGGGACTAAGAAAGAAATCATTAAGAGGAGTTAGGAAATGCACCAAAAAGATTTATGGAGCATCTGAATGAAAGAAATTAAATTGTCAATTTCTAGTATCTATGACTAAGAATTACTTGGAATCACTATTTGTGCCCTTCTATGAACCAGAGTTATTATGAGCATAGTATAAATTGATTAAAGTATTAAATGATAAATTATATCATACTTTACCAGTTGCCCAAATGCAGCCCCCCACCATTGCAAAAGGCCAAAACTTAGGGCAATGTAATACCAGATTGGCCACCAAGGCAACCAACCATATAGCAGCACAAAGTACCCACTGGAGAAACATTCCTGGAAATAAAAGAAATTGGTGTCAGTGGTTCAAACTGATTTGAGTAAATTAAGGCTTAATGAGATATTATTATAGGAATGGCCACAAGTTACTGAATGCCTATTTGCCAGGAACTTTGCACATTTAATGTAATTCTTACAATTACTGTCCATCATAATTAACCCTAGTTCAGACAGAGAAAACGAATCTGAAATGAAGTAACTTGTACAAACAGCTAGAAGTTTGTAGAACTAGAATTTAAACCTAGGTTGTTTGACTCGAAAGCTTACTAAGCAGTGCATTTCTGCTTAACACCCTTTCCCATCTATTAGACAAATCAAATCTTTTCTACCACAGTATTGGCAAGACTGAGTCTCTATATTTTTATTCAGATGCCACACCTAGTGCTGTCCATCACCAAAAACATGGCCTTAAGAACTTCAGAATAGTACAGCAGTGATTTAAACCTTTGAGGATCATTTATGTCACCTTTGGGATTAAAATAAAGTCATTTATGGTCACATGTAGACCTTGTTACATTTAGAGTTGAATGCCTATGATGAGTCAGACATCACAAGCCTGAGCATTGGCCTTGTAGGTCAGGGCTACTCTCCTTTCTAGGCTCTGAGTTGCCATTTGCCAGTTATTGGAACAGTGCATGGTGATGTGTGTAAACCTGTACCTTTCTGAGGCTTCTGCATCAAGGTTTCGAGATTAAAAGGATAAAGAAAGAGTCAACATTGGAAGAAATACTAAGCCACTGATAACTCAATGTAACACTTCTGACTCTAAACTTTGGAAGATTTTTGCCTATTTCTGTGGAGGAAAGAAAAAAATGGCCGTTAACCTCTCAGACAAAAAAAAAAAGTAGGATCATAAAGATGAAAGGGAACATCATTTTACAAGTTCTTCATTTTATAAATGAGAAACTGAGAACAAAAGAGCTGATGAAACTTGCCCAGGATCATACAGTTGTGAAATACCTAAAACCTAGGTCCTCGATCCCTCAGTATGGTTTTTGTTCCTCTTTTAGTAGTTTCCATTCCTATCTTAACTCCAAAGGAAAAGAACGGCTGTGGAGGGGAAAGATTTTTAATTTTATAGTCTAAGTTGTGACAAGACATAAAGAATCTGGGAGATAACGCATCTGCTTTCTAACAGGTGTTCACCATCACTTCTCCAATTCCTTCTTCTGGCTTTCATATAAAAGGCAGGTAGATAAAAACAACTGTTGCTTCCTCCCAAAAATTCACATTATAGCCAGTTCTACTATAATGTGACATTACATTCCTAAAAATCACTGCACTATGCAAAATCATGCAATAGAAATCTCAGAGCTAATGGGGAAATTGGGGCTAGGGTACAACACAAAAACTTCATCAACATATTAGAAAAAAAAGATAGGAACCTGATAAAAATGATAGTACAGTTTTGCACTGGGTATGTGGTTAAGAAATTCATAAATGCTACCATAAATGTGACTCAACTTGAAAAAGACCTGAAGTTTGCTTATGGAAGTGGACATCGGAAGTGTTACAGTTTGTAAGTTAGTGTGAAGTGGGTGGATGGAATGTTCTAACACTAGATGAGGATGGTTGTGGTGCATGGGGAGCTGGTGGATGTTTAAGGGGTGTGTGTGTGAGCGCATTAATATGCATCTTTATCCATCTAGATGCAGTGTTCTCTGTTCACCGTGTTTTGTCAGAGTCAAAATTGCACATAAGCAAACACAAAATTCATGTTATGCTCAAATTGTTCTCTATTCTCTCAATTGCCTTGGAAATTTGTGTTTTCAAAATCCGTATAATTCGTCGAATGGACTTTTTTCTTTTGTAAACATAACAGATATGGCTAAAAAGCTTTCCTGACAATATCCATCCTAGCTTTACCATGAAACACAACCTTAAGGTTTTCTTATACTAACTCTCAGATAACTGGCTTGGCATTATTAAATGATTTAGTTTAAGCTTTATTCATTTGGTGCCAGCATAAACAAAATTTATTTTTGTAGCCATCATTTTTTAAAAGACCCAAATAGAGAACTTTGTATTTAAAAATAATTTAAGGTAAACAACGAAGGAAAAATAGTTACCATCACCAGTATCATATTTTTTAAGTGGTACATAGTTTGAGCCAAACAAAAGGATGGCTACAGAAGAGGAGATGAAACCAAGGGTTAGGTCTGTTCCATTGTTGCTCATGGTTATAGTTCTGCCTGAGAGTGAGCTGGCTCACTTTAGACTTGATGCAATTTTCAAGAGCTTCTGAAATAGAAGATATAAAAATTAAACAATGAAGAAGTTGTGAATCTGTGAACAAATGTTGATCAATAGATGCTATTTATTGAGTTTTTTAAAAGTATGCGCAGACTCCTTCTTCCAGATATAGAGTTAGGATATTATGAAATTAGATATTATGTTCATACTCCATGGTCATTTATTCATTTTTTGAAATAAAAAAAACTTTTTGATCTCTAATCTACAATCAAAAACAGCAACTGTCTTCAGAGCTTGAAAGCCTCACTTCTTCTAAGATTTAGATACAGTTTTATTATATTATAAAAAATTCTTCTGTGTAGGTAGATGGGTAAAATAAACAAATTATAGACTAGGACTCTGTTTACTTCAACTGGTTGTTGTGATAAGCAAATGAGAGAGCATGTCTGAAGACTTTCAGAACTACTAGTGCCTTAACAAGCAAAAGCCTGTTATATTTCCGACACAGCTTCTAGGCATGCGTAGGTTGAATCACTATTACATACTCAGGATCCGCTACAGATAAATGCACTTTCCTTCATCAGTAGTACCCCCAGTGTCTAGTAATTTAAATAGTTCATAAACCCTTATATCTTTATGGCTTAAAAAATAAACTGAACAGATAGAATAATCTTCTAAAGATCTCTTCATGAATCCCCTAAATCTCAAGATTTAGGTCCTTGAAGAGTCACTCTTTAGGAATATCCGCAAGTATATGTTTAGCAGTGGTGTGTTGTACAATATTATCAGTCAGTCCAGGACAATGTGAGGCAGCTGGCAGTTCTCTGTATAATCTGGTAGCCACTAGTCACATATGAATAACTAAATTTCATTTAGAATAATTAAAATTAAGTTTAAAAAATTTCAGTTCCTCAGTCATGCTAACCACATTCTCAGTAGCCACATATAGCCAGTAACTACTACATAGGACAGTGTAGATACAAAACATTCCCTCATTACATAAGTTCGATTGGATAACATTGCTAAGCTTATTAAAAAGTTCTGGTCCTCCTATGAAGAAAAGACCTCAAACCATAAAGAGCCAAGAATCAGGCATTTTTCATAAGGTAACATTTGGAAAAGGCTAATAAACATAATTCATCTTTTTAGTTGTACAAGCTACATCAGGGGAAAAAAAATAACACAAAGAGTCATTTTATCACAGGAGGAAACCAGAATCTTCCCATAATGCCATCTTGAGTTTATATGTGGTACATTGACTTTTTGGTTCACTTCACCATGTAAGCTGTCTGAAATGGAACTGAGGATAATCCAGTCCTTTTCCAATTCATGCACAGGTACAGTCCCTAGGCCTGGCCTGTGATCAGGGCCATCTTCCCTGGCTGCTGGCAGCCTGCCCTGCCCCCCGCTGCCACCCACTCCCAGTTCCCCGTTCACCATTGGGCGATCAGAGCCTGCTGGCCAAAGGAGGGGGGCCAGGGGGAAGGGACTGGGGGGTGGACAGTGCGCCTCATAGCAACTGGCTGAGCAGTCATTCTGGTCGTTCTGGTCATTCTGCCATTTGGTCGATTTTTATATTACTCTTTTATTTATATTTCATTTTTCCAGGTATTGCTTCTTACATGTTCGCACAGAGAACATTAAATATACAGCTACCTATAATACCTGTTCCTAGGCATTACTATGGATAATTTAACTGAAAACAAGGATAACTTCTAAGTTTCTGAATGAATTTTAGTAAGAAAAATAGCTATTTGAAATTGTGTGTGCTTTCTTAAAACAACAACAACAACAAAAACAAACACAGCTGGTAAGACAGCATCCTCCATGGGGATGAAGTTGAGGAAGATTTAAATTTTGACAAAGTAACACTATTCCAATAAAAGAGTAGTTTTAATGTTAGGCAAAAAGAAAGTTTCACCCCTGCAAAGGCTTATATGGGCTACTGCTCAAGGTTCAAGCAGAGGTGAACTTTTGCTAAGATAAAACAGTTACAATAGGTCACAGGTGTAGGAGGTGCCTGGGAAGAATGTCATGGGACTAAAAAGATACAAGATTAGGTGTTGGCGAAGAAGCCACTTTTTTATTTTAGTTAAAACAAGCAAAGTGAAATAAAACCTTTATAAGCACATTCATTGATAGGAGAATGTCAAACCTTCAAAAGTGGCAAATTATTTTAGTGAAAAGATGGCTCTATTAAAGACTATTGACAGACCTAAACCTCCCAGTTCTCACTCCATTGAAGGAATAATCTGAAATGCTAATCAGAGTACGAGAGCTGTATTTTGACTGTTGAATGAACATTAATCAATGTTACTTCACTTAAAGTTGTTTCCTGCAGATAAGTGAAGTTTATTGCACACGGCTCTGGTACTTTTTGGAAAGCATGTGATGTGTTTTCAGTGCGGGTTGGCAATACTCTAAGGAAGAGTCTACCTCTTTTTAAATCCATGAAATTTTTGTGGAAAAGAATAGCAATATTATTTTATCTAGCAACATCACTCAATTCTTTTTCAGTGCAAACCTGTTGAGTCAATAAATCTCAAATTACTTTTAAATAAACTTTAAATTAAATTAATATACTTTAGATTAAAGTAGTTTTTTATTATAAAGACTTTTTTATTTTAATCCATTAGTTATGCTTATATGCATGCATACAAGTCCTTTGGTTGATCTCTCTCCCTTACCGCCCACCCTCCCCTACCTTCCCTCTGAGGTTTAAGCATCTGATTTAATCTTTACTTTTAAATGTCCACTGCTATTCTATTAAACTATATTCATTCATTTTTGTTCTAGTACTTTTGTTTCATTTATTGGTAAATACTTTTCCTCTACATTTCTCCTAGCACTTTTAACTTCTATGCAGACCTTTTGTTGTTGGTATTTGCTATGGTCTGATCCATACTGTTTGTTCCACTTCAACTAACATTTTAATTTTAGTTTCATGTTAATTTCCTCTAATCTGCTAACTTCTGCCAGTGTCTTGGCTAAAATTAGCAGGGCTTCAACATATTTATTCTGGGCTTTGATTTTTCTTTTTACTCATGGGCACATTTTGAAACATCATGAGACAACTCCCTTGCAAAGTTACTTGGATTTCCTTTGAGTTGCTGTACTCACTGCGCTCAGGGCTAGCGGCTAAACTCCCACCTGCTCAGCAACCCGTGATCCGCCTCCACAGCTGCTGGCTGCTGGTGCGGAGCCTGCGCCAACCTCATGCCTTCTGCCCTCCAGGCACCTCGCCAGCCTCTACTTCCTTCTCGGACAGTTACCTACTAGTAAGCACAGGGCAGGGGTAGAGGAGCGGGGTGGAGAGGGGTGGGGAGGAGAGGGAAGGGCTCTTACACTGGAGACCCTGTTCCTTAGGCTCTCCTGGTGGCCTGGCCAGCCTTTGCTTCCTGCGGGGACAACCACCTAAACACCTGGCTGGAGGGGGAGGGAGGCTCTATTAGAGGTGATCCAAAGGTCTTGCCTGAGAGCAGCAGGGTAGGGCGCACCCTCCTTCAGCGTCTGTGCCAGAGTGCGTGGTCATGTGACTCAGGTGAGTCCTCAAGCCCTTTGCCAATCCACCAGCAAATTAGAAAGGCTTTTGTGTATTTGAAGAGGTGATTTTTCAGGTAACTCTGAGCATGTCACTCTCTTTAAACATCACAGAACTAGGTATTATTTGTACTATGTATGGATAAAACCAAAGGCCAAGGAATTTCACACAGTTGTGAAAGATTATCTGAAGCTGAATTTTTTTTTTCCCCACTGAATATCCAGAAATTCATCTGAACGGCTAATGTCACTGACCTCACTGGCAATCACTAATCCTTTATCAGTACACCAGACCAGTTACCCATGCATTTATCTACTATGTGCTGAGTGCCACAGGAGAACATATATTCTAGGCTTCTCAAACCTGACTGCACATTACAATTGCCGGGGAGGTTTTTTGTTTTATTTATTTATTTGTTTGTTGGTTTTTAAAATATTGATACCTGGACCCCACACCAGACCCACTGCAATAGATTCTCTAGGGGTGTGGCTCAAGAATCATTTTCTTTTCAAACCTCCTCTGTGAGAATCACATTCTAAATTAATAGTTGTCAGATGATATTGATAGTAAGAATCAATATATTGAGGGGGAGTGGGTTGAAATGCAGATTCCTGACATCTTGGTTTAGACTTTAAGAAATATTGCTCTAGTTTTTCATTTTCTGATATGTAGCCACAGACTGCGTATGACTATTTAAATTTATATTAGAATTAAAAACTCAGTAGTTCACCCTGGCCGGTGTGAACATCGGTGGTTGAACATCATCCCATGCACTGAGAGGTAGTTGTTCGCTTGTCCTAGACACTTGTCCTGGACACAATCCACCTGTGCAGATTACAGATTCCTACCATTGCAGAGTTCTGGCGAACAGCACTGTTGTAGATCGTTAGCTCTGAGTGCAGCAGTGACCGCCACAGGTTCCTACCTGTCATGTAGGTTCCAGAATAACAAGGGACGCAGATATGAGCAAATAAGTTCAGAAAGGGAAAGTGCTGCATCCTGCCTTAGTCGCAGCGGTTCTCAACCTGTGGGTCGCGACCCCTTGGGCAGTGGTTCTCAACCTTCTGGCCCTTTAAATACAGTTCCTCATGTTGTGACCCAACCATAAAATTATTTTCGTTGCTACTTCATAACTGTAATGTTGTGTTATGGGTTCACTCAGCGAGATAGACCACCGACTCAGAATTTAAATTTAAGAGCCTTTATTAAGCTGGCCAGCTGACTAGAGTTACAGCACCCTGCCGGAGCAGAGGCTGAACTGCAGCGATGACTACAGGAGTTACATTTTATTATTAAATTTTGTGGAGGCCCAGAGAAAATGTGTCTTTCAAATTCTGGCACCCCCAATATGGAGGAAACTCTCTTTATTTATACTTTCTCCAGTCCTTTGTCTCCCAAATTTGGAATGAGACTTCCGGGCCTTCTGAGAAAAAAGGCCTGCGTGCTGGGAAGGGGCCATGAGACCATATCTCAAGGCCTGGCCTGATGTCAGTACCTTCCTATCTATGTGTTTTAGGAACAGACAACACAGCATGACCCGTTTGGCCAAAGTGCCAGATATGCAGCCCAGTAGTTGCTACTGTTATGAATGTAAATATTTACATCGTAATGTAAATATCTGATATGCAGGATGGTCTTAGGCGACCCCTGTGAAAGGGTCCTTTGACCGCCAAAGGGGTTGCGACCCACAGGTTGAGAACCGCTGCCTTTGGGGGTCGAATGACCCTTTCACAGGGGTCACCTAAGACCATCGGAGAACAAATAGATAATTACATATTGTTTTTGTGATTAATTACTATGCTTTAACTATGTTCAATTTGTAACAATGAAATTGGGGGTCACCACAACATGAGGAACTGTATTAAGGGTCGCGGCATTAGGAAGGTTGAGAACCACTGGTTAAGGGTTCAAAGAAAGTCTCTCTGAGGAAGTGACATTTAACTGAGACAATCAGTGGTTAGTAATGGTGGTAGAGTTGCAAGAAGGAGAAAACATAAGGACTGCCCAAAGATGAGGTGTCCTGGAAGGAAGTCCTGCTTTAAACAGGAGATGAGAAGCTACAGTGCCATGTCCTTTAAAGAATTAAAGATGCGAAGGCTTTTCATTTAAGGGAAGGGATTAATTAAGCAGTTCAGAAAGAAATCTGAAGTTTCCCTTTCCACACATGCATACTCCAGATACGCACATATACAAACTCTCTTCCAAAAAATATAGGGCCTAAATACAATGGTTTCACTTTGTGATTATAAGAGACCTCAGTGATCATGTGGTTTGTTCTTGCTTCGGATTCACATTAAGAAATTGAGGCTCCCATTGTTGTGAGTTTCTTAAAACCTAAAAGTAAACTGGGGGCTAAGTCAGGCTTGAGGATATTTATAACAGGATATTCCAGTTCAGTCCTTTTCATATCATGCTACTTAAACTGAAAATTTTCTTTCAATTTGGTTCATATGCATTAATGCCTAAACATAATGATCTTTATTGGAAGACTCTTAGCAGGCACTAGAAGATCAAGGTTAGTTTCACCTAAGTTTTTTTTATATGTAAAATGTCAATCATTAAGATCTGTATACCTCTCCCTTTTATGTAGTCAAACAGATATAATGTATATAAAAATATTATGAAGACTTCTGGTTTCTGTTCTAACATTTGAAGATCTTGAAAGTTGTCACTTCTGTCATCTCAGTAAGAAAAAAAGCTAAACAAACTGAAAATCAACAATTTTTATTACAACCATCAGAGAATTAAGGTTACGGGACAAATCACTGTCCTGAACACTGAAGACATAGGTGAATGCAAAGAATCCCAGCTTACTAGGAGCCAGTAATGGGTAGAGGGCACTTAAACAGCAACTGGTGAATTGCTGGAGACTGAATGTGGACTAAATCAAGCATTGAAAACCTGGGGAAGCAGGACCCAGTCTTAGGGGAGCATCCACACTCTCATGGGTCTTACCTTCAGAAGCCACTTGAGGTTCTCACAGTGAAGATCAGAGAAAAACGCCCTCTTGCTTCTGGCGAGGGGAGGGAAAGGGCAATCATTTTGAAATCCATCCAGTGCCTTCAGTTTTCTGAAACAAAGGCGAGCCCTCAGGGAAACTTCTTTATGAAAGTGTCATCTGACCTATAGGAAGAGCAATTAGACAACTTGAGCCCCTTTTTGCCTTTCTACCTGGCATGGTTAAGAAACTCTTCTAAAGGTCACAGCCCACTAATGCCAGCTCACTAAAAATGGAGATTTGATCATAAAATTCCCCAATACTTTATGACCATAGTAAAGGGGCTCCGGGATAATAACAGTGGATTACAACTGAGAGATCTGCAAGACACACTGTTTAAAAGAAGTTTCTAAGGAAAGGACATGAAAGGAAACTAAAGCCTGTGACGCCTACAGCTAGAGCAAACATTAGGCACAGTCAAGCTCCTTGCCAGATAAACATAAAACCTCACACTAGAGGCCTATTTATCTTAGTTCCTATTATCCAATATATCATGTCTGGCTTTCAACAAAAAAATTACAAGGTGTAATAAAAGGCATGAAAAAAAATGCAGTTTGATGAGATAAAGCAAACATCAGAACCAGACTCAGATATGGTAGAGACTTTGGAATTATTATACTGGGAATTTAAAATACCTATAATTAACATGCTAAGAGCTCTATTGGGAAAAAAAATGGACAGCATTTAAGAACAGATGTATAATATTAACAGAGAGTTGAAAACTCTAAAAATCAAAAGAAAATGCTAAAACACATAAAACACTGCACCAGAAATGAAGAATGCCTTTCACAACTGAAACTTAATCAGTGAGCTTAAATATATGTCAATAAAAACTTGCTAAATTTAAATGTAAAGAGAAAATAGAATTTAAAATAAAAGAAATAGAATATTCAAGAATTATGAAAAAATTAAAAAAGTGTAACATATAGGTAAGGGGAATGCCAGGGGGAAAAAAAGAGAGAAAGGAGAAGACATATTTGAAGTAATAATGGCTGGCAATTTTAAAAAATTAATGGCATACCAAACCACAGTTCCAGGAAGCTCTTAGAACCCAAATAGGATAAAAAAAATCTACATGAAGGCCCATCATATTCAAATTTCAGAAAATCAAACAAAGAAAAATGCTGAAATAAGCCTGAGGAAAAAGACACCTTACCTATAGAGTAGCAGAGAGAAGAATTACATCAGACTTTTCTTTGGGAACCATGCAAGCAAGAGAGAATGGAGAGAAATATTTAGAGTGTTGAAAGAGAATCTGCTGTTAGAATTCTGTATCCAGTGTAATTATTATTTTAAAGTGAATGGGAAATAAAGACTTCTCAGGCAAACAAAACTGAGGAAATTATTCACCAGTAGACGTGTGTTGGAAGAAACGTTAAAAGAAGTTCTTAACAGAGAAAGGAAAATGGTGCAGGTCAGAAACTTGGATCTACATGAAGAAAAGTACACTAGAAAATAATAAATGAAAGTAAACAACCTTTCTATTCTTAATTGATCTAATGGATAACTATAAATAATTAGCAGCAGTGTATTAGGCAATTATAGCTTAAATAGTGAAATGAGTGACAGCAATGTTATAAGGGACAGGAGGAAGAAGAATCGGGAATAACCTATTATAAATTACCTGAACTACCTATGAAAGGTATCATGTTATTGAAAGTGGATTTAAATATATACTGCAAACTCTAGGGTAATTCCTAAAAATCAAAAATAAAAATTTAAGAGAATTATAAGTGACTAGAGGCCCGGTGCACAAAAATTTGTGCACTCAGGGGGGTGGGGAGGGGGGGTCCCCCAGCCCAGCCTGTGCCCTCTTGCAGTCTGGGACCCCTCGGGAGATAACGACCTGCTGGCTTAGGCCTGCTCCTGGGTGGCAGAGGGCAGGCCCAATCCCTAGGTGCAGCCCCTGGTCGGGCTCAGAGCAGGGCTGATTGGGGAGTTGGGGCGCCGCCCCCTGTCATGCACAGAGCAGGGCGGATCGGGAGGTTGC
>NW_005354829.1:5818672-5838840 GCF_000412655.1 Myotis brandtii
AACCGCTCCTTTTTTTCTTTTTTTTTTTTTTTTTCTGGGCCAGCTTTAGCTCTGAGGCTCCAGCTTTTAGGCCTCCGCTGCTGAAAGTAGGTATCTGGTTTGTTTCGGTTCGAAACAATGTATAACTGCAGCTCTGACTCCAGCTCTGAGTTCCCAGCTCGCTGAAAGCTGGTTTCTGTTTTTTTTTTAGCTTCTATAAATGTTACAATGTTCAAACTGCAGGCTCAGAGGCCTGCAAGGCAGGCGGGGAAAGTTGGTTTCCTCCGTCACTGAAGAGAGCAAGCCTCATGTTAGTTTCAAGCTGCCTGGCTGCCGGCCGCCATCTTGGCTGTCAGTTAATTTGCATATACTCACTGATTAGCCAATGGGAAGGGTAGCGGTCGTACGCCAATTACCATGTTTCTCTTTTATTAGTGTAGATATGCTAAGAGAAAAGAGAAAATAGAATGATATAAAATATTAATTAAAACAAGAGAAAGCAGAAAAATAGAAGGCAAAAAAGGAAACAAAGAACAAAGGTAATGAATAGAAATCAGTAGGTGGTAGATATTAATCCAATTTTATCAAGAATCACTTTAAATGTGAATGGTCTAAATATACCAATTAAAAGATAAAGACTGACAGGGTTAATAAAAGATAGAACCCAAGGGCATTTTGTCTAAAAAAATTCAGTTTAATTTTAAAGACAGATTAAAAGGGATGGAGAAAGATATACCATGCTACTATTAATCAAAAGAAAGCTGGAATAGCTATTTTAATTTTAGGCAAAGCTGATTTTTTCTCAGACTCAGAACGGGAAATCATCAGGGATAAAGAGGGGCATTACATAATGATAAAGATGTCAACTCTCCAAGAAGACATTATAATCCTGTGTATGTACCTCACACAGAGTATCAAAATACATGAGACAAAACAGATAAAACTTTAAGGAGAAAGAGACACAAATCCATGACCATAGTTGGAGTCTTCAGTCCCCTTTTGTTAGTAATTGACAGATACAGCAGGCAGAAAATCAGTAGGGATCTAGCTAAACTGACTAGCACCATCATCATCTGGATCTAATTGGCAGTTATATAATACTTCATCCAACCACAGGTGACTAAACATTCTCCCCAACTCACATAGAACATTAGCCAAGATAGACTACATTCTGGCTATAAAACACATCTTTAAAAATTAAAAAAAAATCAACATCATACAAAGTATGCTCTTAGACCACAATGAAATTAAACTAGAAATAACAGAAAGACATCTGAAAAATCACAAACTATTGGAAATTTTAAAAACACACCACTAAATAACTCATGATCAAAGAAGAGTTCTTAAGACAAAATATATTTCAAAGTAAATGAAAATGAAAATACTATTTAATCAAATTTATGAGATGCAGTGAATCAGTGCTTAGAGAAAATTTATAGCATAGAATGCACATATTAGAAAATAAAGCCCTAAAATCAGTAATAGAAGTTTCCATGTAAAAAACTAGAAACAACAACAACAAAAAAATCCCAAGTTAAATCCAAAATAAGTAGAACAAAATAACAAAAGTTAAGGTAGAAATCAAGGAAATTAAAAACAAAAAATCAATACAGAAAATTAATGAAACAAAAAACTCCTTATCTGAAAAGTTCAATAAAATTGATAAACTTCTAGCCAGGCTAACTTAAAAAAAAAGGATAACACAAATATTAGAAATCAAAGAGCTACTGACACTATAGATATCAAAAGAATAATAAAGGCACGTTACAAACAAAGCTATGCCCACACATGCTAACCTATATAAAATGAACCAATCCTAGCAGCAGTGTATTAGGTGATTATAGCTTGAAAGAAATAGTAAGCTAAAACTCACCCAATGAAAAATAGACAATCTGAAAAGATTGTCTTTTTTATATTTAAAAAAATTAATTGATAATTAATAGCCTTCTGAAACAGAAAGTACCAGGCCCAGGTAAATTCACTGGCGAATTCTATCAAATATTTAAGGAAGAAATTATACCAATTATCTGTAATCTCTCCCAAAAAACAGAAACACTTCCTAACTCATTCTATGAGGCCAGCAGTAGCCTAACATTAAAACTAGATAAAGATATTACAGGGAAAAAAATGCAGAACATTGATGCTGAATTTCTCAACAAAATATTAGAAAAAAGAAGCCAACTATGTATAAAAAGAATTGTACATAGCTAATATCTGGAAACAGCCCAAGTACCCATCAGTAAATGAGTAGATAATTTACACAATGAAATACTATGTAGCTGTAAAAAAGAAAGAAAGATCTATTATCCTTTGAAACAACATGAAGGGACCTGGAGATTATTATGATAAGCTAAATAAACCAGTCAGAGAGAGAGACAAATATCATGTGATCTTACATATATGTGGAATCTAATGAACAAAATAAACTGACAAACAAAATAGATCCAGAGACATGAAAGCATGGAACAGACTGATGACTCTCAGAGGGAAGAGGGGTTGGGATGGGAAGAGATTAAACAAAGAATTTACATGCATATATGCATAACCCAAGGACACAGACAATAGTGTGGTGAAGGCCTGGGGAGGGGGCAGGAATGGGAAGGAAGGGGTCAATGGGCAGAAAAAAGGGTTCATCTGTGATACTTTCAACAATAAAGATAAATTTAAAAAACAAAGAATTGTACACAATGACCAAGTAAGATTTATCCCCGAGATGGAAGGCTGGTTCAACACTGAAAAAATCAATGAATGCAATCCATCACATCAACAGGCTAAAATAGAAAAATCACACAATCTGCCTCAATCAGAGGCTGAGCATCGATCTATGAACTAGGAAGTCATTTTTCAGTTCCCGGTCAGGATACATGTTCAGGTTGTGGGCTCCATCCCTAGTGGAAGGCATGCAGGAGACAGCCAATCAATGATTCTCTCTCATCATTGATGTTTCTATCTCTCTCTCCCTCTCCCTTCCTTTATGAAATACATAAAAATATATTAAAGAAAAATCACACAATTATATCAATAGATGCAGAGAAAGCATTCGACAAAATCCAACATCCACTCATAATGTTAAAAAATGCTCAACAAACTAGAATACAGGGGAACTTCCTCAACTTGATAAAGAATATCTAGCAAAAAATCTACACCTAACCTCCTATTTAATGGTAAGCAACTAAGATCAGGAGCATGACAAAGATGGCCCCTCTCACCACTGCTTTTCAACAACATATTAGAAATACTAACCAATATAGTAAGACAAGAAAAAGTAATAAAAGGAATACAAATTGGCAAGAAAGTAATAAAAATGTCTTACCTAACAAGTGATATGATTGTCCATATAGTAAATCCCAAACAATTGCCAAAAATAACTCCTGGAACTAATAAGCAATTATAGCAAGTCTGCAGGATACAAGGTTAATACATAACAGACTGTTTTTTCCCTATATACCAGCAATAAACAATGAAGTTAGAAATTCAAAGCACAGTAACATTTACATTAGCATTAAACAATGAAATATTCAGGTATAAATCTAACAAAATACACATTATGGCACTTTGCTTTTACAAAAGTCCTAATTAGTATGGTAATGGCTTTTCTTGTAACAGTAAAAATCCTCTTTGAATTTCTTTTGGTTAGTAAAACAGATACTATTATAGGCCTTTTGAAAAACAAAGTGGTGTAAAGCAAACTTTCAAAAAGTGAGGGGGTACTCTTCACTTTATGCCATTTAGGCTTATGAAAGTTTTCATAGGAATGCTCTACCTTTAAATGGGGAAACCTATGTACAAGATGTATCTGAGGAAAACTATAAAGTTGTGATAAAATTAAATAACTAAGTAGATATTCTATGTTCATAGCTACAAGGCAGTATTAAGATGTCACTTCTTTCCAACTTGATCTGTAGATTCAATGCAATCTCAATTAACATCCTAACAAGTTACTTTGTGAATATTGACAAACTGATTCTGAAGTTTACATGGAAAGGCAAAAGACCCAAAATAACCAACACAATACTGAAGAAGATGATCCCAAAATGTAGTGGCTTAAAAATTACTCTCTCTCACAGTTTCTGTGAGTTAAGAATTTGAGAGCAATTGGGGTAGGGGTTCTCAGAGTCTCTCAGAAAGCTGGCTGAAGTTCTAATCATCTGAAGGAAGGATGTGTCTGGGCCTAGGTGGCTTACTCACATGGCTGGTAAGTTGGCTGTAGCTGCTGATGGGAGACCTCAGTTCCTCTTCAGGGGGTCCTTTCCAGGGGACTGCTTGAGTGTTATGACATGGTGTGGATTTCCCCAGAGTGAGAAATCCAAGAAGGTGGAAGTGTCATTCTCTTTTATGACCTAGCATCTGAAGTCACACACCATCACTTCTGCCATATTCTATTGGTTATGCAGTTAACCCCTGATTTAGTGTGAGAAGAGATTATATAATGGCGTGGCTACCAGGAGCTGAGGATCATTGTGAGCTGTCTTGGATGCTGTCTAGCAGGAAGAAAAAAGGAGAATTACTAGAGTGATGTCCTCCTGTGAGTGCAAACAGATAGGATCTAGGGCAGGGGTGGACAACCCCTGGCACGCGTGCCAGACATGGCACGCCAGTAACTTTTGCTGGCACGCGAAACCCTCTCTTATAATCTTCCATTTACAATTCTTTTCTTAATATTGACTTTTTTATTTTTCAGATAAATTCAGTGTAGGTGCATCTTAGATAAATAAATAATTTTACATAACATGTATACATTAAAAAATAAATGTATTTTTCATCATCATAAATTTTTTCTGTTTAAAAAACTTTGCAACAGCGTTACTCTCCATGTTTTCATCCATATATGCTTGTGAATCTTTGTTCTCAGTGATGAATTTTGTTAAGTCTCGTAATAGGAGTAGCGCGACTCCATAGGATGAAAGTAATAGCTTGTGCATATCTCTGAAGGTCACAAAATATAAACCTTATGTAAATTCTCTGTCATCAGGGATGCAGCAGCAAAAGTCCCACTGATAATATCAAATGGAGTCATAAAGTTTTCTGTCGGACTATCAGTGTACATGTATACATTAAAAAATAAATGTATTTTTCATCATCATATACTGTGTTTTTGTCGCTTGAATGAATTTTATTATTTCTTCAAGGTTCTTCACATACGTACACCTTAAGAGATATCAAGTAGGCGTAACATGTTCTCAAAAAATTAGGGTTGGCACGCAGAAGAATTTTGAGTCAGAGATTTTGCTGGTTTTGGCACGCACTCATAAAAAGGTTGCCCACCCCTGATCTAGGACAACAGGAGAGAGAATAGCCCTTGTTAGATGCAGAGGTCGTCAATAGTCACAGTATATTGGTGCAGTAGCAGCTTCTCTGTGAAACAGAAAACAAGGTCATAGGTCAAGAATGAGGCCCTGGAAGAAGGTTTTGGAGGTTCATAAATATTTCAAGTTTTTCAGTCTCTCTCAAGTGATGCAGTGGTCATTGTCATGTTGCTTGCTTGGTTATATTACTAAGGAGAAATAAAAAGCCCTCTTTTTGATCACTGTTGTATTTATTATAAGAGGTACAGCCTGAGTCGTTGTAAAGTGGAAGAAAACCATCTGTGTGTGGTTTTTTTAATTTAAAGAGTGGTTTTTTTCCTCTTTGGTCTCAAGAACTTTCTATATTTGTAGCATGGAAACTTTTATGCTATAAACATCCTTTGGTCTGTAATTAGATTAGTTTGTTACTTCTGCCTATGGAAGAGAATATAATACACATAATTAAGTGTGCTTAAAGGGACATTTAAAATATAAGACATGATCTTTTCCTAGCCCAATCAGCCTGAGACTTTGAGAGACAAACCTATAAAACAACTAAGTCAGGTTTACTGACTCACTGTGGGGTGTTTCACCAAAGAAAGGAAGAGAGCTGTTGTAGGACTTTGCAAAAAGGTGGAGTTTAGGTGCAGTGTAAATGAAGTGTTTTGATGGGCTCAAAGCAAAATAGAGTTGTATGTAAAGGGGTTAACATTGGTTCTAGACTGTGAAATGGACCCATGATTCTGCTTTCTTGGAAATAATATCAAGATGTCCTAGTCAGTTTTGCTCAGTGGATAGAGTGTTGCACTGTGGACTGAAGGGTCCCAGGTTTGATTCCAGTCAAGGGCATGTACCTAGGATGCAGGCTCAATCCCAGGTCCTGATCAGGGTGCATGTAGGAGGCAACCAATCAATGTGTCTCTCTCATCATTGATGTTTCTATCTCTCTCCCTTTCCCGTCCTCTCTGAAATCAAGAAATTTTTTTTTAAAAAAAGGATATTTCAATAGATGGTGGTTGGGTCAAATTGAAAAAAATATTGGGTCCATATGCCATTATCATATACCAACATAAACTTGAAATGGATAAAAATCAATAAATTTAAAAAAAAGATGTCAAATGTTATGCTACCTGAAACTCTGCTTGTGGAATATAAATCAAAGCTGCTTCTCTGTGTCATATGACTTAACTCCTTCAGACAAGAGTGGGATATTTTATTCTTACTGAAATAATTTTAATGATACTCTGGTAGTCTATAATTTTAGAGAAGATTTCTCAATAAATAGTCACTCCAAGAATTGGGCTATTATAGCATTTTATAGCAGCAACGTGTATTTGTGAGAAGTATTGTTTTCTGATAAATTTGTACCTTGATTCTGGATTGATGAAAGGTAAGGAAGATATTTACTTTTTTAGTCCAAGCACATTTTTACTTTTCCAGACTATATTATTATAACTTATTACATAGTTCAAAATATTGATCCATAAGTCACGTTCCCTTAATAATCTTGATCAAGACACCTAAAGAGTATGTATCATATTTTATTTATTTATTTATGTTTATTTTTTTGTTAATCCTCACCTGAGGATATTTTTTCCATTGCATTTTAAAGAGAGTGGAGAAAGAGAGAGAGAAACATCAAAGTGAGAGAGAGACATCCACTGGTTGCCTCCCACACGTACTTGGACCTGGGCAGAGATCAAACCTGCAACCCAGGTATGTGCCCTTGACAGGAAATTGAACCCTCGACCCTTTTGTGTGTAGGGTGATGCTCTAACCACTGAGAAACACTGGCCAGAGCTGAATCATATTTTAAATTTGTAATATAAGAAGGTTGGAAGAAGTCCTCACCATCCTATTTATATAAAATTAGAGCTCTTGCATTAGCGCCTGAATTACAGAGCCCCTTGCATATGTTTACAAGACCTTAGCATCAAAGTATTCCACAATTATGTCCGCTAGTTTCCACACTGTCACTTTCCCAGTGTGACATCTTCACATTCTTCTTTCTTGTTGTCGCTTCCCCTGCTAACAACTACAGACATCAAAGTTGTCTGAGGAAGACCTCCTGTTGCTTCTTACATTAGTGCCTGAATTACAGAGCCCCTTGCATATGTTTACAAGACCTTAGCATCAAAGTATTCCACAATTATGTCTGCTAGTTTCCACACTGTCACTTTCCCAGTGTGACATCTTCACATTCTTCTTTCTTGTTGTCGCTTCCCCTGCTAACAACTACAGACATCAAAGTTGTCTGAGGAAGACCTCCTGTTGCTATGACTGATGGGTGTGGTGCATTATACCCATGGTTTTATAACTGTAGCTCCCAAAGTGGGGGGCAGGGCATTGTTGGATTCTATAAGAACCTCAGAGAAAGTCTCTCTTCGCTATGTCTTGTGGGCCTTGAAGCAGTCCTGCTCAGAAAAGCTGCCTGTCTCCTGTGCCTTATCTTCTGCAAGCAACCCTCAAAACTTAAAACAAACAAACAAAAGAAAACAACAACAAAAAACCAACCAAGAAACCAAGTTAATATTCTCAGAGATGTAGCTATGATTCTACCTTACAATGATGATCAAACCACAATACTTAACCTCGGTCTCCAGGTCATCACAATTTTGTTAAGAACAAAGAACTAGCTTTCAATGTGTATAGTCATAGGGCACATCTATGGATTTTCTAAAAACAAGTTATTTTAAAGTCTCCACCATTAGAGACCAGAAAGTTCTCAAGATACCACATGTAGTTTAAAATTTTTACTTGATTTTACTCATCAAAAAAATTAAATCTCTTGAGTCCAGGTATCCTATTGCATAAGTAACCTTTAAAATACCCTCAAGGAACACACATGGCTTCTCATATTTGACTTGTTGTTGGCATGATCATGTGATTTTTCTTCAACAGTATTTCTAGTCAATGAATTCAGAATGAGAGTCAACATAATACCTCTGGTGGAAGGACAGAGGACACAGGCCACTGTGGGTGCTGATGAGAGTACCATTGATGAGATCTAGGGAGGGCTCTAAGTGGGCTGGAGAAATAACTGAGGAAAGAGAGACACTGATGGGGCTGTAAAGAGACACCTTCTGGATGGTGTATGATAACAACTAATAACTATTGAGCATTTACTTTGGGCAATCACTGCACACAGACCCTTATCTGCATTGTCTTGTTGAATTCCTAGAACAGTGTAGTAAGTTACATGCTATTCTTATCTTTACTGTATAGATGAGGATACAAAACAAGGTTCAAAGAGTAACTGGCTCAGATTCACAGAGCTGATTAAGTGGTAGTGCTAGTTCTCAAGCCAAAATCTCTCTGATTTCAGTGCTTGGGTTATTAATACTTAATGTACTTTCCAAAATATTGTGAGATATAAACCTCATCTGATCTCTTTAAGGAGATCTTAATTGGACACAAAAGCAAGTATCTGAAGCAGCGGAAGAACTGTATCTATGTAACTAGAATTCTTAATTCTGCTTTATCCACTGCCAATCAACTACAATTTGATTTTCTTGTTTCTGACTACTAAGTCCTCCTATTTTGACTCTATTCCCATGATCGTTATACTTTTTGGGTGGATGTCTCATTTGCAAAGTTCTGGGGATCTAATGCACAGCACGGTGACCATAGTTAGTAATACTGCATTGTATATATGAAATTTGCTAAAAGAGTAGATCTTACATGATCTCGTCACACATGCACAAAAAGTAACTGAAGTAACACATCTATTAGTCCGATCTGTTCATTTAAACGTAAGCTTTATTTAATACTCAGTCTATCAAGCCCTCAACTTCCCAACCCCTGATTATCTCACTCAGGTGTCGTCGCTGTGTATGGGAGATGGGGTGTGGCTTATGGGACATTATGAAGGTGAATGATTCAGAGTCCTAACATGCTATGTTTTATGCATCCCCTAATTTCCAGAACAGTGTCCCACTTAATTTCTGTCTTTCCTGTTGGGATTTATGGCTAAAGTGTATCTCTTGTCTTTGGTTCCTATCACTCCATGGAAACTGTCGAGATTATCAATGGCAGCCGCTTTGCTAAATTCAATGGCTAATTCTCTGTTATTATTTTATGTGACCCTTTAGTCGCATCTGTCACAGCTGATTCTCCCCTTCTCTTTGATGTTTTCCATGCAAACGCCTTTCAGAACACCACATTCTCTTCGTTTTCCTCCTACACTCTGAAGGCTCCTTCATCAGCCTCCTTGGGTGGTATTTTGCATCCGTCTCAATCTATTGATATCTGCTGTTGTGGCTGGACCAGCCCTGTGCTTCATATTATGACTGCAAGCGACCCTCAGCAATAACCATCAGGGAACTTGGGGAAAAAAAGTTTATTACTTATAGGTTTTGGAAATGACATGGCACACCTGGGGCCACACAGTGAGGTCACAGATAGAGAGAGGGGGGGCTGAGTCTGGGCTCCTGCTTTTATTGGAGTAAAGGCTGGGGTCTAGGGTCTTGAGGCCTCACTCTGCATTGGTGAATTTAAAACATAATAGAGGGAATTTAAAGTGCTAAAAGAGAAAAAAAAGTGGCCCAAATGGTCAGTTATTAAAATTAACAAAGACCTGCAGGGTGGGGAGGTGGCTGGCTCTTTATCTAGTCTTGTCTTGGCTCTTTATCTTGTCCTGTTTATTTGAGATAGCCATCATAGAAGTGGATGCCTAGGCAACCGAAGCTGAAGTCAGGCACTTGTTTTACAAAAAAGAAATACCAACTACCAGGGCCTACACTACAGATGGTTCTTCCTTTAATTATGGACCCCTTAACACTGAAATGCCAGATTGCTTTTTTGAAATCCAGTCCCACATTTCTAATAGCTTACTGAACATCTTCACCTAAATGTCTGAGAGAAAACTCAAATTTACCCCAAACATGCCCAACTCATTATCTTCCCCTGCTTAGTTAGTGGCAACCCCATTATTTCAGTTGCTGAGACCAAAAATCTTGGGGTCCTTAGGCCCTGCTAGTCCATAACCTGTTCTCTTGTCCAATGGGAGAGAAATATAGATCAAGCTTTTTGTTCTTAAGGTAGTGCAACTGTGATTCACAACCCTTTCTTTTGTTTTATTTCACAATGTTCGTTCTACTATAGGACAAAAACATTTTGAAGTGTGCAAAATTGTTTGGAAAACTAGAGTTCTAGGTAATCTTGGGTAAAATGATATACAATTTACAGTTTACATTTCAAGTTAGATGATGTGTTTCATCAGAATCAGTTATGTACACAAATTGTCTCTTACACGTGAGTAATATTTTTAACTGGCCACATTTTCTTGGCTTCTTTTTGGCCTATTATAGGGCCTGAAATTCAACATGTTTAAAACATTAAACCTATAGTTATGTTTGCCCTTTTTCTTGGGAATAGTACTTCTACTCTTCTTGGAACTATTCCTCTCCCTCCTTTAACTTTATGATTTCCTTACATGAGTCCACCCCACTGACCTTGTTTCATTGGTTCAGGGATGTCAACTTGGCCCAAGCTCAGACAATCAGAGTATTTCACAACCCAACTCACAATTGATCAATTTATTATATGATACAAGGTGAGTCCAATCAGAAGCCTTCCTTAGAATTTTGAATGTGGAGCACAAAGAGTAAAAAGCATAGGGTTAATCTAACTGTGCTTCTAAGTGCAAAAATATAGAACCAAGTTCAAAATTAAAGATAGAACCAATGGAGAAATAAGACAAGGGCATTGTAAGTAGCCACATTTCCAACTAAGTAAAAGAAAGTAGTTTTTGGTGAGAGAATAAAACCAGTATTCAGGGAGAGGTACAGATGAAAAGTGGAGTACTAGATTCTGGTGACATTCCAGTGCCTGGATCAAGTTTTTCCTGAGGCCCACATGTTCAGCAGGTATTAAGAAAGTATCTTATATTTTATATTACAGAGTGCTGGGGTCCAGCCCCAGCGGGTCCAGGGGTTCCCCAAGGTGTGGACGGAGTCAGCGGAGAATGAATGACACGGAGGCAGTGTTCAGGTGATCATCATAGCCAGGTTCTTCTTCGCCAGGTACCTCTCTTTATTGTCATCTAACATCTGTATATACACTATTTGGTCCCAATCCTATCCATTCTATACAAAAGGCCAGGGGGCTTCCCAACTCCATTCAAAGGTTACTCTATTGTTCCACCAAGCTACAAGGAAGTAACTGAAGGAGGTCACTCCAAGCAAAGATCAAAGTGACCAACCACCCCTCTGACACTCAGTTAAAGGGTTTACTGATAAAAATCCTCACCTGGGGAAACAACCTTTCTTCTCCTAGCCAGGTTCCTTCCCCTATTGTCCTCTTACATCTGCATTTATCCTATTTGATCTTAATCCCATCCATTCCATTCCAAAGGCTAGGGCATTTCTCATCTCCATTACAAGGTCCCTTGAAACATCCCTGCAGGGACTGCCTCAAGTAGCCAGGGTCAATCGGCTTCCAGCAACAGAGACCTGTTGCTAACTATCCTTAGAGGGAAAATGGAACTTATTTCTTATACTAGAAGCCCGGTGCATGGATTTGTGCATTGGTGGGGACCCTCAGCTGGCCTGCAGGGATAGGACCGAAACTGGCTCTTCGACATCCTCTGAGGGGTCCCGGATTGCGAGAGGGTGCAGGCCAGGCCTAGGGATTTGTGCACTGGGCCTCCAGTATGCATATAAGATCTTTGGTTAATCTCTTCCCGCCCTCCCCGCTTCCTCCTTCCCTCTGAGATTCATCAGTCTGTTCCATGTTTCCATGCCTGTGGTGGTTTCCACTCCTGTGTTGAGCGTCTGCACCCTGGTGGTCAGTGTGCAACATAGCTACTGGCCGGTCACTTAGGCTTTTATATATATAGATGTTTAGGAAGGATATTGAAGATGCTAATATGATCAAAGAAATAGCTGTATTAACCAGGCCTCTATTAATGTCTGGAATTGAGACTTCAGAACTGCTAGGTCACTCCTCTTTTTGTCCATCTCCATCTATGCTTGTCTCAGCTTTTAACTTGATCTCAATTGAGCTTTAGGTCCCAGGATTAGTTCTGATGTATGTATTTACTTGGCTGCTGTGTTACCTTTGTCCTATTCCTTTTGGGCATTACTGTACTGGCCCTAAACTTAAGCTCATAATTAGGCATCTTTTATTTGCTCTTGGGACTCCTGGATATCCAAACCTGGTATTATATGTAAATCGTTTATGGAGCTTTTAAGAAGCACACATTTCACCCAGCTGGTGTTTCTCAGTGGTTAGTGTCAACTATGAACCAGGAGGTTATGGTTCAATTCCTGGTCAGAGCATTGCTATTTTCTTACATGAGTCCACCCCACTGACCTTGTTTGATTGGTTCAGGGATGTCAACTTGGCCCAAGCTCAGACAAGGCATATGCTTGGGTTGTGGGCTGGATCCCCAGTGTGGGGCGTGCAGGAGGCAGCTGATCAACGATTCTCTATCATCATTGATGTTTCTATCTCTCTCTCCCTCTCCCTTCCTCTCTTAAATCAATAAAAAAGAAGAAGAATATGATGAAGAAGAAGAAGTATATGTTTTCATGACCCAACCCAGGCACACTGCACCAGAAATATCTTAAAAAATAACTCCTGGAGATTCAGAGCAGATGGTTTGTAGAAGCAGTCATTTAGTAAAACACTACATTGAGCACCTCTACTACTGCCAGCTCTCAGAGTTTGCTGATGCCTCTTTTCTGCACTGACTGGATTTCTTCCTGTACTTACTCCTAAGACCTTTGATTAGCTGACCTGACTTTAAAGTCTTTTCAGTTTTGTATCCTAGTCTTTTCTGCACTGGACCCTTGTGCCATCAACCAAGAATCACTATTTAACCATTTCACTCTCCTACAGTTATAGCCCCTTCATTAACCCATAGCCTTGGAGTTTTTGTCTATTTTTGTTTTATCATCTATATTTCAATCTCTAGTTTCAGTCTAAATTATTTTTCCCAACTGATTTGGCTACATCTCCAACCATAAATTCTCCTTCTCCTTCAGGAGCCCTGAAGTACCCTTGATGAATGTTCAAAGAACTTTAGAATTATTCTAAAGGTCCCAGTTAGTGGTATAGTACAGCTGAGGGCAGAGTGTATACATCTCCTCCAAACTTCATGTCCAACAAAATCATGTTGTTTGAAATTGGCTATGGTAGGGATATTTTCACCACAGCAATCCCCAAATACTCAGCAAGTATTACTTTGTATTTTTCCCCTAAGGTAAACATTTAACAGCATACCACTATTTACACTAGAATACCAAGCTGTGGGAACCCTGGTGCCAGCCTCAAGTACATGATTGACCACCGTAGGTAAGAAGTTGTGGGGTTCTCACAACTTAAGTCACCCCAAGATGTGCCTCTGTGGTATACAGATTATTTTGAGCCAAAGGCAAGTGAGACCCTGTGGGCTCATGAGAAACTTTTACCTCTTCCTTTAAGAATTTAAATTAGGGTCTTGCCCAAAATAAGAGTTATTATCAGAAATAATTCTTTATGACCTATCTATAGGGCAGGGCAAACTTCCAATTACTAAACATTTTCTCTTATTGTCCTATGAATGACCTTGTCCCCACTGAAGCCCAAGGCATCACACCTCATCCTTAACTTAGAATGTCATCAATACCTCATTTTAATCTTCTATTCTAGAACCTCTCATATATGAAAGGTCTCTGACTTCCCCATGTATGTGGGGTTCCCATACATATCCATGTAATTAAATTTGGTTATGTTGTCTTATGAATCTGTCTCATGTGTATTTAATAATTAGGCCAGCAGAAAGAATCCTGGTGAAATAGGCAGGTTTAGAAAATTTTAGGAATTAAGAGGTCCATAGAAAAAGCACAGGACTACAGAGATGCAAAGGATATATTTCCATAGAATAAGGGGCTGGGAGCTGCAGAAGGTATACATTTACAGAATAAAGGGAAGGAAGTCCCTCATTCAGAGAGGGAAGAGGAAAGCCCAAAGGGAATCAGAAAAAAATAAGGGAGAAGAAGGAGGGAACCTCACATACCTCACAGGAGGTTTGAGCTCTGAAGTTGCTATAGTGACCAAATTAGAGGGGTTAGTAACCAATCAGAGGGGATGTCAAGGCACAAAGAACTGCAGCCTTTACAAACTGTGGAACGAAGGAACTTAGTGGGATTCTTCCCCTCTCCCAAAGTGGGAGACTGTGCTTGTTTTTCAAAAAAATTCCACCTTTTACTATATCCACCCCCCCCCCCATGGTTTCATTATTGGACTCCACCTGGACAAGAATCCAGGAACCCTCCTGCCCAGAGGAACACCACACATTCTAGTTCAATTTTTCTGTTTCAAAAAGATGGACTGAACCTGGAAAGATGGGTAGTTGGTGGTTTCTAGACCTTAAAAAGTAGAAATGTAAGCTCCCAACCCTGCTCCAAATCAGTTCCACTCCTACACTGATCCATCTCAGTTAATGGCAATGACATTC
The DNA here is from genome assembly GCF_000412655.1 of Myotis brandtii. Taxonomy (NCBI): domain Eukaryota; kingdom Metazoa; phylum Chordata; class Mammalia; order Chiroptera; family Vespertilionidae; genus Myotis; species Myotis brandtii. The sequence continues at coordinate 5,833,379 of NW_005354829.1, forward strand.
ACTGGGACCTTGCACAAGTCATTTAAGCAATCTGTGCAGGTGACTCATCTATGACCTGGGGATTCTAATAATATCTATATCATAGCATTGTTGTAAGGATTAAATGAGTCACGACGGGCAAAGTACTTAGAATAATACTTGGCACAATAATGGCTTCATGAAATGTATGTGTTTAAATCATTGCTCAGGCCCAAACTCTTAGAATCAGCCTTGACTTCATTCTTTCTGTCATACCCCACGTCCAATCTGTCAGGAAATCCTTTTCCTTCAATTTAAAAAACATATATTTGAATCTGGCCTCATCTTACCATGTCTTCTACAACCATCCTGGATCTCAGTCTGAATTATTTTCATGTCCTGCAAAGGGGTTTCCCTCTTCCCTCATAGCCTGTTCCTAAAATAACAACTAGAGTGACCCTTTTCTATCATTTTTAGGCCATGTTCACTCTTCAGCTGAAAACCCTACAATGACTCTCCATTTCCCTAGGATCCAAAAACAAAGTTTTTATAATGGCCTACAAGACCTTGGTCCTGCTATGAACTCCCCTCTGATATTTTCTCCTAGGACACTCCCTCAGTCCAGTCTAGCATTTCTAGCCACTTTATAATGGAGTGAGAGAGAGGAGTCTCATAGCATTGTGAAAACAAGTATGGGTGAGAGAGTAAGAATGGGCATAGTGAATGCCATGGGTGCGGGCATGGAGGGAAGGGTTTAAGTAATACAGAGCAAAACATAAGAGTCAGGTAGAGTAGGGGCAGGTCAGGAATTTTGTCCAGAGCAAGTCAAGTAAAAACAAGATCTGTTACCAGCCATGGAAATGGGCCTAGTACAGCCGTGGGCAAACTACGGCCCTCGGGCCGGATCCGGCCCGTTTGAAATGAATAAAACTAAAAAAAAAAAAAAAAGACCGTACCCTTTTATGTAATGATGTTTACTTTGAATTTATATTAGTTCACACAAACACTCCATCCATGCTTTTGTTCCGGCCCTCCGGTCCAGTTTAAGAACCCAGTGTGGCCCTCGAGTCAAAAAGTTTGCCCACCCCTGGATGAAGCAGGCAAGAAAACAGCCACAACGAGTAACCTGCAGAGCATCTGGCAACCTTGAATGTGCTGGAGTCCTAGGTAGAGATGGTCCAAGTGTGGTCTGGCTGTGTTGCAGAGGTATGCAGTGTTAGGAAGCCTGTGCATGTCTTGACAAAAAGTATTTCCAAACCTGCTGGTATGTAGAACAAACTCCATTAATAATATTGACCTGCTTCTCTCCTAGAAAAATATTAAAGGGAACTTAATGTTCTTTGGGAATAGCTGGGATGGCGCTAGGATGACGGTAAGGGTTAACACAACCAGGAACAGAACAGTGGCGACGAGGGCAAATGGGAGAATTGGTCTTGCTCTAGCTGATGGGTAATCTTCCTTTTTCGTCAGAGACAGAGGGCCAAGAAAAAATATACTGAGTATCATCTTTAAAATATCACCTTGATAGAGTCTGGATTGTAGCTCAAACAAGCAGATAATAAAAAACAAAAGAAATCCAAAAGCAAATCTTTTGCTCATCCAGTTGAATTAAGACGATTGTACTAAGAAAAAGACCCCACAACAAAACCAGGGTGTTAGTCCAGCTTCATCTTCTGTCTTTTCTTTTTTTTCTGGTACCGATCTTAATCTCTTGACCCTGTTCCAGTCTGTACACATACCTTTTGGCCTTGTTTCTCATCCATGAGCTCATTGTTCTGTGCCTGTTTCTAAGATTCAATACCTTTGTGATTACTTGGCTACGACTTGTCTACTCACTACCGGCTCACTTAGGTCTCTAGGCTTTATGTATCTATTGATACAGTTGGCTCTAGTATTGTAATCTGTCCTCCACTTTCTCTTTATCACTTGCTTCTATCCCATCCTGGCTTCTTCCAGACCATATCTTTGGGTTAAACCAGATTACCCTCAGAGATACACCCACAGAGATAGACTCTGTACAAACAGCTTATGACAAGTTAGAAAATTTCATCACAGCACATTGGGCCACGAAATAAAAGATTCTGGAATGCTAACAAGGTCAAAGCTTGGGTTTACACTATGAAAATTTGTTCCAGCTGAAAGTTTAGGACCTGGTGATGGATCATTTCTACTCATAAGTAGTTGCTGCCATTGTTTCCCCACACAGTCCCCCGCATAGCCAATATATCCTTCTCTCAGTTGTTGAGAGTATAGAGTTTAAAGGTTAGAACTACAACTTTGTCCAGAGAATCACCCTTGGCTAATGGGAGCTGCTTCACCCAGAGTACATGTCTCCTTCCCCCATCAATGTACCTGGGTTAGATTTCAAATCTCACTCTTTGTGGAGGTGGAGTTGCCACCTAATCACCATGCGTGGTTCTCTGAAAGAAGGCTACAAGTCTGTGACTTTGTGCTGAGTGAGTGGTAGCAATTAAAATGATCCTTCCTCCCACCTTTAAATAAAATCTACCCTGTGACTTGGAAGATTTCGTCAATTCAAGCATTCAGAACTTTCTCCAGCTCTGATTAGGGAATTATTTGCAGGTGAGAGCTCTGATACATTTTCTTGGACAAGCTGTCAAACCTATATTTCATCAAGTATTGCCTTACCCCAGTAATGACTTGATCTTTTGAGGTAATAGATCCTCAGACTTACAAAATCAAGGTAGGAGGTAGGATGTTAGTCCCTCTCATCAAATTGCATTGAATTGAGACTCTAGAGAGAGAGGTATTGAATTCAGTTTCCATGGCAACTGCTTCACTGCTCAAGGGGAAAACAGGATAGCAATTGAAGTCTGTGTTAATAGCAGCTCTAAAAATAACCGGTAATGTGTTGAAGTCAAGTGAAAGACATAGGAAGCGATAGGTAAAAATTATGCCCATTCAGGGTGGGATTGAACAATAATGTATTGTGCAAATATTATTGTAACTCTAGTATGCTTTAAGAATTATAGGAATGGTTGGTGATGAATATATTTTTGAGGAAAATCAATTATTATCTTTTTATTCATTTATTCAAGTGACTGCTGAATACTGATTGTATGTCAGCTTTGAGGTAAGACCTAAGATACACAGATAAGTCAGTACTGTCTATTTTACAGGCTTTCCAGATTTTATGGGAGTAATAGGAAAAAATCTATCTTAATTATAACAAATGTTTTATCTACCTGACACCATTCTAACCGTTTTCCCCTGTGTAGCAGCCGGTAGATCAAGGATTTGTATGGGATTGATTGATATCACATCCAGCCCCAGAGACAATTCAAAATCATTTACTAGTTATTGTTTCAGCACTGAACATGTAACCAAGGTGTAAACCTATGTGACATTCTTTTATCTATAGTGATGGGCTTCTGAACGAATCTCAGAAAACTTGTTTAGTGGTTGTGAGATGCTTACATTTTTTTTTAACCTAGACATGAAAGAGGGATCAAGTAGAGTCTGTTGCTTCAGGAAGCCACCTGAGATCAGGAGGAAAGTCAGCCTGAGGATGAAGTCAGCCACTGGCCAAGGGCACAGTCAGGAGAACAACAGAAACATGGCCTGATGTGACTGAACAGCGCTGAAGGCTACACTACCTCTGATGTTGGGTGTCATAGTCAATACCATTTGTTTTTGTGGCAGCTTGAATTGGGTTTTCAGGTTTTCTGTTGCCTGAAAATAACAACAACAACAAAAGCATTCAACTAATTTCGAAGGATAATACCACAGAATAGGGGAAATGTTAGAAATAAGCTGAGGGAATTATGAGTGTGCAGATAAAAGAATAAATCAGAGGGAGGGAGAGAAAGTAACATCTAACGCTATCCTGGAGAAAGGAGTGCAGCGAATATCAAGATGTTTTCTACATTGTGAGGCAGAGAATTCAGCTCTGCTGGCAGCATAGCTCCTGATTGTCCAACTCTCTAGGACTGTGGGCTACTAGCAGAATGGACAACTCTTAAGGGCTCTGTGCAGAGTTGGCTGTATCATGAACCTTAAGAAGCTTAAGCTCAAGTGCCTTTCACTTACACTGATCCTTTGCTCTGGGGATGAAAGTACAGTAGCAACTGGGCTGCCCCAGTTTGAAGATCACCCTCTAAAGCTGGTGGTGTTTCTGGGCTGAGGGCAGAGTGAGGGTGGGCTATCTCCATGATTTTTATATTTTCTGCCTTCCAGTTAACAACCGCCAAGGGGACCCATGGAGTACCTGGACCTTATCTTTGATCCCATGATAGGGTAGGAACTTATCCCTGCTCTCATCTCTGCCTTGCACACTAAGAATTAGGCTTCATTGGTTATCTAGTATCTCACATCTTCAGACTGAAAGGGTGAAGAAAACAGGTGAAATTTGCCAGAACCAGACTAGCTACTGTAGATGCTGTGTGTGTGTGTGAGAGAGAGAGAGAGAGAGAGAGAGAGAGAGAGAGAGTGTGTGTGTGTGTGTGTGTGTGTGTGTGTGTGAATCATTTCACAATGTATATGCAGATAAAAGCATCACATTGTGCACTTTAAGTATGTACAATTTTATTGTACTTTAATACAAGTGGAAAAAGGACACTAAAAAAGAAATTGTATGAATACCAACATAATAATTGTTAAGGATAAAGGTAAGGTGAAAAACAAGGAGTTTTGTGGTCTTAGTTGTAGTGCTCAAGTAGCATTAAAAAAAGAAAAAGAAAAAAAAAAAAGAACTGGATGTGTAAAACACTCTGTAACTGTAGTCCAGTAACCTAAATTTTAGTCTCTGCTCTACCACAAACGTTAAGCAATCTTGATCACTTGATTGACCTAACATTACTTTTTCACACTGTCAAACTGTTTGGCAATATGGAAGCCAGAGAGAAAAATTTAGAAATAGTTTAACTGAAAAACTATATCTTTAAAATGATAAAATGATCCATATTATTTGATAATGCTGCTGACATATTAAATAAGAGAGAGTTTTATATAACAAGAAGTTCACTTAATTTGCACTCAAGAATTCTGATTGTCTGTGCTGTGTCTGACTTTCCTTAAGTCATTTACTTGTACAGCTCTCAAGCTGCTTCCTTTGTAAAATCAGTGTTTTAGTCTTTCTCTCAGACCTCTTTCAGTTTTAAAATTCTATACTAGCCAAAACCGGTTTGGCTCAGTGGATAGAGCGTCGGCCTGCGGACTGAAAGGTCCCAGGTTCGATTCCGGTCAAGGGCATATACCTGGGTTGCGGGCACATCCCCAGTGGGAGATGTGCAGGAGGCAGCTGATTGATGTTTCTCTCTCATAGATGTTTCTAACTCTCTATCTCTCTCCCTTCCTCTCTGTAAAAAATCAATAAAATATATTAAAAAAAATTCTATACTAAAGTACAGCTATACTTTAATTATCCAAACTTTCTACTGTTTCCTTTATATAAAATGAGATGTTTGTATTAATCCTTGGGTTTGTAGCATTCTTTTTTAAAAATTTATTTTTATTTATTGATTTGAGAGGGGGGAGAAAGAGCA
>NW_005354829.1:5838879-5847003 GCF_000412655.1 Myotis brandtii
TATATATATATATATATAGAGAGAGAGAGAGAGAGAGAGAGAGACAGAGAGAGAGAGACATCGATTTGCTGTTCCACTTATTTTATGCATTCATTGGTTGCTTCTTATATGTGCCCTGACTGGAGATAAAACCCACAACCATGGCATATTAAGATGACACTCTAACCAACGAGCTACCCAGCTTAGGCCATTTGTAGCATTTCTTGAATCTGAAAAATTCTTGGCCATTTTTTCTTCAAATATTGCTTTTGTCATATTCACCTTTCTTTCTGTGCCTCAAATTATACTTGTTTTAAACCTTTCACCATGTATGATAAGCCTCTTATGCTCTTTTCTGTATATCTCCCTAACTGTTTCAGTTTGGATGTTTTCTTCTCACCTATCTTTTCAGGTTATAAATTCACTTTTTAACTGTTTCTGTGGTGTTTGTTTGTTTGTTGTAAATTGGCTATAAGGTGTTTATTGATCATTTTTTTTATATGTCCTTTCTTGAGTTAATGAGTATTTTGACTCTTTGGATTGATGTCTTTTACCAGTTTGACCTACTACATAGTCTTAGGATAAACGTTTATACTTTTAACAGTCATGTGGATACTGCAAAGACTATGTTATACTTGGTGAAATTTCTTGTCTTCCTTAATGATTTCTTTAATCTATTTTTTCACAGTGAACAAATGATTTTATAAAATGTCTGAATCTTATAAGCACAGGTAATTTCCTGGTTAAAGCTGGAAAGCCTCATTAGCATTAATAATGTGATGGCTAGCCACCTCTTCCCGCCTTCTAATGTACGATACAAACAAAATTGATGCAAGTCAGAGAGAGAGGCAATGTTTTCAAGTCTCGTTTTATAGAGCTGTGGGAATCCAGCCAGGTTTCTTCTGACACAAAATTCCCAGTTGCCTTTGTGAGAGATGACCACTGGCAGCTCACCACATGGGTCATTTAATGGGCAGAGGGCAGTGGCTTGTGCAGGTGCACAGGAAAAAGACTGGCAGTGGCCTCCGGGTGTGGCAACCACCAGAGCCAGGAGCTCCATTTGCCCAGCCCCCAGAAGTTGAGCATGCAGTTGAGGGGCATGTGCAGGCCTAGGCAGTGGCCAGGTAGATCTGGTTGCTGCTTTCCCAGGTGGCCACGGCCAGCAACACTCTTGCCTCCTTGATAACCTTGTGGATAGCACCTGGATGGCTTCATTTCTTGCCTTTTCTCTTTAGAGTGGTCATTTGCCTTTGTTATTTTTAGCATATTTTATCATTGTCAGTCTGATTTCAGATTATGGATGGTAACCTATGAAGGTTCTATATGATAGCCTTCCACACAGTGTTAAGATTTTTAGACATAAAGAGTTTCAGTGAATGACCTTGATCCAGTCACAACTTGGTTTTAAGCTTAGTTGTCCCTGACCTATTTTGGTTTTGGCTTTTCTCATAGAGGTGACCGGTAACCACAGGGAATGTCCCTTCCCAGGTCTCAGGCCCACATTTAGCAAGTTTCCTCTCTTGAATAACAATCTAACACTCCAGTGCTGTTCAGCTGCTGAAATCCAGCTCAACTCTTGTTCTTTGTGTCTGTTGTTAATTGCATCACAGCTCAGAAGTTGACCAGCAGTTTGAGGGACATTTGAACGCACAGGTTTAAGTACTTTCTCTGAGGTTCCTTTCTCTCCAATATTTTGCTCCTCAAGTCCCTTCTCCTTTGGCATCACTGAACTCTTTGCCCTCAGAGCTATGAGGCTGGTGCTTTCTTTTTGGGTCCTTTTTACCTTCACCATAATTTGGATATTCCTTCAGGAAAATTCTGAAGTGAATATGGAGTGTAACTCTGTGCTTCCCTTTCTCAAGGATTCTAGCTGCCCAATGTTACTTGTGTTCAGTGCTTTCAAAGGATGGTTTATATGTTTTCCCAATTTTTAAAATTATTTTTGGTAGACTTAGTTCAATGTAAGGTACACTTTTGAGTCCAGGGCCGAAAATGTTATCCCTTGAATTTTTTTTGCAACAATTAAAAAAATCATTTCTGAATGTTGATTTTTTAAAATGTACTCAATCATTGCTAATTGCTTTTTATTGCATGCCCACTTTGCCTTCTCTTAAACATTTTTATGTATATTACCATTTGTATTTGGATTCTGATAATTCTAAAATTTCTCTCTTGGTATTTGTTTTCTTCTTTGTATGCTTGATGATTTCTTATATTCACCTCATAGAAACAGATATTTTGATATTAATCCTTTCTCTTTGAGGACTTGTAAAGTGTGGATCATACATGTTTTTTTCTGAATTTATCCAGCATCTAGTTTTAAAGTAAGAAGGCCTTTGAGAGTATCTAGCCTGACATACTGCCAGAGCATAAGTTATATATTTTAATATTCAATTGTGCTCTCTGTGGAAAACTTAGAAAAGTAATAAGAATGTTTAGTGATAACCCTAGATTAACTAAGCTTCTTAGACACTTAACAGCTTTAGCTGCAGAAATCCCAAGCCCATCTTATTAAACATTTTTAATTTATTTTAAGTATTTATATATTTTAGAGGAAAAGTTATCCATTTGTTGAAATTGAACTACTTTCCTTTAATCCTTTAGAATTTTTTCTTACATAAAGAAAAATGTCTTCCCCGCCCCCCTACCCCAACATTCAATAAGTGAATAAGTAAAAATAACTTTGGTTTAGTTTGAAACATGTGACAGATTGGTAGGTAAATTATTCATCAAACTGAAGTGACTAATCTATAAAACTAATCAAACCAGTCTAGTACCATCACTTGAGAGGTGACAAATTTGCCTGATTAGAATTGTCATATTTGAGGCTGTGTGTAGGTATGAACTACTTAACTAATAAGATAAGACAGGATGGGAAGACTTGAAATCTGAATCTAGCACATGTGTTAGGTTTGGGCAGGTCCTAAGGATGGTAGATGGAGAGGAAGGTGGCAACTGAAGGTTTTAGAAAGTAGTCTGGAAGGTAGGATCCTATATGCTCTCTGACTGTTAGATCATTGAATGTCTTTTTCACTGCTATATCCAAAGTAACTTGATAGTGCCTGGCACAAAGTAGTTGTTCCAAAAATATCTTAAATAAAAGAATAATATAGATATCTAAAGTCCTCACTTATGGTCATAGATAAGTTCTAGGACTTTATGGGAAACAAAGAATAAGAAAACCGGTTTATCATAGGCTAACTGATAATAGGAGTTAAATTCCTACTATGTCTCATCAATGTTGGAGTGAAAAGACATTGAATGAAATGATATTCAAGGACCCTACTGCGCATATATCCTTACAGTGGTTACTGTAGACTAATTCAAAATATCAAAGGAAAAATTATCAAAAAATTGATTCCAAAGTAGCATGTAGAATATACTCTTGATTATCTTTTAAGTTCTTTGTTAAGTATAGGAGATGGCGAGCAAATGCTGAATAATTTGCGGCATTGAGTAACTTAGTACAACTGACAACTATTTCTTGAACTTGGAATTATGTGTTGATCACGGTTTATTCGTCAGTGTTTTCTTACGGTCTCTCTAGAGAGTGCTTAGTCGTTAGAATTATCCTTGCAAGGAAAAGAGAGCGAGTGAATGAGCCATTACCTCTTACTGTGTATCAAGCAAGCACTGGGCTAAGTGCTTCCCAGGTAACATATAATTTAGTTCTTAGAACAACCCTGGGAACTAGATATAATACTGGTTTTTCAGATGGGAAAACTCAACAAAATTAAACATCCTGGTGCCTTAGCAAATTCCCATACACTGGGAGGCTTAAACAACAAAAATTTATTTCTCACAGTCTGAAGGTTGAAAAAGTCTGAGATCAGGCTGCCAACACAGAGGGGTTCTGGGGAGAGCCCTCTCCCTGGTTTGCAGACGGCTATCTCTCTTGCTGAGTCCTCACAGGACAGAGAGCAGAAAGAGAGGAAGCAAGCTCCCTTTTGTTTCCTTTGTCGAGGCCACTGATTCCAACTCCATGACCCAAAGGCCTCATCTCCAAACATATTGGCCACTAGAGTTTCAACATCTGAATTTTGAAGGGACACAAGCATTCAGTCTATAGCACTTGCCACAAGCACCTAGCTGAGGTAAGAAGATTTTGTTTACAAATTCTTCAACTCAACTGAACTAAATGCAGATTTATTATCATATACTATATTGCCTGGCTATTTCTAAGCAATTGCTGCAAAGATACAGCAAAAAGTGCTGCCTTTGAGCTAGTGATTTCCTCAAGGTTGTCTTTATTCTCCAAAGAACTGCAAAACAATGTGCATTCTTAACCAAAGCATTGGTTATTTCCTGTGGAAAAATAATTGAGGTGTGTTCTATTTAGAGAAACGACATGTTCATTCTTATGAAAGCACTTAATTTTCTTTTATGTGTTATAGTGTTTTGTATCTGCTCATCTTCTTAATTTCAAAACCCATGCCAACAAAGCATTCTGGCTTATAGTTTTTGCCCATGCTTCACATTATGTGGTCATGGGTACCCTCTGACTGCCTTTTAGAAAACAGTGTGATTTTCCTATAAAATGTGTCTGTATGGGTGCGGAACTGGGAATGGCCTGTCGAGGATTTGATTTCTTCCTGCAATTCTTCTTGAACAGTCCCTCCATACTCAGCTACCAGTGTTCCTGTTTTTTATTCCAGTGGGTGTAAATTGTAGTCTCTCTCAATTTTCTCCTTTTCCCAGTATAAACACGCTATGACTTGCTTTGAGGAAGGGACTAGAATCTATTGGGCTGGGTAGGTGAGGTTGGCAGAGTATGTGATATTGACATCTCCCTTTTTCAACCAATGAATGAAGTGTTGATAAGGAAATATAACACTCAAAGAAGGAAAGGGTACAGAAAAGTCTCCTATAAATTGATAATGTTGTTTTGAGTCCTTTTACAACTTTTCACTTTATTCCAGTGGTTCTCAACCTTCTGGCCCTTTAAATACTTTATTCCAGTGGTTCTCAACCTTCTGGACCTTTAAATACAGTTCCTCATGTTGTGACCCAACCATAAAATTATTTTCATTGCTACTTCATAACTGTAATGTTGCTACTGTTATGAATCGTAATGTAAATATCTGATATGCAGGATGGTCTTAGGCGACCCCTGTGAAAGTGTCGTTCAACCACCAAAGGGGTCGCGACCCACAGGTTGAAAACCACTGCTTATTCTATCCTTCCTCTGTTGGCAGGTTCCTATTCTCTTCCTGGCCTGCCCCATCCTTTATGAAATTCCTTCCCTACGGCAGTGGCTCTCCACCTTTAGCATGCATCAGGCTACCTGGAGGGCTTGTTACCACAGAACACAGAGCTGCTCCTCCAAGAGTTTCTAATCTAGGGTGGGGTTCATGGATTTGCATTTAAAAATATATATATTTTATTGATTTTTTTACAGAGAGGAAGGGAGAGGGACAGAGAGTTAGAAACATCGATGAGAGAGAAACATTGATCAGCTGCCTCCTGCACACTCCCTACTGGGGATGTGCCTGCAACCAAGGCACAAGCCCTTGACCGGAATCGAACCTGGGACTCTTGAGTCCGCAGGCTGACGCTCCATCCACTGAGCCAAACCGGTTAGGGCTGGATTTGCATTTTTAACAAATTCCCAGGTGAAGCTAATGCTGCTGGTCCAGACCATTGGTTTAGGGATTGCACTGTATCATCTTAATATATTCATTTGTTTGCTCATTTGTTCATTTAATCATTCAATATTTATTGAGACATTAATAAATGCTTCAGACACTGCATACCCCCCACAGAACACAGCTTTAGTGACTGGCATTTGGTGGCTCTTTCAGAAATGTTGAGTGGCTGTGCAACCTACATTTTCCCCCGAGTCTCACAGCCTGTGGGTAACAAGCACTTTTTGGTGGGAGTGACTCAAACAGCACTGACTCTTCTGCATACAAACAAGACCTCCAGCACTCAATTGGTTCGCAGGGATGCCAGGGCTTGACACTCATAGTCAGATGCCAAGTGTCTGCTTACCACACACTAGCATCTCCATGGATATTTTCTGTCTGTGCAGCTACTTAAAGGTAACTCTCTGCTGAGCCCCCCGCTGCTGCTGGAGCTTCAGTGAGAACCGTGAGAACCATGCGATCCACGCCAGGGGTGCTGCCACTAGTGCTTCCAAAATTGCCAACACCTGGAAATGGCAGGGAGCATGGGATGCTCCCTGACCCTGCATCACATTTCCTTGTATAGAAACCAAAGAGTGCTGCTGGGGCCTGTTAACGTAAAGAACATTCAAACCTGTAAAGAATTTTTGTGAGTTTATTTGAGCCAACCTGTCGACAACTGCTGGGAAGCAGAACCTCAACGTATTGGGGTAATGCTCTGGAGACTGGCGGTTTTTTATCTGGTTTTATACATGACAATCAAAAGAGGAGATGTAAGTGGGTTACATAAACTCAGCTGGTCATAGGTTAGGGAGACGGGAGAAAGCAAAGTGGGGGTGGGGAGGTGAAATCTCTGAGATTGGATAAAAAGTAAAGTGATAAGACACACGCTTCTTTTATTCAGGTGGGTGCAGGATAGTTAACAGTCAATAATCAACCCAATAAAATGAGGGGATTTGTGGTCTCCTCAGAGTGGTGCCTGGGCTCTGAGGGGTCCGGGAAAAGAAAAGTTACTTTGACATTCCAACGATATGTTATCATAGATGTAAAAAGACTATAGGCTCAGTTAGGTAAAGACTGACCTTTGTTAGGGAAGATACCGGCCTAGGATGTGACTACCCACCATAACTGCTTTTAAAGTTTTAATTTTAGACCATCTTTTGTGGTTACTTTAGGTCTTTGAGTTTGCAAGACCACCATGCAGGCCTTCCCTGAGCTTGTCAGGTTAGCATGTGGCCCCTTTTTCATCCACATGCCTCAGTATCTCACAGAATTATACACATAAATCTCTCCATCAGTGTTTGCCTACAGTTCTTCCCTGGGGCTTGACTCTATAGGGCTGCGGAGGTGGCAATGGATGGATGGGCAGAATATGTGATACTCATACGTTCTGTTTTTCTACTCTAGGTTCTCTATCAATTCATAAAACATGCATATGCAGTGTCTATACCCCAACAACTTCTCAGATGTGCCACACATGTCTGAATCACAGTGGGGGACCCAACTGAGTCTCAAAACTACTAGATATGAAGGAAATAATAGTTTCTCTCTACCTTCTCCTGGCCTTTGAAGGTGTTTATTTATAATCCCGATGCACTTCTACATACTCTAATGTAACCAGGGGCCTTCCTTCCTTTAAATGTACTCTGCAGCTTATTTCTTTTACACAAACTATTCCTTAGGTGAGGAGAAGAGATCCTTTGTAGCTCTGCACTAGTTTTCCTACAAGGAGCTTGAGAATCAAGACAGCTTTATCCAATCTTTACTCCTCTCCACAGGCTGAAAACCACTGATGCTTGGGATTATTCTATCTTAAGCCAAGAATGACTTGGGCCAGGTGTCTGTCCTGGCTTCTGAGTGTGTGGTCAGGGAGCGGGGGTGGGAGACTGAGTACTGAGCCCTTCAGCATCTGCAGCTGAAAGAGACTTTAGTTGTCTATTGTCCAGGGGCTTCTAGCAGGATAACAACCCATTGCCTGATCACCATTCCCTCACCACTGCCTCATTAAATCATCACAAGAAAGTTTGGGGTAAGTAGTAGGATTCTTCTTCTCTTAGAGATGGAAAGGGAGGATCAGAAAGGTCAGATTACTTGCCACAGGGACCAGAGCTAGCAGTGGAGGAGGAAAACTTCAAACCAGGGCTTTCTTCCCCTGGAGCCCTTCTCTAAATATGACAGCCTTTAGTCTACACTATTCTCTCTCGTGGCTATAACGGAAGGCAATGTATTGATCTTTTAATAAAGAGGCAGTTTTTTTGGGGGGTGGGGTGGGGGAGGAGGGTGAAGAGTCAGTCAACCAAATTTACTAAGTCATACAATTCTTATCTACTTTCTAAGCATTTCTTCATTAAAAAAGCTGCTTTATAAACAGCTAGCAGAGGCCTCTGCTCTGCTTCTTATAACCTGGCTTCTGCTAAAGACTTACTTTTATAATTTTTTAAAAATATATATTTTTATTGATTTTGGAGAGGAAGAGAGAGACAGAAACATCAATGATGAGAGAGAATCATTGATTGGCTGC
>NW_005354829.1:5847106-5852958 GCF_000412655.1 Myotis brandtii
GACATTTGACCCAGAGGACTAGAAAGTCCCCAACGAGAAAGTGGCCCCAGACATCAGGTCAATGATAACAACGCCCGCTTACAGCCACAGCCTCAACCACCAGCACTATTCGGTTTGAAGGACAACGAGCTCCATCTAATCAGACTGAACACCTACATCCCGCAGCCTCCCCCCCCTTGCAGTTTGGGCGCATAAAATTCAACCCCGAGGACAGCGGAGGCCGAGTCCTAACCCTCCTCGGTTGGCTCCATTCCCTCTAATGAACCCCTCCTGCTTGCTCCCAGGCCTTATGCATACATGCATACAAGCTCTTTGGTTAATCTCTTCCTGTCCCCTCTTCCCTCTAAGGTCATTTATTCTTCTCAATATGTGAAAACAAGAAGATAGTTATAATAAAACAGCTCAGCCCTGGTTTCCTTTCAAGAAGGTAACGTTTAGCATCTAGGAAATAAGTCCGTGCTTCTGAAAGTGTGCTTCAAGAGTTTTGGAGCACAAAGAAAATTGCTGTGGTGCTTGAGTTCTTCGGACATTTGTCCCGAATCAACAGGTACTTACGTCTAGGCCTCAGTCAGTTTGGAATTGCTCCGTCTCTTTCCTCCACGGGGCAGAACGTTTGCGGAGGAAGAGAGGTCTGAGCTTAAGAGTGCTAGAGTAACAGCTCTATTGTAACTTCTGGCACTTTTATCTCTTGGAAGTTTATTCTTTCCTTCTCTATATATTCCAACTCCTTAATCTCTTTTGCTTTGTAAAGACTATTTTTAGGATTGTACACCACACTCTGCTCTCTTACCCACACCCTGGTATCACAGACTTCTTTTGGGGGCTGGTGGTGGTGGTGGTGGGCGGGGGGGCACTCCTGTCTCCTTCCTGCCTTCTGATTCTATTTGCCATAGAAGCAAAAGGAATAAGCCTAAGTGAGGCCCGGAGGTCATCCACCCCTGCTTTTGTGCCAGGACAAGCAAACAACCTAAGCCAATTACTAACCGGTTTTTTAAAAAAACCTCCAATCAGAGAGACTCCTCGACTACTTTTTGTGAACTGTCGCTCCATGCAACTGCACACTCCAAATGTCTTTCCCTATCTGTGTGTACCCTTATCTCACTGTTCTATTTTTTTCCTCATTTGCCTTAACCCTTTCTCACCTTTTTTTGAACCTCCAGGACTTCTCAGAAGTGGTGGGAGACAACGTTCCTCAGCAAAAAGCCAAGATAGTAAGGTGAGTCGTAGTCCCCGGGAACCCTAATCCCCAGCTAAGTGGGATGGACAGTGGGGTGAGGTGATAGCACTCCTCATTTTATAAGGCATTTATTCTGAGGCTAAGCAAACCCTCTCAATTCTTTTTAACCTCCCAAGACTGACACTTCTGAGTCTGTTTCCAAACTGGACACTAGAGGGCGCCCACGGGTTAAAAATAACTGGGAAATTATTTGAATGAAAACTGCTTCTTTAAGGCATTTGCTCTTTCAGAATTTAAAATTAAAACTTATTTCCTAAACATTTAAAAAAAATTACTTGTATTAAAATTGGGTTACAAGAAGTCAGTTTACAAGCCAACTGGATTGTTTTTTTTTCTTTTGCCCAGTAGTTTGCAAGGGAGCTTTTAAAGCCGAGCTGAAGTATTTGAAATGTGGAACACTCTTGACCATGAAATATGTTCTACTTACATGCCTCAGCCTTTAAAAGTTCTTTGCATTAGAGTCAGGGATTACATTGTTCCTGGAGCTGAGCATGGGGCCAGCTGTGTAAGTAAGGTTGCTTACAGTTTCTTCTTCTTTTTAATAATGTGAATAAATAGAGCTAGAGGTCCTTTAATTTTCCTTCAGCTGACTTTGGTGGAAAGAAAAGGGATAAAAAGTAGTCAGATTTGTGTGCTGTGTTTCTCCTTGTGTGTGTGACTAAAAATGTAACTGCTTTCAAGATATATGGGCATTTATGACTTTATATTATGTCAACTATTTTTATATTAACTATTAATGTAAGATAATGGAACATATTATGAAGAAAAAACTGTACTGTTAGATTAAGAGAATATATTTTTGAATTTGAATGCTAGTTATTTAGTTAACTAATTAGTGCAGGATTTAAAAAATAAATATGGAATTTAGATAAATATTTTTAAAAAATCATCTATTACTTATTTTTTAATTATTTCTGAATTTCAAAAAGGAAAAGCCTGAATTTGTCAAACTTTAATGCATTTCCTTCAGAATCAAATTATAAGACTAGCTACACATTATAAAATATTCTTGGATTTTTGTGGCTTGTTCTCACTTGTTTAAACTGAATATCAAACCTATACATCTATTTTGTTTCTGTTTTTTAAACTTCATTAAAAATGTTAGTGGTGATATTAATGACAGGAAAGAGTTACTTTTTTCTTTACTCTTGTAGAGGAACTGAGCTATTAAAAATGTTAGTGGTGATATTAATGACAGGAGTTACTTTTTTCTTTACTCTTGTAGAGGAACTGAGCTAGTATGAGGTTGTGACTCAGTTAACTCTCGTTTCCATTCATTCTCAGAAACAAGCCACACTTCTCCTTGGGGAGGCTGATAGGAGTTTAAAAGGTTTGTTGTGGCGAGTGTCACAGACATTCCCAACTCCATCACCAACCCTTTGCTTCCACCTCTACCCACTGGAGACCACTTAGACACCTAAGCGGAGGCGACAACAGAATTCAGGAAACCATGCATCATGTCACCGGGAGACAGCTGCAGACTTTAAACTCCGTTCACCATGCGGATGCGGCCGAGAAATGACCTGTCCAGACAAGCCAGGGCAGCTCATAAACTGGTTCATCTGCTCCCTGTGCGTCCCGGGAGTGCGCAAACTCTGGAGCAGCCGGCGCCCAAGGACCCGGAGGAACCTCTTGCTGGGCACTGCCTGCGCCATCTACCTGGGCTTCCTCGTGAGCCAGGTGGGGCGCGCAACGCTCCAGCACAGACCCGCAGCGGAAAAGGGGCCGCACCGGCGCCGAGACACCGCCGAGGCACCCTTCCCTGAGATACCCTTGGATGGTACCCTGGCCCCTCCCGAGTCCCAGGACAATGGAACCACCCTGCTGCCCAATGTGGTGTACATTACCCTACGCTCCAAGCGAAGCAAACCCGCCAATATCCGCGGCACGGTGAAACCCAAGCGCAGGAAGAAGTACGCAGTGGCATCCCTGGCCCCAGCACAGGAGGCTTTGGTCAGACCATCCCTTCAGCCGCAGGGAGCAGCAGGGGCAGCTGATGCTGAAGTTCCTGGGTACATCCAGAGAGGAAACCTGGCCAAGGTTGGGGAAAGATCCTGGAGATTGATACGGGGTCCGGGAGGACCAGTTGGGGGCTCAGATTTCCAGCTGCCCCAGGCCAGGGAGAGCAACATCAGGATCTACAGTGAGAGCGCCCCCTCGTGGCTGAGCAAAGAAGACATCCACCGAATGCGCCTGTTGGCAGATGGTGCCGTGGTGGGCTTCCAGCCAGTGTCCTCTAAGAGCCAAGCGCGTTTGCTGGTGCTGGAGGGGAGCGCAGCTGGCTCTGTGCCTGGTTGCGGCTCTAGCCCCTGCGGGCTGGTCAAGCAGCCCTTGGACATGAGTGAGGTGTTCGCCTTCCACCTGGACAGGATCCTGGGCCTCAACAGGACCCTGCCTTCTGTGAGCAGGAAAACAGAGTTCATCCAAGGTAACAAGCTTCACATGCTTCGTTCTTTGCAGCTGTTGGGGATTGGGGTTGATTTTCTCTTTTCCCTCACTCTCTTTTTCTAAATGATTTTCTCCACCCACGTTTCACATTTGGACAGCAGCAGCAGCAGCAGCAGCAGCGTGTCTTTCCATATGCTTGGCATTCGTTATTGTCCCAGCCTTGGGATATGAGAGTTCCAGGGAAATGCGGTACTCAACATGCAAGAGTAAGCCTACACTGTATAAACTTTGCTCCCCATTTCCCTGACGGCACTTCCCAGTGGGTTATTAAATTTAATTAAAGCCAATGGCGATTTGCAGGATGAGGGGAGGAAGCCAGGGTGGAGGCAAAGGTCTTGCTGACAGTCAGGCATATTATGAGATAGGTTACTATGGAAGTAAGTCAAATTGTGGTCGTTTGTTTTTTGAAAGTAAGGGGGAAGTGGGCTTTATCTTTCTTTAACAGATGGAATCTTTTTAAGGAGCCCAGAGCCAGATCATGTTAGATTCAATCTTTTGATTTTTCACAATGGATTTAACCCCTTTATTTAACAAAGACCATGAGACAAAGAGGTGATTTGCCCAATGCTAACTAGCCATATCGGGGTTTTTTTTTTCAAGTGCATGACTATGGTTTACTGCAGTGGTTCTCAACCTTGGCTGCACATTAGAATCACCTGGGAATCTTTTTAAAATCCTGATTTCTAGGCCTCATCCTCCGGAAATTCTGTTTCTTTGTTACTAATGTTGTGGCCCCCCCCCCCAACAAAGAAACAGAATTTCTGGAGGATGAGGCCCAGAAATCAGAATTTTAAAAAGATTCCCAGGTGATGCTAATGTGCATCCAAGGTTGAGAACCACTGGTTTACTGAGTCTGAGTTCCAAGAATCTCTCAGGTGACAAACATTTTGTTAGGTTCTGAGTATGTAGCCAGTCAGTTCCATTGCAAGTAAAGGGGCTGGCCTGTGGTCATGCTCTTGCCCCATTAAGGATATTCTCTGAGTCTTGAGGCTCTTCCAGAATACAAAGTAGAGTGGGTTAGGGGCTTACCTTATTCCTTGTCACCATGAAATTTAGTATTTTAGTGAGATTCCCATGGAGTCTGGACAGGAATGGATTAGAACTCTAGATTCCCAATGGAGTTGGGATTATAATTTCATTTTAGAACTGCCAAACCTTTAAGTGAAGCACCAGTGATTTACTTAAAAGTCTGGCATTTCTTACTTATCCTGGCTCATGTCTGAGTGCTTCAGATTCATAGATATGTTTTAATGTCTCAAGTTCACAAAGCAGTCCACCATGATAGCCTCTCACACTTTTAATCCAATGTCAGTAAAAGCTAATTTTTATTGGGTGCTCACTGTTTGCTAAGAATGAATGGCTCATATAGTTTATACATGCATTGACTCCTATGGTTCCCACAACAATGCTATCAAGTGGGCACTATTATTATTTCCAGTTAGTAGATGAGAAAATTGAAGCTTATTTGGGCAAAGTAACTGACTCCCTGTAATCTTAATGGCTAAGTTAGGTTTTGAGCATAAACCCAGAAAACTTTAGAACATAAGCTCTTAACTGTTATGCTGGGTTTAGGTGACTGTATTCTGTATTATTAAAACTGGAACACCCTGGAGTAAGAGAAGATTTGGGTGGGCACTGAGACAACAGGCATACACTGTGGCTGTCTGGGGCAAAGCAAGACATAGGGTCATCCTTGTTATGTTATACTGCCCTTTATTTTTATGTCAGCACTAGAGGTCCAGTGCATGGATTCATGATTCGTGCACTGGTGGGGTCCCTTGGCCTGGCCTGGGGCGGGGGGGGGGGGTCAGGCTGAAACTGGCTCTCTGACATCCCCTGAAGGGTCCCAGATTGCGAGAGGGTGGTTCTCGGGCGATGCATCCCAGAAATGGGCTCCCTCCTCTCTGGTTCTAGGTGCATCACCCAAGAACCACCGCTGCCAAGTCACCGCAGCTCAGCAGCTCCTGTGTTGAGTGTCTGCCCCTTGGTGGTCAGTGTGCATTATACTGGTAGCTATTGGTTGGAGTATCTTCCCCCTGGTGGTCATTGTGCATCATAGCTACTGGTTGGATGATCGGACGGTCGCATAGGCTTTTATATATAGACTAGAGGCCCGGTGCACAAAAATTTGTGCACTCGGGGGGGGGGGGGCCCTTTGCCCGGCCCG
>NW_005354829.1:5853776-5869296 GCF_000412655.1 Myotis brandtii
AGCTTGGCTTCCTCCATCGCCAGGGGCAACCCAAGGCTCCTGCTCACTCCAGCTCCGTGGCCACTGCCGGCTGAAAGCAGGTATCTGAGGTTTATTTACCTTCTATAATTGAAACTTTGTTGCTTTGAGTGGAGCTCAGAGCCGGCCACCACAGCAGGCAGGAAGCTTGGCTTCCTCCATCATTGGGGCAACCAAGTCTCCTGCTCGCTCCAGCTCCGTGGCTGCCAGCCGCCATCTTGGTTGGGTTAATTTGCATATAGTCGCTCTGATTGGCCGGTGGGCGTGGCTTAAGGTGTAGCAAAGGTACGGTCAATTTGCATGTTTGTCTTTTATTAGTGTAGATAGGATCCTGAGAAGCTTGAACTCTGGAATACATCCTAAGGCACAGTGCTCTGATAGGTCCTCTGAGCTTCCTTGGGATGCTTTTGGATGGAAGTTGGGTGAGTAAAGGAGTGGGTAGGAGCTTGGGCCCTGGAGCTGGACCACTTGCATTTGCCTTTGCCAGCCAGGTGACCTGGAAATGTTACAGTATCTCTGCGTGCCTCAGTTTCCTCAGGTGTAAATGACAATAATACCTACCTCATGAGGTTATTAGTTAATATATAGAAAATGTGTGGAACCAGTGCTTGTCACACAGTAAATCTTCAATAAATATTGGCTATTTCTCTTACTGCAATAAGCACATGCAGTACCAAGTTCATTGAATTACATAGCCTTTAAGCTTCACATATAATTTCTTTATGTGACTGACTAAGACTAAAACCCAGGTCTCCTGACAGCCTGGTTAAACTTTTTGATACCAAGATTCCACTTACATATTTAATTCTCTTCTCTGAATATCTAGCATCTTTAGGGATAAAGAAGGCAGTTGCATTCACTTTGAAGGAAGAGTTTATAATCTCAATATAGTCTGGTCCTCTCACAACCAACAAGGTTATATTGATATGTCTCTCAGTGTGATTAATTAAGATTATATCTCATTCAGGACCAGATATTTCTTTGTTCTTTCTTTGATATCTTCTCTGATTTAGTTATTTGGAGTTATAAAATCAGGCCAATTTCTTTAAGAGTCTATGGAATGACTTATATATAGTTATGAGCACTCTGCACAATATAATTCTACTTATATAGACTATTATACTGACACTAGAGGCCCAATACATAAAGATTCATGCAAGAATGGGCCTTCCTTCCCCTGGCTTCTGGCACCGCCTTCGCTCCAGCCCAGAGCCACCTTTCTGCCTTCCCACACTGCCCAGAGGCCCGGAGCAGCTGGGGTGGTGCAGAACACCTGCGTCATCACCATGGTGACAATGCAAGCATCCCACCCTACCCTTGGCCCCTCAGTGCCTGCATATGCAAATTAACCCGCTATCTTTGTTTGGTAAATTTGCATACTCCTGATTGGCTGGTGGGCGTTGTGAAGGTACGGTCAGTTTGCATCTTTCTCTTTTATTAGTGTAGATAAGCTATATACTAGTAAATAGATCAGTTCTGGTCATGGTAGGAGATACATAGGCTGTCTTAGGTTCTTGTTATCTTTCTCCATCCACCTATTTCTACTCTTTTCCTGACTTGTGTCTTTTTTCTCCTGATTGCCCAGAAGTGAGTATTTTCCTTTTAGGGTCTTCCTATTCTTCTCTTCGTCCAAACTTTGCTTTATTTTCCATGTCCACCTAAGGAGGGTGATAGCTCTTATCTAGTTATCCAGCACTAATTTCTGGCTCATTCTGTGTTATTGCTCTGTATTATAATTCTTGTTTAATAATCTGTTCCTTTCCACTAGTCTCTAGGTTTGTGAACACATGTTTCCTATCTTGTGTATCATTGCATTTATAGATCCTGGTGGAGAGTCTGGCACATAGTAGGTGCTCAATAAACATTTTGGAATAATGCAGGGATGCATTCCTGGCCTGTTTCACTAACTCTAAACAGTAAATCTATATTTGCCTTCAGCTTTAAATACTCAGGACAAGTACTACCAATTTTAGTCCTAAGTCCAGGCTGGGATTTCTCCTGGAGGATTTTAGTAAGAGCTCATTGTAGAGGTAATGAAAAAAAATGTCTTTGGCAGCATCTGTATAATGCAAATAATAAGGTTTATAGAGCTTCTTCTTTTTAAAAAAATATATTTTTGATTTCAGAGAGGAAGGGAAAGGGAGAGAGAGAGAAACATCAATGATGAGAGAGAATCATTGATTGACTGCCTCCTGCACAACTCCTACTGGGGATCGAGCCCACAAATGGGCATGTGCCCTTACCAGAATTGAACCCAGGACCCTTCAGTCTGCAGGCTGATGCTCTAT
Source organism: Myotis brandtii (assembly GCF_000412655.1). Classification (NCBI taxonomy): domain Eukaryota; kingdom Metazoa; phylum Chordata; class Mammalia; order Chiroptera; family Vespertilionidae; genus Myotis; species Myotis brandtii. The sequence goes on from NW_005354829.1 coordinate 5,856,083, forward strand.
CCACTGAACCAAACCAGCTTTTTCTATAAGGTTCATCAGTATGGTTTGCTGGCCTCACACTCTAACGTAATTTGACAATGAGTTTTCTGTAGGAAGAACAATAAGATTTAGTTTAGGTATATATTTCTCTGATGATCTGGCTTGGTTGGGAGTAAATCTTTTAATATTTGGGAGAGTGGATAGCCAACAAATCCTGTAAGTTATTTTCTCTAAATGTTATTTCTGTTATCTGACTTGTGGAAATAAATTCATGCCTAGTACCAAGAACATAGCTAGTCTATATTATTAGTTGAATATAGATTTTTGGCTTATCTTAGTTAACCATTCTAAGAAATCTGTGGGAGACATTTTTGTTGTTACCTCGATTTTGAGATCAAGTAAAAGGAGCAAGAAGACAGCTGAAGGTTATTTAATGAGTTAGTTGTCTAGAAACAATTCAAACCATTGTCTGGTAACTTCTAAGTCTTCTTTTCATCAATCGTTTTCCCTCAACAAATCCTTTAAGGAGCCTTAAGGTATGTCTTCTTTCATCATCACCACAATCTATTAGTATATTTAGTTATTTAATATGACTAGAAACAGATGATTTACTCACACACACACAGATACAGGCTACTGGAACCTCTTTTTTTTTCTCAAGAAGACAACAGCCTTGACCTTAGCAAGAGTAATATTGATGTTACTATGCACCAGGCACTGTTTTAAGTGCTGTGCATTCATTATCTCATAAAACTTTCAGGAGGTGGGTACACTTTGAGAGACATTTTCTGGATGTGGAAATAGAGGCTCAGAGTAATTGAGTATCTTGCTCAAAGTCAGATAGATTGTCTAGATGTATAAAGGATACATGACAAGCAAAGGGAGATGTAAGAGAATCAAATACTAGGATTTGATTGATCTCCCTTGCCCCTAGCCTCCAGATGAAGCATTCTGTTGATTCAGTCCAAAGACAAAAAGTCCCAATGATAAAGCTCATCTTCAGGTGTGTGTTTTTTTAATGAGTGAAATTGACATGGGCCATCCAATCAGCACAGAGACACAAGCTCAGGTTTTTCTGGGACAGGTTCTTATTGTATAGCTTAATGAATTCTAGGTGATTCTCCTTGAATATATGTGAAATTAGTGGAATTACTGGCTGTGTACTAAGTCCACTAATTCCGACAGGTGTTAGTTACTGAAGGTAACCCAGAACAGGAGAAGGGTGTCCTTGGGGAAGGGCGAGGTTGTGATTGCATAGGAGTGCCTGCAGTGTACCATTCTACAAAAGGCAGCAGTCATCATTAGAGCAGAGGGTCATCTATGTATCTCTTTGCAGGAAACGCAAACATGATTTGAAAGGTAGCATCAAAGGGCTTTTCAAAAAATCCATATTTGCAATAATGCAGTCTTCAATTGTGAATTTATAAAGACTCCTGTGCCTATATACTACATTTGGTGTTTTTGTCTATTAAACCACTTAACACGGCTACACAGCAGATATTATTGATATTTAAATATGGGAATCCTGAGGCTCAGCAAGGTTATAAAATTTGCCCAAAGACATATAGCCAGGGAGTAGTGGGCAGAATTGTACCCGATTCTGTCTGATACTTAATTTTCCTCATGTTGTTTTACTTCACCCACACCACCTCTCAAATAGAACTCGATATAATTATGGGATAGTGACAAAAATGTGCCAATTTTAGCATGGCGATTTCTGGTTTACCACCATACCAACATTTCTATTTAATTTCCTTTTCCACTCTAATGATTTAACATTGCTCATATTTGTTAGTCAAGGGAAGCATGGGCATACCACTCTGAACATTGCTGCGAGGTTTTATTTTTCTGTTTTTAATGCAGGCCAACGATGAGCAGATTTTCTTGTTTTAACAAAAATAATCACATGCAAGCAAATGTAACTGAACATATCAGCGTGTTTTCTGCCAAACTATTTTTGCAAAAGTCATAAATCGTTACAAAGGTCATGGTGTGGTGTGGTGTTGATACATGTAGATAATTATTTTAACAAAATATTTTAAAATGTTTGCTTAAGACAAGACAAAGTGGATATGTCTTTATGTAAAAGTCAAGAGCACAGGAAAACCCAGCACCCCTCTGTGATCTCCCATTTAGCAGCTTTGCCGAAGCTGTCTCTAGCAGTCCTCACTGCAATGTGAACGCATCCCAAGGGACACCATTTTGGTAGCGTTTAAGCATTGTGCTGTTTTTCATGCCCAGCATGGGAGATGCATTATGTACGCTTTATTTTTAGGATGCTGCTTTACTGCCACAGAGCTGTCAGACTGAATGAAGGCAACCTAGTTCCACGAATTCTGTATGTCAAGGCCGCTTGGATGACAAACTGCAGACATCCCACTAACTTCCATTTAAATTCATTGTCGATCCCAAGTCACTCACTGTTTTCCAGCTTGGATTGCCTCCTCCCATTATAAAGCAGGAGAAACACATTGCGTATTTTCCACTCTTTTCGAGTCTATCCGAGCAGCACTGGGAGGTTTGCTGGTGCAGTTCCCAGAGCAGAGGGATGGCAGCTGCGGATTTCATGTTGTTTCAGGCTCTCAGGTAAGGACAGAGGCGTTTTGTAGGGAGTTATGAGAATAACCGAGATGCATTCACAACTTGGAAACACACGGACTTCAAAGTCCTGGAAATCTTGGGCATATGTGCAATCTTCCTTACAATATTTATTTGGGAGTGCAGGAATCATCTTTTGTTTTTTACCATCTGAATTGAAAGCACATTGAGTTTTTTAATCAGAAAAGCCTTGAGGGTATTTCTTTAGCAATCAAACTGAGCTGGTCAGCTTAATTCTTTCATTCATCAGCAAACAGAAGTATTCTGAGCATCTGCTCCAAGCAGGTCTGCTCTAGTGTCAACTTGTTAGTCCACTACATACCTTCGTGGACAAAGTAGGACACTGGGTCACTTTCTCTGTTGTGTCTCTGCAACTTGTGCCTTGATCTCACACGTGGCTGGGATAGAAGGGACAATGAGTAGTTGAAACAGTGCTCCCTCATAAAAGATGCATGGGCCTCAGCTACATGCAAGTTAGTCCCTTCTATAGTATCACTTTTATCTTTTCTTTTAAGAATTATTTATTGAACACCTACTATGTGCCAGCCACTCTTCTAGAGAGAAAGACAGTCAGGAATCCCTGCCCCTGTGGAGTTGACACCAGTGGACCATGTCAGAGTTCAGTAACCTGGAGGGAATCTTCTTATTGCCACTGATTTCAAGATTCACTCAACCCCAGACTGATTTCAAGGTCATGACCTTTCCATTAGGACCGAATCTGTTGCTGTCTCTATCCCTAAGGACAACGGGAAGTGGAAGGACTAGACAGACAGCTCTCCATCCCCCTCCTCCCGCCCCCCCAGATCCCCACACACCTCAGTTAATGGGCAAATATTGGCTTTTCCATCGAATTAAGTCATAATCGATAGCATTTACTTTCTGTGTGTGAGGCACTGCTCTAAGCCTGGGGAAAAAGCTGAATAGTCTTTAATTCAAATAGCTGTGTAATTACGAGCATGGACAGTTGTATTAGTTTGCTAGGGTTGCCGTCACAAATACTTCAGACTGCATAACTTAAACAACAGAAATGTATTTTCTCACAGTTCTGGAGGCCAGAAGTCCAGGATCAAGGTGTCGGCATGTTTGATTTCTTCTGAGGCCTTGCTCCTTGGCTTGCAGATGGTCACCTTGTCCCTGTGCCCTCAGATGGCCTTTCCTCTGTGTCTGTATGTTCTAATTTCCTCTTCTTATCAGGACAACAGTCAGATTGGATGGAGGCCCACCATGATAGCTTCATTTTAACTTAATTCCCTCTTTAAAGGGCCTCTCTCCAAATACAGTCACAGTCTGAGACACTGTGGTTTAAGGCTTCAACGTGTAAATTTTGAGGGGACACAGGTCAGCCCACAGAAACTGGCAATGTAGACTCCTTGAGTTTGAATCCTGGCCCTACCACTTGATAGCTGTATGACCTGGGACAAGTAACTTAATCTCTTTGTACCTTATTTCTTCATTAGTACAGTAGGGAGGTGATAATAAAAATAAGGATGATGCCCTAGCCGACTTGGCTCAGTGGATAGAGCATCAGCCTGAGAACTGAGGAGTCCCGGGTTCGATTCCGGCCAAGGGCACATGCCTTGGTTGTGGGCTTGATCCCCAGTGTGGGGCGTGCAGGAGGCAGCCGATCAATGATTCTCTCTCATCATTGATGTTTCCATCTCTCTCTCCTTCTCCCTTCCTCTCTGAAATCAATAAATATATATATTTAAAAAAATAAGGATGATAACAGTGCTTACCTCATAGAAGTGTGAAAATTGAGTTGATAGGTATAAAATACAGTGCCTAGCATGGAGTAATGCTCAGTAAATGTTACCTTTTACTTTCATCCGGTTTCCAAGCTGATTCAGCTCTTTGTGATGTGTTTCCTTAGCTTTTCTTAGTTTATCTAGATTGATGTTTACTTGACCTAAATAAACAGGCACCTAAAATTGTCATTTAAAGAAAGTGCTTGGAGTTGATAGTGGATAATGGCAACAGCTCATTTGCGGAATGCTAGGCACTTTACATCAATTATCTCACTAAATCATACAACAGCCCCATAATCCGATTTTCTTGGACAGATTTTCTGTGGGGAAATGAGGCTCAGAGAATAATCACATATGTCCTCTGTAGGTCCACAGGTTGGGTGGTGGGGCTGGGTTATAAATATGGGTTGGGAGGACTCCGTAGCCTCATTCCTCATCACTGTATATTATCTCCCATTAGCTTCCAATGGCTGTGCCGTGGGTTTTCTAGTTCATCGTACATCCATATTGTAACCCACTGCCTTTTGGTCTTATTTTTGAATGTAGCCACGATGCCTTAACAACCGTTTCCCTCCTCATGATGGTGATTTGGGATCAGGCGGAGAAAGGCAGTGGGGTTCCCACCACCCCTGTTTTCATCATCCCAGTGTCTCATAGAATACGGATACATGGATGTGATGTTTCGAGTACAAACTGCATAGAAGGAGGGCGTGGAAACCTCTGCACATCCCTACCTCTATTTCTCAAGTTTCTTTCTAATCGTTCTCAATTCATTTAGGGTAAGGACAGTGAAATCCCAGGTTACTGGGATGTCATATCAACCAAACTTTTATTCAAGGCTCATTCATTCATTAATCACAAGGTTGCATACTTGCTTTGGTTGAGTCATTATGTCAGGAGTTGGAGATCCAAAGATGATTAAAAAATGGTCCCTTGAAAAATGGTTCCTATTTTCACAGAACTCTCAGCTCAGAGGGAAGGAGACAGCTGAGCAAAACATCCATGCAAGAAAAGTAGGATAAGGACCTCTGTGGAGATATTTTTAGGGGCCCTGCAGGCACAGAGAGGGAGAACTTAGTCCAGTGTGTGTGTGTGTGTGTGTGTGTGTGTGTGCACACGCGCATGTGCACAGGGGTAAGTGAAGGGATGTAAAACCTTCTAGAAGAGGTAATGTCAGAACTGGTTCTTAAAAGTCACTGTGGGTGGAGTGAGATAGGGTGGGTGTATAAAGGGTAAAAAAAATAGATGTGTAAAAAACTTGTGAAGGCAGAGTGTGCTTAGGAAACTGCAAATAGTTCTGTAAAAAGGAGATTAGGGTTGTGGCGGGGGGGGGTTGTGGGTGAGGATGAGGTAAGATAAAGCTGTGGAAAGTGGGCGGGTTTTATGTCATGTAAGGACATAGACATTATCTTGCTGATAATGGAGAATTATTGAAGGCTTTTAAAGAAGAGTAGTGATGTAATGAGCTTTGCACTGTATGAAGGTCACTCTGGTTAGGAATTCATGGTCCCTTTATCTACATTAATAAACACTGAATTGCCTCGGACTGGGTCACCCTGAAGTGACCAAGACTTTGTTCCCAAAATGTGATTGTTTGTGGAGCCTGGCACAATGACCACATCATCACCACCCTCTGCAGTCAAGTTTGATTCCTGTTTGTTTTTAAGTGGAATATTGAGATAGGAGTTTCCATTTACACAGCGGAAGCCCAGGGCAGACCTAGAAAGCAGAAGTTCCTGTCATTAGTCAAAGGTTCAGAGCAAAAGAGGACACTGTTTTTAAATTAGATTTAGATTCTTCAAGTAGTTTGTGAAGGAGGAAGTCACAAGACATTCTCCTTGCCCACTTCCTTAGCTAACTCTTGCGGAAATATGGAGATTATTTTATCCCAGTCCAACCTAGAGAAAATAAATCATGAAGTGAGAAACAATTTGATAAGTAAATATAGTTTGTTTGTGTTTTGACAAAAGGTATTCTAAATCACCCAGAAATGTAGTTCTGTGTGATTGAAACAGGTCCCTATATTCAGAACTTGGCTGGCTGTGTAGAATCTATCCGTGTAAAATCTGTGGAATTCTGCCTCCTTACCACCTACCCCTTCTTTATGTCATGAAACCTGAACATAGATGTGGCTCTTGTTAATATTGGACAGTACTGCATTTTCAGTATTCCACTGGGTTGTCATGCAGCCCTGCCAGACAGATTTCTTTGCTGTGCCTCAGTCAGGGTGGCTGAAGGACTTGGCTCAAGTCCTGTGGAGACAAGTGATGGAGTCAAGAATAGTCAACATTCTGACTGCTTTTTCTACCCCAGACTCTCAGCTCTTTTTCAGCAAAGGTTCTTCTTATTAACCATGACATTTCACCACATTGCTCTTCTGGGGCACAGCATTTCTTCACTTCTTGGCTTCATACCGAGAGCCCAGTCTTTATTTTAGTCCTTCACTTGTTGCCTTCAAAACACTCATCAAACTGTCAAACAGTTCATTTGATCATCATATGCATGTGCTCTTATCTGTTTCTACTAAACTCTAAACTCTCAAAGGCCCAGGCTTCCATTTTCAGAATGCCTCACTCTGAATTCTTTTCATCTGACACAGAGGAACCAATAGGTCCATTTGAGGACAATTAAGGGGCAATTGTAAATACTTTTTAAAAAAAACAATATTTAAAACCTTGACCAGAAGTAAAATTTCACATAACCCTTCACATTTCCTCCTCCCTCCTGGCTGTTACAGAATCTTTTTTTTTTTTATAATATATTTTATTGACTTTTTTTACAGAGAGAAAGGGAGAGGGATAGAGAGTTAGAAACATCGATGAGAGAGAAACATCGATCAGCTGCCCCCCGCACACCCCCTACTGGGGATGTGCCTGCAACCAAGGTACATGCCCTTGACCAGAATCAAACCCAGGACCCTTCAGCCCGCAGGCTGACGCTCCATCCACTGAGCCAAACCGGTTAGGGCCTGTTACAGAATCTTGAATTCCCCTTTGCCCAGGGCCTCACATTGACAACTTGTTTGCATTCAACAACTCTGCACCAAAAGCTCCGGCCTTCGTTTTCCCTTCAGTCTAATACTTTTAATTGCCAAAATCCTACTGCTGGAAAATAGAGTGGATAGTACTTAAGGGATCGCTAACAACTAGACACCTCTACATGATCATCAGAGTTGCATCAACATCAGCAATTGCCTTTATCAGTCAGAGAACTGCAGCGTTGAGGTTTTCCTGCCACGCACTGGACGGTTGCACTGGAACCCGACAGACTTTGTTCCCTATAACAAAGATGAGCCTCACATTTGACTGGCCCTTGTCTCCATTCGTGGCTTTTGTCGAGTTGTTTTTAATGAAGGCTCTGAGCTGGGCTGTTCACAAGGAGTCTTGGAACTTGGCCCATGTGATAGAAAAAGACTTTTGATTTCAGTGCTCAGGCTATTTGTTACTTATTTTTGCTCAGTGACAAATACAGACAGACATTCACAAGTCCTCCCAACATGCTTAGCATCCACCTACAGTTCGACAAAGCCAGTCAGCTGGTGTTCAAAGTGAAGGGCATTTCACAGGAGGCAAAGGAGATTGTGTATAGCATTCATTCTCAGTGAATTTTCACATTTACCTTCAGGAAAGAATGTCTTCTTTGTGCTTTTGAGTAAAGAACAACTTGAGAGAACATTAGAATTCAGGGAAAATATTCAGATTGGGGGGGAGAAACAGCTTTCCCGGCAGTCTCATTTTTTAAAGACAGCTGTATCACCTTTAATTCACTCGAACACCCACATATCTTTTAAAACCTGCTTTCGCACCATGCTGACAGTTAGAATTTTATCTCTGCACTGTTAATATTTCTCTAGAGAGTACATTACTGCATCATTTTGTCAAACTTGAACGCGAAGAGATGAATGCTCCTCCTCTCTGAAAAATTTCGGGGTAAGTTGCTTTAACCAGTTTCCTGTTTTCAGAGACTATTTTCCTGTCATCACTTCAGACCTAGCAAAGTTTAGTTAATTCTTTTAACAGCCATATTTTCTAAAAAGTGGGATGCTCACAGTAGTTCTCATGGCTCTGAGGTCTGGAGCCATTCTGACTACTGCTGTATTCTCACGGACCATAGGTGCTGATGCAGAGCAAGAAGACCCATGAATCAAAAGGCGCCCTAGCCACCTACCACTCAGCGTGCAGGATGCTGCTCACCCTGCCTTTTTCTTGCTTCCTGGAAACCCCCTTTTCCCGAGGCGCTCTGATTCCCAGCTGGGCAGGATGGAATGTCTTCATGTGATAACATTCAAAATATTTTGCTGAGGGACCATGGATGGGTGAAGAGGAAAACAGAATATTAATTGAAAATCAAGTATTCCTATCAGCTAAAAGCTCCCTTCCTTTGGCAGTCGGAGAACAACTTTTTAAACAATCGTATAGAAAATGTGCCATTCAGCAGATTTGATGATCTCAAGTAGAGAAGCGGTAAATGAAATACAATGTACTTGTAGACTGGACAGGATAAAGATCTACTGTCTGTTTTTGTATGACCTGTAAGCGGTAAATGGTTTCTGCAATTTTAAATGGTTGGGAAAAAAGAATAATAATATTACTATGACACTGGAAATAAAGCTTTATTGGAGCAGAGCCAAGACCATTTACTGATATAGTGTCTTTCATTGCTTGCATGCTACAACAGTTGAGCACTTGCATAGTTGAATAGTTGCAACAGAGACCATGTAGCCCTGAAAGATTCAAATATTTACTATCTGTCCTTTAACCAAGTTTATTGACCACTGGGTTAGATCACTGTATCATAAAGTGATTCTATTTAAAAATATTTTATAATAAGAGAAATGGTCTACGGCCATACCACCCTGAACGCGCCCGATCTCGTCTGATCTCAGAAGCTAAGCAGGGTCGGGCCTGGTTAGTACTTGGATGGGAGAAATGTCTATGATATATTTAGTGAAATAATTATAACAAACTGTATATAAAAGATGATCCCAAATAGTTTATTTTCTATGCATAATTGTTGCTTCCTTCCCCTAGTGGAAATGTAAGTTTTATGAAAGAAAAAAATGCATTAATTATTTCAAGTGTAGAATGATGCTTGGTATATAGTAGATGCTCAATCCTATATAATAAAAACCTAATATGCAAATCAACCAAACAGCAGAACGACTGGTCGCCATGACCCACATTGACCACCAGGGGGCAGACACTCAATGCAGGAGCTGCCCCCTGGTGGTCAGTGTGCTCCCACAGTGGAAGCGCCACTCGGCTGACCAGGATGAGGGGCGCTCCCACAGTGGGCCGATCCCCGCAGGCCACGCCCCTCCACCAAGTGCATGAATCCTGTGCACTGGGCCTCTAGTAAACAAATAAAGGCCAGTTGAAGACTGATGAATTATGTAATTGCACAATGTATATATGTAATAATAATCATAGCAAAACCTTTCTGAGATCTGAAAATGTTAGGTACCAGGCTGATAATTTTAAGTGTGTGAACCCCATTCGCTTAACAAAGTCCTTTTGGAAGGTACATAATTTACTCTCATTTTACAGAAGAAAAGGGCAAGGAGAGATTGTATAACTTGTCTACTGCTACAAGGCTAAAAAGTAATGTGATCAGAATTGAAAAGGTCTGATGGATTCCAGAGTTGGGGCTCTAACCATAAGCTATACTCCTTAAATACCTAAAAACAGAAATTTAATTTTCTTACCTGTCCTTCAGGTGAGAAAGAAAGGGATGGGAAACTACCAGAGGTAAATATCCAAATAACAGAACCTACTGGGGCAGGAGATTATAGATGGTTTTTGTTTCCTTAGCTATGCATTTTAATGTTTTTCCATGTTTTTTAAAATGAGTAGATTTACTTTTAATTAGTTTGAAAATAAGAAACAAATGTTTCTAAAGAAAAGGAAAGACAGCCCAGAAAGGCTGTCAATTATTTAAGTTGTTTATGTAGATCATTTCCTTATTTCTCTGAGGGTCTTAAGTGAATTGCCGAGGAAACTGTTCTGGCCTGTCTGTCTCATGTGTTGGCTTGTGTTGTTAAACTTCAGTATTCACCTCCCTTTGAATACTTCCTAGCACTGAGAATGCAAAGAGCTGTCTGGGTATCACTTTGGTCCAAAGACCCTGACTGATAGAGCTTCTGGATGTTTATCTTTAGAAGTCTGAAATATTCGTGTCTTTGAAAGCTATGTTGTGTCTTCTGGTCATGTTTGCTTACACTGATTTATATGTATCTCTCACTGCATGATGGACTGCTTTTGTCTGGAATATATTATTTTTAAATTGGCATAATAGTTGGAGCAATACATTTAAAATTAGATTTATATTATATCTAAGAAGTTAATTAGGTCCCAGGAGCCCCAAAGCATTTAACAAAGTAAAAATAAAGAAAAAGGAGAGTAGTAATGTTAAAAAAGAAATTCCTTATTTATGGTTCAAGTTTTTTTGTTTGTTTGTTTTCTCTCTTAAATTGTTTTTCCTCTTAAATTGTATGTCAATAACTGTGGCATATTTTCCACAATCTAAAGGACTTTTCACATGCCTTGGCCTAAATTTCAAGGCTAAGAGGAGAAAGATTTTCTTTTTTTGAACAAAACTAGAATACAGGTGATTAGAATGATTAAGTGAATGCTGTTAAAATTATTGAGGTCAGTGTAACCCCAAATTCAAGAGTGGTTAAAGAAGATGATAAATTCCTGCATTTAAGACCAGAGATAAAAACTCAGCAAGAAGCAGGCAGGCAAGGTGGGAAAACAAAAGTCTTTAAGAAAAAGGAAACCAGTTATACTTTGAGAAACTCTTAGGTTATTTTAAACTGGAGGCCTGGTGCATGGTGGGCAGAGGATGGGAGAGGGAGGGAGTCGGCATCCCTCAGCCCGGCCTGCACCCTCTCACAATCTGGGATCCTAAGGGGGATGTCCGACTGCCAGTTTAAGCCCGATCCCGGGATCAGGCCTAAACTGGCAGTCGGACATCCCTCTCACAATCTGGGACCGCTGGCTCCTAACCGCTCACCTGCCTGCCTGCCTGCCTGATCGCCCCTAACCACTCTGCCTTGGCCCCCACTGCCATGGCTTTGTCCCAAAGGACATCCAGAATGACGTCTGGAAGGTTGTTCAGCCGTCCCAAAGGACATCCAGAATGACGTCTGGAAGGTAGTTCGGCTGTCCAGTCTAATTAGCATATTATGCTTTTATTATTATAGATGGCTTTTAAAAATCCCCGTGATGTGTCTAGACATTCCAGTCATAATTTCAGAGGCTTCTATTGCCCAGGCCTGTTAAGAGTGAGTTAAGTGGTTTTGTTTTTTTTTCTACACATCTTTGTGACTTAGTTTTTTGTTTCTTTCCCCCATGAGCGTCATTCTGATTTCTGAGTGATAAAGCTGCTCCATGTCTTCTCTCAGTGACTTTAGCAGAAACAGGGGCCTGGGAGTGATGTCATTGGTTCTGAGGTTGAAGTGTCCTAAAGTGGAACCCATCATGGTCTTCACTGTTTATGGTGACTTCAGTCAGGCTTGTCATTTGATGCAGTTTAGCAATGAAATTTTAAAACTATCTGAAGTGAGGTGAAAACAATTCAAGTGACAGATTTTTTGAAAAATCACCTATACCCATGCAGTTGAAGAAATGACATTTGCTTAAATACATTTTGTGAGGTTACATGTGAGTAAATGATCTGTTACCAAGAGCACTGATGTTTTTACCAAAAAAGAAAAAACACACTCTTGCTTCTTTTTCTTTGGAGATTGTGGTGACGGTTGTGAACCATACAATTTCACTTTTAAATTTGCGACTTCTGAAAATTCTTTTTCTTCCTGACATCATAAAGCAGCCTCAGAAAATCAGACAGTTGTTATTAGAAATAGAGAGCAGTTCCATTCAGACATTGAATAGACAATTATACGTGTCTGGATCCTTTCCTTTTTTTGTGGTGCCTACTTTTAGATGTGGAATAAAACCACATTAACCAGAGGACGTTCTTATTGGTGGTTAGTAGCCAATTTCTGCCACATCTTTAAAGTATCCTGTTTAAAAAACATTTCTAATTGTCTAACAATACCTTCCATTATATAAGACTTTGCTCAGGAAGCATCATTGAGGTATAAAATATTAAAGCCTCAGAAGATAAAGGGATCATAACATATCGTCTAATCACACTCTGGCATTTGACAGGTGAGAGCCTGAAGCTGTGAAAATGTGTGACTGCCTGAGGACACACTCACTCAGCAATCGAATGCTGAAAACATGTTTGTTTTTTTTAATTCCCTAGATGGCCGCCCCTGTCCTGTTATTCTCTGGGATCCATCTTTATCTCCAACGAGTAACGAGACCCACTCTTCTGTGAAGCTCACCTGGGGAGCCTACCAGCAGCTGCTAAAGCAGAAGTGCTGGCAGCATGGCCGCGCACCCAGACCCGAGTGGGGTTGTACTGCAGTGCATCACCACGAGTGGTCCAAGATGGCCCTCTTTGATTTCTTGTTACAGGTGAGTTCACCAAATCAAGCAAGTGGTTTTCTAAGACTAACGCTGAGTTAGGCAAGTCTGACCCGAAGGGATTTTCTGCGCCTTGAGTTTTTATGAAGCCAGAGTTTAAGTTCTCTCTTGCTATATTTGGTGAGTATATATAGTACCTCATGATACCCTTTTATGTCCTTTAGGGAAATATTTAGAAATGTCCCTCAGTTCTTTTATTAATTTCTGAAGAGGTAATTCTTCAGTGTTTCGATCTTCCAATAGTTATACTTACCATAGATACAATTTATTGAAGTAACCCATCAATAATTCTTCAAGGTGGATAGTCTTACCCCATTTGGGAAGTGAGTAAATTGAAGTTTGGTGAAGTTAAGTAACTAATGCCAGTTCCTTTTTAAAATTTTAAAATTAAAAAAAT
>NW_005354829.1:5869360-5871605 GCF_000412655.1 Myotis brandtii
ATATATATATATAAACAGAAACATCAGTGATGAGAGAGAATCATTGATTGGTTGCCCCCTGCACACCCCACACTGGGAATCGAGCCTGCAACCCAGGCATTTGCCCTGACTGGGAATCAAACCATTGACCTCCCAGTTCATAGGTCGATGTTCAACCACTGAGCCATGCCAGCCAGGCAATTTTTAAACGTTTAAAAATTTTTAGTGTTAAAAGTACTACATCACAAATTCTTAAGACCACTGACAGCTGGAGCTGCAATTCCCTGCGATCTGTTGATGGTAAAAGTGTGTCTTCTTTCCATCATTCCTCCCTGTGTTTCAGTGGTCAATTGGCCACACAGCTTACAACCACCATTTCCCTTGTTTTCTTTTCAGTAATTTTTTTGCAAATATTTAATTAAGACTAAACATCAGAGAATAACTAATACATAATTGAGTGACCCGACATTTTCTAGGTTTCTCATAACTCTTAACTCCTTTTGATAAAGATCCATTGACTCTGTTCACCCCCTCATTCCGATTTCTGCTTTTTCCTTCCTCTATTAAAAACAAACTTGGATTTCTGTTGCTGTATTGTTAATGAATATTCTGTGGAAATTTAAGACTGTCTTAGGACATTTGCAAAACATTCTCCTTTCGTGTGTCTGTGACTTTCCAGGATGGCGTATAGATTCCTCAGATGTCTGCTTCCAATTCAAAAGCCTTTAGAATTTTATACAGGGTGGGGCAAAAGTAGGTTTGTCATTGTTTGTGTGGAAAATAATACAATAATTAATAAATAATAACAAGAATAAACTCTTGTGTTTTGCATACTCATAACTGTAAACCTCCTATTGCTCCACCCTATATATTCTTTTTTTTTTTTTTAGCATCAAGCTTTTATTCAGGTCTTTGCTGTCTTCCCAGTCAGTTTGGGGGAACTTAAATAAATTCCACCATTTATTTAAGTGGTGTTTGGGATGGAGTGTATTGAATGGATTTTATGAATAATCTCTTTTTTAAAGAGAGAGAGAAATGTAGGAAGAAAACAAGTTTAATTCAGACTCACCGTCTAGGGACTGGAAACTTTCAAGAAGGAGAGAATGATTTATGGTGTCAATGCCACAGAGCCACCAGCGAGAGCTGAGCTGGAAAACATGAACTTTGGTTTGGCAAGGAGGCAGTGAGTCACCAAATATTGTTCAACAGTCCAGCTGCAAGGCTCAGGCTGGTTCTAAACACCCCCTCCATTCTACAGGTAGGGGAAGCTGAGGCATAAAGAAGTTATTATCACGAACTGTGACAGGCCTGAGATCTTACCCTTCTCACAAGCTAAGAAGTTAGCCAGCCACACGTTCATGGATGCTAGCAGAAACAAAAGACTCCCAAGCCAGACACAAATGACCTCATTACTCATGGCAGCTGGCAAAAGCTTCATGGTCCTTTGCCCCTCAAGTCCCATTGGGGCGATACAGAGTGGCCCTGTTGAATGCAGCATATAGAGGAGTTGTGTCATTGCTGAGAACTCTAAACTTAGGAATCCTCCAATCTTGTAAGAGGCTGCTAGCAAACCTGCTTAACATTTGTCACAAAAGGAGACAGTATCTTTATTATCTTGGTCAGAAAACAGATCTGCCTTCCATCCTAGAGGGAGATACTCTTTGTATCTTCCAAGGCTGTTTGCTATACTAACACACTTGTAGAGATAGTGCAGCATTAAACCTGCTATAAGATGGACAGAAATGCCATGGAGAAAGTTACCTGACTTGTTCTGTATTATATAGCTAGTAAGTTCCCAAATAGAGGTTTCAGCAAGTTTGAATAACTCTAGATATTATATTTTTAAACATTATTGTAAAACAATTGCCAAGTTATTGTTAGGTTAATAAAAGAAGTTGGTGTGGTAAAAATGTATTAGCAAACAAGTGGAGAATGAATGAAGATTTCTAGGGTTAAATAGGTAAAGGTACTCACTATGAGGCCAGATATTTGGGGAGTGGCCAGCATAGATGTTGAAGCTCTAAGGATGATGACTAGGAGGAGGATGGAGAGGAAACCTATGAACCTGGTAGTGAAGTCTATGAGAAAGGAATGACCTTGAGGTTTGTAGCTAGTGTACATAAGAACTAACCTATACTGAATAGAAGGCAAACCCTTTTAGAAGTTGTCTCTAGTGATATTTGTTTTAATTCTGGAATCTTCAATTAAATCTCATCCTACGTCTGTCTTTATCATTGAGGAAAGCTACTATCTTTCAACCAATGAA
>NW_005354829.1:5872378-5955116 GCF_000412655.1 Myotis brandtii
GGGGGATAAGGACACATATGTAATACCTTAATCAATAAAGAAATTTAAAAAAAGAATGGCTGGCTGAAGTAATATAAGTTCTCATTGTTATGAGGTCAAAGGAGAGAGAGCACTTTGCCATAAAATAGCTAGAAAAGGAGGAAGAGTTTGAGAGAGGATAGGGCAAAACATGAGGAGGGATTGACAATTGTTCACATGATATTGAGAGCAGCCTAAATATACTATTTGTCTGAAATGGTTATTGGGGGAGTAGTGGTACATTCTGCCTATAAGAGATACAATAGCACATGGATAAAGAGAGCTGTTTATACAAAATGTGTGTTCACTTTGTAGCTCTCCATTCATTACCCTGACTGAGCAAGAACAGATTCCAGCTGAGCCATCGTCTCCTTCTGAGTGCATCACAGCCTTTGTCATCATTGTATTCATTGTCTGTGGTCCTGAGGACAAATATGGGCACATGAATTGTTATTATGAATTTTCAACAAAGATAAATATTTCAAATCCTTAAACTAATACTATTGATAATCTAACAAACATATAACACTTGCTATATTCATGGCACTGTCCTGAGCACTTGATACTAAGCACTAAGATATTAATTTATTTAATCCCCATGTCAACCCTATGAAGTAGACACTTATTATTCTTATTTTAGATTTGAGGATATCTAGACAAAGAGAAATGAAGTAACTTGGGCAAGGTCTCACATAGTTGGCATGCAACAGAAATTGGAGTCAAACTCAGGAGTTTTGGTTTAAGAAGCAAACTTGTGAATAATGCTTCTTTCAATTCATTTTATGGAGCATCATAAAATGAATTTGCTTATTTTCTAAGTCAAAGATCTGGGAGTCACCTAGATGCTTTACAATACATACCTGCACATCCATACAGTGATATCTTTGGTATGGTGAGGGCATGAGTGTGGGGGATAGGGGGAGTAATGGGGGGATAAGGACACATATGCAATACCTTAATTAATAAAGAAATTTTAAAAAAAGAATGGCTGGCTGAAATAATATAAGTTCTCACTGTTATGAGGTCAAAAGAGAGAGTGCACTTTGTCATAAAATAGCTAGAAAAGGAGGAAGAGTTCGAGAGAGGATAGGGCAAAACATGAGGAGGGATTGACAATATTCACATGATATTGAGAGCAGCCTAAATATACTATTTGTCTGAAATGGTTATTGGGGGAGTAGTGGTACATTCTGCCTATAAGAGATACAATAGCACATGGATAAAGAGAGCTGTTTATACAAAATGTGTGTTCACTTTGTAGCTCTCCATTCATTACCCTGACTGAGCAAGAACAGATTCCAGCTGAGCCATCGTCTCCTTCTGAGTGCATCACAGCCTTTGTCATCATTGTATTCATTGTCTGTGGTCCTGAGGACAAATATGGGCACATGAATTGTTATTATGAATTTTCAACAAAGATAAATATTTCAAATCCTTAAACTAATACTATTGATAATCTAACAAACATATAACACTTGCTATATTCATGGCACTGTCCTGAGCACTTGATACTAAGCACTAAGATATTAATTTATTTAATCCCCATGTCAACCCTATGAAGTAGACACTTATTATTCTTATTTTAGATTTGAGGATATCTAGACAAAGAGAAATGAAGTAACTTGGGCAAGGTCTCACATAGTTGGCATGCAACAGAAATTGGAGTCAAACTCAGGAGTTTTGGTTTAAGAAGCAAACTTGTGAATAATGCTTCTTTCAATTCATTTTATGGAGCATCATAAAATGAATTTGCTTATTTTCTAAGTCAAAGATCTGGGAGTCACCTAGATGCTTTACAATACATACCTGCACATCCATACAGTGATATCTTTGGTATCACCCAAATCTATCTTTTAGGTATAGCTTGTGTTCCTATCTTAGTTCAGGTTTTGTCATTTATTACCTGGATGACTCCCTCCAATCCACTCATACTCTATGACCAAGATTCACCTTTGGCTTGAGATAGTGGACATCAGGAACTAATTCTATTGGTAGGTCAGTTCTTTTTGTAGTCTACCCTCTTGTTCCTTCTGCCTGGGGAAGGGGGAGGGGGCTGGAAACTTTCTCAGTCTTGATAATGTATGAGGATGAGATCTCTGCAAGACTTTACTGAACCTGTTCAAGTAATGATACCATGATTGAAGTTCCTAATTTTGGCTCTGGTTAAAAAGCACTGAATCTGAGTGTCAGGAATTAATTTGATTGCTAATTAATTTGCTTACATTTACAAAAGTATATCAAATTATATGTATGAGGACAGCATCTGTGAGAGTGGACGTACATTTTTTTTCATTTATCTAATATCTATTTGCTTCCTACTGTGCAACAGACAAAAGGCTAATTTCCTTTAGATGTTGCAGCATTTTACAATTTCCTAAGGAAAGTATTAGGGTGCCCGTTTCCCCCTTTCTTGCTAATTTTTGGAAGTGGAAAACTAATTAATATTTTGGCTTATTTTGGAGGGTAGTGGGGGGTCTTGTTTATATTTCCAGTTCTTTCATTATGAATGAGATTGAGGATGTACATATTTTCAAATATTGTTTATTTGTATTTCTTTTTTGTGAATTGTGTATTCATACCATTGCCCTTTTATATTGCATTCCATAACATTTGCTTATTGATTTATAAACACATTTTGTATTTATATCATGAAAATTTGCCTTCATCATTCCTATATGTCTCAAATAAATTTTCTTACTTTTGACTTTACTCATAGTAGATTTTGCTCTAGAGAAATTTTATCTTTTTTAAAAATATGTTTTTTATTGATTTTAGAGAGAGAGGGAGAGGAATAGATAGAAAGATAGAAACATCATTGAATGCATGCCCCCACACTGGGGATTGAGCCTGCAACCCAGGCATGTGCCTTTACCAGGAATTGAACCTGTGACCTCTGGGTTCATGGGTCGTTCGATGCTCAACTACTGAGCAACACCAGTTGGGCAAAATTTTACATTTTTAATAAATCATATCTTAGTTGTTATTTTTAATTCTTATATTTACCACCATACACTGTTTATATAGATGTTTACTGAGCAAATAAATGAATAAACAAACTTAGTCCCTTTTTCATGAGTACCATAGTAAGTAGTTATCTTTTATACAGCAATTCTTTTCATTAATTTCACTGAGATTTTTATTTTATATTTGATATATGCTTTATTTAAATGGTGTTTGGGATAGAGTGTATTGAATAGATTTTATGAGCAATCTTAGAAAGGCTATGCATGAAGCAAACTAAAATGACTTGTTTCATGATGCTACAGCAAGGGCGAGAGAGAATACAGAAGCCAGTTGTTGACTTTCTGTACACAACATTCTTTTTGTTTTATCCAATTAACAAATCTGCATTCACAAAGGCTATGCCATTTTACAGTGCCTGTCAAATGTGATAGAGACACAAGCAACCTTTTATACATGAAGCGTGGGGATATGACTTCGTAGACAAAAATTCACTTCATTAGGATGACAAAAGAATAGTATTCTAGAGAGCGTTTGAGTTTCCAAGGTTTGGTCACATTTCTTTCAAAAGAGTATACTAAAACTATAGGAAAAGATTAAGATGTAGAAATTTGATGTCAGAGATAGTTCGTGTAATGGTTAGGAACTGAAGTTCTGGAGCCAGCCTGCTAAATTTGAATCCCAGCTGCCAATACTAACTTTTTAACATTGAGAAGATACTTAACCCCTCTCTGCCTCAGTTTCCTCATCTGTAAAGTTAGGAATAATAATGTTGTTTGTGTAGAGGGCTATTGAGAGGACTCAATACTTTTATACACATAAAGGATTTAGAACATGCCTGGTACACAGTAGGTGCTCAGTGAATATTACATATTAATTAGGAAATTGATCATCCAGAAATAATAGAGGTAAAGATCATGGTAAGAATTAAATAAAGTATTTTATTATTATTTTTACTCATTAAATTGTATCATTCCCAAATCATTTCATTTTCTACTCTTATGTACTTTCATACTTATATCATAGATCTTGCACATTAAGTTTTAAATATTTTTGACTAGTCTGTCTTTTTTTAATAAGCCATGAATCTCTCAAAGGCAGCTCCTGCCTTATTCAACTTTGGAAACTTTCAATTAGCATCAGAATGTCTGAAAATGGCATAGTTTCTCAGGGCATATATTTTTTATCAAAGAAAACTACCTAGTTATATTAAAACATTAAATACAAAATGTCACATTAAAAACCTTAAAGGTGAAAGACATCAAAGTGTACTTTCAATAATAAAGTTTGTTAAAGGAAGAGAAGTATAACTTTAGAAAATGAAAACTCAAATGAATAAAAAAAATGTAATATTTTTACTATTTAATGAAGTTCTTACTGTGCTTACATTTTATAAGAATAACTATTTGATGAGACCTTAAGGGATTTTTACAGAGAGTGGGACAACAGAGATGTATCTTAGGAGATGTTTGCTTCCACCATCAACAAGATGAGTTACACATACTTCTTTTCACTTTGATTTGACAGATGTTTTTTGAGCTCTTCTCTGTTCCAGACACTTGATGTTTAGTGTTGGTAATAAAGAGATGGATGAGACCATATCCCTGGCCTCAGGAGTTATGAAATCTAATTAAAAAGACAGATAATCATAGCAGAGTATATCAGATGTCACAATTGAGTTAAGTTTAACATCCTATAGCAATAAATAGGATGATATTTGTTTTTGTGGAGTTGGAGGTAAGAAAATGTGGACTGAGAATGTGACATTTAGTATAGAAATCAGGTGAATACAAGAGTCAGGAAGAGTTTCAGAGACAGGGATCTAACAAAGGGCTGGAAGTGTGAAAACATTCAGAATGGGGAAAATGATGCTTATGGAAACTTCCTGTTCCATGAAGGTAGTTTTTTTCTCAGATGACTGTGAGTAATAAACTCATGTTCATAAACTCAGCAAGCAACTATGAATTGGTATGGCTTTTCCCCTACAGTTGTCTCTCTTCACTTAACTCTTCTACCTCTTGCCTGGCTTTGAATGATTTGATTACTGAATATAATGAATTAGATTAATAGGGGTTCATCTCTGACCGAGCCTCTCCCATTCTTTATTCTGTGTATCATTTTTTACACGTAATGCATAATAGTTAAAGTAAAAATTCCAACCAACTGTAATATAAACAAGAGGAAATATTAGTTTTCAATAAAAGAATATTTATTTCTGCAGGAATATTCTATATGCTAAGTAAAGAAGGATTCCAACTGTGGCCACTGTGATAGATTATGAGGATCTTCCAAGCATTCCCCCCTCTTATACCTACTTAGTGATCAAGTGTCTCCCCTCCAACTTTCAGAGGTCAGTGAGGAAAATCACTCACAGGTGCTCTGCCAGGAGGAGGCATACCAGTCCAGGGGACCAGACACTGGGATTTCAAATAGTTTGGGTCAGTTTTATTGTTTTGCAGAATTAGTACATTGCCAATCTAAAGAGTCTCTAACCATTATTTATTGGTAGTGTCCAAGCAAGCAAATGATATCTTTTTGTTTGTTTGTTTGTTCATTTGCTAGCAAACAAAAAAGGATGATGCAGTCAGATACAGTCTTGGCTTCGAGGAGCAAAGAAAGCCTGAGATGAGCTTTGGCAATATTAGTTGGCATGCAGAATTGGCTGGGATTTAGGGAGTAAAGTCTGCCAAGGTTCAGAAGGTTTACTAGTAGAGAACAATATATTTCTGTTTTTTTGTGGTTTACTCAAAAAATCTTCACTTTTTAATGATGAGAATCATAGTGTTCATTTGATTACAGAGACTCACTTACTAAGGTAGAGGACATGGGAAGTATGTCCTTCTAGGCATTAAAAATGACAAACTCCAATCTTCACAGGTATATATGTGCTAAGCACTGAAATGTATTGTGGTTGCTACAGAATTTTAATTGTATAAACAAAGTTTGCCACTTGTCATAAATGATAATCAAAAGTGTGACTTTGACATAGGTTTCACTGGAACTAGGAGAGATTATTTTCAGTATTAATGATGCTACAATGTAGGGCATATCTTATGTAAAGAGGCCATACAAGACTTTCCAATTATGTTGTGACACTACAGTTTTATTTTTCTGAGCACTGCTTGCAATACATGAACAAATTGGCCAGAAAACTTGGTGTTCAGTAGATACCCCCAATATCATTATTGTTTCATATATTTAGATGTGTAGAGACAGGGGAAGTGATGTAAAAGAAGCATACAGATTTGCTTCTGAATTTAAAAAAAAAACACAGATTTTTGCAGAAAAATGGATACAAATGAAATGGCTAAAATAATACTATTTTTATTAAAGAAGAATTTGGGCTATCATAATAGTTCTAAAATGATTTGACTTCTTTATTTATGTTATAGAATTTTAATTTTTTATTTTATTTAAAAATAAATCATCATAGCCCTAGCTGGTTTGGCTCAGTCGATAGAGCGTTGGCCTGCAGACTGAAGGGTCCTGGGTTTAATTCCAGTCAAGGTCACATGCCCAGGTTGCAGGCTTGATTTCCAGTGGGGGGCTTGCAGGAGGCAGCCGATCAATGATTCTCTCTTATCATTGATGTTTCTATCTCTCTCTCTCCCTCTCCCTTCCTCTCTGAAATCAATAAAAACATATTACAAAATAAAATAAATAAATCATCATAGTTTGGGAGACAGGACAAATGGCATCATATTCACACACAGGTAGTTAAATAGCAAGTTGTCATTTCAGCCTCAAACTTGATGTCTAGAAGTAAATTTGTCACCTCATCCCCTAAGTTGATTAGGTCATGAGGACAGAGCCCTCATGAGAGGGCTTAGCGCCTTTATGAAAGTGGCCCAACAAAACTGCCTAGTCTCTTCCCCATGTGAGGACACAGTGGGAAGCCTACAACCCAGAAGAGAGAATTACCAGAACCAGCCTACGCTGGCTCCCTGATCTCAGACTTCAAGCCTCCAGAACTGTGAGGCGTATATGTTTGTTGTTTATAAGCTACTCAGTGAGAGGCATTTTGTTAGAGCAGCCAAATGGGCTAAGGCACTGACAGATAGCAAGTACTCAATAGATCAGCCAGTTATCATCTAGAACCACCCCATGAATAAGAATTTGAGTTCATTGTATTTATATGTATACATACCTATGATTTTTTTTACATCTTCAGATACTGCAGGCCTTTAGTGGTAGTGATCATGTAGGTCTTTTTTGAATCTTCTGTGTTGCAGAGCTGCTCATTATAGCATTTCGTGCTGTAGGAAAACATGAGGTCATGCAAGGCAGTTTCCATGGCATTGCCATTTAAGTCAAGTTGAGGTGAGAGGCAGTCATTTTGCATAGCTGGGTGGAGGAGGTATTTGTTAGCTGCAGGGTTCTTGGCCTACAGGATTTGGGAAGCTAGTTGGGATTTTATTCTCAGATTCTGTTCCTCAAGGTTTTCATACCCTTCATGGAGATGTTAGAAATAAAATCCCAAAGAACAAAAACTAACATAACGAATATCATGTTTCCACATTCTAGAATTATCCTGTCATTATTTCTTTTGCATATTTGCTTTCAGTATTTACTTTAAAGATATAAATACATGAAAAATAAGTTAAAGTCCCCTTTGACCCTCTCTTCGTGTCCTCCTCCTGCATTTTCTCCCCAGAGGCTATCGCTCGCATGGGATTAGTATGCATCTTCTCAGCCAATTTAAAAATCATTTTACATGCATAATAAGTGGATGTTTGTGCTTTTTAAAAACATACATATTCTAAATGCAGTTTATCACATAACATTTTCATGTAATTTGTTTCTCCTGTTCTTAAAGAAATTATTTTATTGTTGATAGTATTACAGATATCCTTTAATTTCCCCCTCCTTTACCTCCCTCCTTCCAGCCCCTTCTCCACCCCAGGCCTTCACCACACTATTGTCTATGTTCATTGGTTATGCATATATGGTTCTTTGGTTAATCTCTTTCTGTCTACCCCCCCCCCTTCCTCTCTGAGATTTGTCAGTCTGTCCATGCCTCCATGTCTCTGGACCTATTTTGTTCATCATTTTAAGGAAATGGGTTGCACGTGCAACTTATAAGTGATATTATTTGATATTCGTCTTGTATTTTGTCTCTTATTTTTAACAATTACTCATATTTTAACAAATAGAGAGGGACAGGTTCTAGCCAGATGGTGGTTTTATGATGCCCCTCTCAATAATTTAGGACTGTCTTAGGACATTTGTAAAACATTCTCCTTTCGTGTGTGTGTGACTTTCCAGGATGTCGTATAGATTCCTCAGATGTCTTCTTCCAACTCAAAAGCCTTTAGAATTTTATACAGGGTGGGGAAAAGTAGGTTTGTCGTTGTTTGTGTGGAAAGTAATACAGTAATTAATAAATAATTACAAGAATAAACTCTTGTGTTTTGCATACTCATAACTGTAACCCTACTATTGCTCCACCCTGTATATTCTTTATACTTACTGTCTAGCATTTATTCCCATTTATTCTGGCATTGGTAATGCTAAGGCATCATTAGCATAAAACATTGGCCAGGAAAGTGGTTGACAATAGGTCTTGTATCAACCTGAATCGGAGGGGAAAATGTCTGGTCAAATAAACCTCATATTGTCAAGGGACAACCAACTGAACATTTCTAGGTCAATTCTCATTTAATTAGTAATCAAAAGTGAAGCATATGTTATTTAATTCTATGCCGTTTTTGCTTGTTTCAATCCTTGCCATGGAATTTTTATCCTGTGCTGACATCAATCATATTTAGTATGCTTCATCCCTAAATTTTATTGTATACATAGCTAGCCTGGAAAGATCAGATATTTGAGGAAGGCTGTGTGACTCAATAAATAATCTTTAGATATTAAAAATTGTTTAATGCATTGTTTGAGCTAGTTTTGGGGATTGGCTTTCCTGTTAATTCTATGCCATTGAACCATACATAATTTGAAACTAACCTTGACTGAGGTTGACTGAGGTTGGACTGAGATTCAAACAGGAGGCCTAAGATTTGGCCTTCTAGATAAATCTGCCAGGAAGCAAATAAGAAAACCATGGGAAAGTTAACCCTATAGTATTTCCATTGGGCCACCCGAGAGCTCAGGCGATATTCATCTGGCTCAATATATTTTTGTATGTAATTATTTTAAAAAGATTTATGGTTCATTTTGTTCAATGGAGTAGATACCTTGTGAAATATTTACCACAATCAAGCTAATTAGCACATCACCTCATATAGTTACTTTGTGTGTGTGTTTGTGTGCCCACACACTTAAGACCTACTCTGTTAGCAAATTTCAAATATACAGTGCAGTATTATTAACTATAGCCTGAGTCTCAGAACTTATCATCTTGTAACTGGAAGTTTCTACCCTTTCATGAATATTGCCCCATTTCTCCTACTCCTCAGGCAACCACCATTCTACTCTCAAGCAGTATTTATTTTTAAATAACAAGCAAATTGCATGGTAGAATTAATTAAATTTTTATAAAGAGAACTGATTTCCTTAAAAAATGAGTTTAAATAGCTTTTGGATACGTTACATCAGGTTGTGTTAATTATTGTTAAAGAAAAAAAATTGAATGACATTTACTGAAGATGGTAAGGCGGACTTTATTTAGGACCATTGAGGTAGGTATAGGGACCACTGCAGTGAGATTGAAAAAAAAATTGTTTTTATTGATTTCTGAGAGAGGAAGGTTGAGGGAGAGCGAGATAGCAACATCAATGATGAGAGAGAATCATAGATTGGCTGCCTCCTGTACGCCCTTTACTGGGGATAGAGCCCAAAACCCGGGCATGTGCCCTGACCAGAATCGAACTGTGACCTCCTGGTTCATAGGTCGAAGCTCAGCCACTGAGCCACACCAGCTAGATTGCAGTGGGATTTTATAGTGGGCGAGAGAGATTGGCTCAATCCTGTATACAGCATGTGGAAGTGGGAATTTATAGCCAACGAGCAGAGTAGGGAGTCAGCAGATGGAAATTATTAAGAAGTAAGAAACATCAAGGGTAAGGGGAGGTCTGAGTAAACTGGCCTAACAAGATTCTTGCTAAAGACAGGTCAGGGTCAGAGGGTGAGGGAAGATGAGGAACCTGATTAGAATTTGAGAGTGATCAGATATCAAGGACAGGTGGTGGGGAAGGAGAATGAGGGGTGGGGTTTCTGTTTAAACTGACAGCAGGTAAAACTAGCTTTTATAAGGGAGCTTACAGATAGACCTATGAGAAGGCTCAGGAGCCTAACTGAAGTCTGGTCAAGCAAAGCATCTTTGTCGCCATATTTAGAAGGTTTTAATATAATCATTTAGTTTATCTTTACTTATTTTTGTCAATTTCCTTATAATAAAATACTATATCATGGGGGGATAAATTTGATAGAAATTCTATAAAAATACTAAAACTTAATTCCATAAATTCAAGCAAGGGAAATGATTTCAATGACAACATTCCCTTGGATGTAAGCTTATATACAACCCTATTTAATGTTAAATTGTTACAAATGGTGTTTCATTTCATTGAAAGAAAGCATTTAAAATTTTTATTTATATTAAGGTTATTTTATTCCTGTTTTAAATTTATTTGCTTAATATAAATCCATTCTATAAATCAGAATTTTATAAAATGTAAAAATTATTGTTTTTCTTAGCCTGAGTGCCTTTAATAACTCTTTGTAGGAAGGTGGGCATGCTTTTTGGCAGCGGCTGTTTTCATGCAGCTCTGCTTGTGCAAATTATACAACGTGAATTTCTTCCTCTAAAAATAGATTGCCACTTGCCTGGCAACTGAAGAATCTTTCTGTGGCAGAAGGATGTTTGACTTCTGATGCTTATTCAGAGGTGCAATGTATGAATGCTAAACACTGCATCTATAGAAGTAGATTTCAATACATTGTGACGTTAAAATGTTTTTGCATATACATAAAGAAATACTGTTATGTTTTTACTTATGATTCAGTGATGGGGAAGAAACTAGATATTCTGCATGGAATTGGTACACATTGATAGTTATTTTTATTTTATTTTTTTTTAAAGAAAGGGGCAAGTGGTTTATTTGTGCTTAAAATTACATCCTCGTACAGTCACAATTGTGTACCTGATATGTAACAAAATAATCAAGTACTTGAGATTTTTCCTTTCTTCTGCTTGTTTTGGGTTTATCGTGTCATTCTTTTTTTTAACATCTTTATTGTTGAAAGTATTACATATGTCCTCATTTCCCCCACCATGGACCTCTTCTAGCCCCCTGCCTCCCCTCCCCCAGGCCTTCATCACTCTATTGTCTGTGCCATGGGTTATGGGTTATGCATATATGCAAGTTCTTTGGTTGATCTCTTCCCACCCCCCTCCCCCACCTTCCCTCTGAAAGTTATTTTTAGAAGTGGAATTCTAGAGTATTGGTGCTGTAGGGCAATAACTGTTATGTACAGAGGCAGAGGCCCAAGGGAGCCGATGCTCACTGTTAGATGTATGTATTGCAAACTATTTTTACATTTCTTATCGTTCATCAACTGTTCTGCTAGTCACATTTGCATGCATACCAATTTAACAGGAACTTGTTACCATGGCAGCACAGAACAAAAATGAAATCTATTCTTTTATGAGATGAGAGTTCCCAAGTGATACAGGTGTAGGCTGATGAGAACACTTTTGTTGTGTACAGCTCCCAAGGTAAGAGACTAGGTGTGCATTAACAAGGCCCATGGAGACTGTGGGATTTGTCTGACAGTTGCCCTTCTCTATGACCTATTCTACCTTCACACATTCCCTAGACTACAGGGATGCAGCTCCAGTGCCACTGATAATAAGGCAGCATACACTGGCTTACATTAAGACTAAGGTAGAAGAATTTTCCATTGTGAGTTATTAGCTGATAAATAAATGACTCTATATGTTTTTGTGTTTCTCTGTATCTAAAGTGGTGCCAATAATGGTAGTGATTCTCACTGTCTTTTTGTCTTCTTTGATTTAAGGTAATTGCTGAAAATGTGACTTTTTTCTCCATGTGTTTTCTAAAAATAAATGAGATATCCTATGAGATAACTGGTTTGCAAAAGAAATTTCCAGTATAAATTGTAATTATAGAGTAACTAGTAGCCCAGTGCACAAATGTGTGCACATTGAAAGGAAATTAATTACAAGAAATATTTTAATATTGCTACTCATGCTTTCTCTATAATAGAAGTATCAACCAAATTCACGATCGATAATGACAGATCAAAACACATGCATATGATTGGCGCTAGCGAGAGCTTTATATGCATGCACGAGTTAACTTAGCCATATATATATAATAAACTTGCTTAATTAGACCTGCTTTCTGATTTAGCTAAACTTTTCCCAGCCCAGTGAAGCACCCCAACTTCTCTTTTAGGTAATTGTCAGAAACACAGCAGTAAATATCAACACGAAGCAGATTATTATTATAGATCATGCAGGGAGAACAAAGGGTTAAAATATTTACTGCAGCAGTGTTTGACTATATTCTGCTCAGTGAGGAAACCTGAAGTCATTTTCAAGGTCCACCATTTCTTCTTTTCTGTCTGGCCAAGTTTCTAAGCTTTTTAAATCTCCATTTTCCAGCTAATGAAAAGAAAATGGGATTCCACTGAGTTCCTATCTACCTACTCTAGGACTTCTGTGAGGATCAAATGAGATGAGGCACTGGAAAATGATTCACAGACATTTGGTTAAATTGTAAAATGTTTCCACCTGGCTATAAAGCAAGTCATGTTCCTGGGCTGAAGAAACTGCAAGGAGGCTAGTCGCTAGGGAGAGGAAGCCAGGCGTTGCTACCTGGTGCCCACAGCCACCGTTTCTGGGCTGGGCTGGGCTGTGGGCCACATTTTGCGCCATGGGGTTTTGGCAGCATTGGCTGCAATTTGATGGGCTGTCGCTCTGGGGTGGTGGCGGGGCCTGTGTCCCACTTGGGGGAAGCCAAGTGTTGCTTTGTGGGCACCAGGTCCATGGTGCCGTTTCTCTGTAAATGGCCAGTGCGTGTCACAGCAGCTCCTGCATTGAGCGTCTGTCCCCTGGTGGTCAGTGCACGTCATAGCGACTGGTGGGACAGACGGGCACTTAGCATATTAGCCTTTTATATATATAGATTCTTATTGTTATTTCTGACATATCTGCTTATTGTGTATTTATCAAATGCTTATTACATGCAAGGTATTCTGGTGGACTCTCTGTGGAATATGAGTTCATGGTTCATGGATACTGAAATGAAACCACATAAAGAAGCCAACCAAGAGCAAATGACAAGCACAGGATCTTTCATTGTTTTCCCCCTTTCTATTTTTTTTCCAACTCCATTCACTAGATCAGTGGTTCTCAACCTTGGCTGCACATTAGAATCACCTGGGAATCTTTTTAAAAACCTGATTTCTGGGCTGCATCCTCTGGAAATTCTGTTTCTTTGCTATGGGGTGATGCCATAACGTTAGTAACAAAGAAACAGAATTTCCAGAGGATGAGGCCCAGAAATCAGGATTTTAAAAAGATTCCCAGGTGATTCTAATGTGCAGCCAAGGTTGAGAACCACTGCACTAGATGCTACTTTAAAAACCCCATGTCAACATTACTCAGTTTATTTGATTCTTTCCAGTAGAAGACACTGTTTTGGAGGAGCTTTGTAAAGAGCCAAATACAAAGTGAATATAAGTTTTCAGCAGGGTTCTTTCAATAATAAACATTTATCAAGTGCCTACTGTGTAACAGGCATTGGATGAGTTGCCATGGTGAACTGCTAAACTCCTTTCATTACATGTTTTATTGGATAATTTAAACTTTCTCTGTAAAAATGCATTTTTTGTGAAGATGCAGTTTTTAAGTGCCAAAAACAAAGAGATGGTGAGAATCCTAAGATACTAACTCACCAAACAGGAAACACCCCCCCTCCACACTCACTCACTCACTCACTCACTGTCACTCAGACCCTTAAAGAAGTGTAGAAAAACAGAGGTAGAAAAATACACAGGATTAGGTAGCTTAACTCAAATAATTAGGAAAAACATTTGGATAAAGGCAATTTATAACCTATATTAAGAAGAACATCTTCCTTTAACTCTCTGTCTGGCTTCCAATTACATTTGGCCTTGGTTCCCTTCCGCTTTCACTCTTTTAACATTTTTACCTGATGCCCTGCTACCTTGCCTATTACCTTTCTTCCAACTATACATGAGGAAATGAGAGTGAAACTTGTAGACACATCAGCTTTTTTAACTTTTCCGTATAGCTTTTACTTATGATAAGAGTTTTATAAAATACTCTTATTCACCTTTGCTCTGACTACCTGCCTTCATGTTCCTCTTACCCTCGTTGGCAGTCTTGTACTGTGCTAATTCAAAATTCAATACAAAGATCCGTACCACAATTGCTTTGATAGACCCACTCTTTGAAGACACAGCTAGAATGGGTGGTGTGCAGAAGGGTGGAAAGTCATTGGAAACCTGTAGATTTCTAAGGGGCTTTGGAGAGCGGGTCAGTGCAGCAGAGGCATCGGTGTTTATATTATATTGTGAGCATAACATAAGTCACTGGTAAGACACTTTCCCCTGCAGGCAAAACTAACACTACCAACGGAAAATGGAATTTAAAAAGAAACTTTAGAAGAAGGCAATGTACCTAAAAATATCCCAGCAACAAAAACTTTGGCTGGCATACCTGGATTTTTCTGAGTATAATTTTAGTTAGGTAAACATTGAAAAGATATATTTTCCTAAAAGAGTAATTTTATGGAAAATGATGGTTGGCAGTAATTTTCAGATTCAGCAGATCGATTTTGCAAAAGATTTTCCTTGTCTTAAAGAGTGAGAAGATGTAAATTTGAACAAACTGCAATAATGATGCTCAACATTCTCAATCACTTCACTGAGAAAATTTACCCTCAAATAATCTTCTTTGTTGGATAATTATCTAAGAATATAGACACATAGATGTGAACTATAGTGCTAATCATGCTGTGTAAATGAAGTGATTGTTTTAATGTGTTCACAAGTGTATTAAAAGTGTATTATTAAAACAAGTGTGTTAAAAGTGTGTTATAGATTCATAGCTATCTAGAGTATGTTTTATAAAATAGCTAAGCTCTCTTAAAAGAAAGCAGAAATATATCCAGTATGTAACTAAATTAAATACCAAGGAAAATGGCATTGAATTTTAGGGAGTGGATTATGGTTTTGTGGTCAAATTATTCTTGATATATTGAATATGAATTCAAAAGGAAGACTATAAACAAAATACCGAGAAGAGCTGGGGAACAAGATTTAAGAGCTATTTAAGTCCTTGCTAGACAAGGGCAATAATGCAAAGACATAATTCACTATAGTTGGAAGATGAGAAAAACAAAGTAAATCTCAGATTTGAATTCAATGCTGTATTTCTAAGTGTACACACACACACACACACGCACACACACACACACACACACACACACTCACACACACACTCACACACACACACTCACACACACACAGTCAATACATGTGAACATACCCACCAAGTACATGGGTAGACCTGATTCAAGCACTCACACAACTCACACACACACTCACACACACACTCACACACACACACTCACACACACACAGTCAATACATGTGAACATACCCACCAAGTACATGGGTAGACCTGATTCAAGGAGTGGCAAACATTTTCTGGAAGAGAAGTTGATTTGAACACACACATCCTTTCTCAATTACAAGGTCTGTTAGACTTAAATGGCACAACAGTCTGTCAGGGAAGTGGTGAAATCATCACAGATTGTTGAGTGATTCAAAATTAGATCAGATGAAGCACTTTAAAAATACCCTGCAGGAAACAATGTGATGTTGAGAAGGCAATAACAATATGACCTAAGTTGGTCTTTTCCACCTCTAATTTTTAATGCTTTTTATGTAGTTTAAAAATAAAAAGTATAATATTTACAGAAGTGCTGAGAGTTAGGGCCTAAACACTAATGTGCTTATTATTTAACATTAATGTATGCGATTCGCATGGCTTTATTGCAGAAACAGCAGAACTGTGGCTATATATGTGTCAGGCCTTTCCCTACTACTATGAAATTAATAATGGAAAATGAGTTTAGGGTCTAGAGCAGTATTTAGGAAGTGGTTGGTAGATTTGTCCTTCAGGATTAAGTTCTAAACATGTATATCCAACATAATGGACCTTGATGTGATAGTCAAAATTAAATAGGATTTAGTATTTTCCCCCACTAATCCAGTTTAGTATTGTCATTATAACTGGATATAAACATATGAAAATAATGAAAAATGGTCTAGAAATTCTTTCAGAATTATTAACTAATGCATATTTAAAAAGAGAGAATGGATGAGAAGCAACTTCTGGAAGAGTTCTTTTTCATGTTCTCCCTGACCCCCTGATCTTAATTTACATTCAAATGAGAGATCAACCTAAGGACTTGTGTGCATGCATATAAGCAGAACCCATGGGCACAGACAGTAAGAGGGTGAGGGCATGTGTTGGGGGGCAGGGGGGTGGGAATGAGCGGGGAGAGGTCAATGCGGGAAAAAGGAGACATATGTAATACTTTAAACAATAAAGAATAAAAAACAAAAACAAATGCAATCTCTTTATATCACTTGGTTTTTCTTATATTCAAAGGCAGTCAAGGTACTACATAAAATGAATGAAATGGAGTAGAAAGGGCTCAATAAGTTCTAATGGTTTCTAGTTTATGCTTTTTTCTTTTAACTTTCAGTGATTTGCATGGCTGGGAAACTCTCCTATGTTCATGTCAAACAAATGTGCTTTAACCAGTGGGAACTTCCTGTTCAGAGTCAGGCTTGTGACCTTTCGGATAAACCATTGGTTAGACCCATGGCCCCAATGGATCAGCTGCCTGGAACCAGTCCTGACAGAGGCCTCCCTCACTGATAGATTGCTTCTAGACCAGCATTGTGCCCTCTGAGTGGTCCAAATATGTTGTGGCTCACTGACCATCCTTATCCCATGTGACTGGTTTGATATAAACTTCATAGAAAATTTTGTTAGGCTGACTTCTCTCATGTCTGCTTCTGAAAGTATGTTATTTGATACAAAGCCCACTTACACACAGAAAATAGAGAGGGAGGCCATTTGCCCAGTTCTTAAAGTTTGCTGTGGTAGTGAGGCAAAAGTAAATGACCATTTTCCTTTGGAAGCAGTGGTGGTGGGAGGTGCTGGCCATGGCCAGCATTTGCCTTGGTGCTTAGCCTACTGATGGTAGAAGATATTTAGTAAACTTTTGTTGGATGAATGCACGAATGATCACTTCAAAGTAGGCTAAATTTTAGTACTAGTCTTGCTGCATTCATTCTCAGCAACTGGCCTCCTAAAGTGGCCAGCCCTACAGGAAATGCAAAAACACAGGAGAGAAATGATGGGAACTTAATGCCAAAAAGAATAAAAGTGACAGTCTGTCTCTAGCCATCTTTTGAATCATGAGTATATGAACAGTCTTTGACTAGCCTTAAACTATTCAGCATGACATACTGGGGAAAAATCATGGAATTTTGGAGACAAACACAACTGTGTCTAAATCTTAACTTTGCTACTAACTAATATTTTATCCAGACTAGATTATTTAACCCATCTGAGGCTCAAGACCGCAGAGCTAACAAGTGTGGGAGCAGAGATTGACTTTAAGTTTATCTAATTCCTGATCCCAGGCTTTAATTTATCCTGATTAATAAATATTATTCCCTTCCTTGTTCCAAAGAAATAGAAATTACACAACTCTCCCTTTTCTAATCAATATCTCTATTTACCTTCTTCTATATGGCAGTGGCTCTATTCTCCATAATAAAACCCCAATAGGTTCAATAATTTTGTCCATTCTGTTCACATATTTAGAGTCCAATTGTGTAGCATTTTTATTTATCATTATTGGATGTCATATCTTTTCAATAGATTTGTCCTATGTTATTTCAAGTTAGCTAAGTAATACTGAAGCCCAGAGAGGTTCGGGGGTGCAGTAAACTTTTAGAGTCACTGAGATGACTTAGGTTTTCTATAACCCAGTCTGAGGGAGAAAACAAGATGTAGTCTTCAGAATATTTCAAAGCACAGCAGTTTCTATGTTCTGTCGTGAATAGAGTTAGAGGTTCTTCTGGCTGTGCATCGACATGTGATGTCAGTGGGAACTTTGAATGTGAAGGGTGGAGACGCCTAACTTGGATGATCTGCCTATGGAGCTGTTAGCAGAAGCTGGAAATGCTTATGACCACGGCTGAGTCAGAGGGATATGAACCCTGGGCTGAGTCTGACAGTTGTCTTTAATTAAATGAGCCTGGCTCTGTTAGATTCTGGCAGGCCAGCTGTTTAGAAAGCACCAGTTCTTTGGAAATCAGCTAACTTTCCCAAGTTTTGTTTTTACTCAGAATCTTGGATTTTGTTTTCGCTTTCCATTTTCAGATTTATAATCGCCTAGACACAAATTGCTGTGGATTCAAACCTCGAAAGGAAGATACCTGTGTACAGAATGGACTGAGGCCAAAATGTGACAACCAAGATTCGGTGGCTCTCGCACACATTATCCAGCGAAAGCATGACCCAAGGCATTTGGTCTTTCTAGACAACAAGGGTTTCTTTGACAGAAGTGAAGATAACCTAAACTTCAAATTGTTAAAAGGCATCAAAGAGTAAGTTTTACAATGTAGTAACATCAGATTTATATTAAATAAGTAGTAAGATTTGGAGAAACCTTACATCCTTATGTCTGACCGATTGTAGCCCTTGAAATGAATTGTGGTTGTGGAATCTGGAAATAGCGGCCCAGGAAAGGGAAACAAACCCAGGTGAACAGAACAAGAGTGCAGCCAGGGTGTCACTGTCACCAACCAATGCAATCTACAAAGCTCCTGCCACCTTTCACATCCATCATGTTGCTTGGCCCTCACTGTGAAAATCCATGTGCATTAGGTTGGGAGCATGCAGGAATCTCTCGAATAGGACCTGGCAGGACAGGGATAAGCAGGTGGCAGAGGCTCCCTTATTAGGCCCTGGAGCAGGGGAGCCGACAGACATTTGGATATTGACATGGCAGGATGTCCAAAGGCATAATAAACTCAAGTGACTTGTATGAACATGGCAAAAAGTCAGAGCCAGTCTGCCCAGTAAAACACAGTATCAAAGGACAGCAGCTATTGAATGAGGTAGGAGGGTTTTTGAGCATTTGCAAACCTTTCTAGTAGACAGAGATTATGGAAAATGGCACCTTGAACCTACCTCTAATTGGAAATAAAGGAAACCAAGACACTTAATAGTGGCAAAGCCCTGCTGTAGAGTCTGAGCTATTCAACCCACTATGGAGATTGAGGCTAGATTTCAGGCTCCACCTGTAGCCACTCTTCATTGTCTTCCCACCTTAGTCAGAAATTAGGGTGACTAAGAAATTGGGGTATGTTTGAGAATTGAAGATAAAGGGGATGTATTAATAAAATAGTTAAACAGCTATGTGAAATTAAGTGACTGCTGGGAAATACATGAGCAAGTCTAAAATTGAGGGTAGAACCCAGGTCTTCCAAATCCAAGTTCAATAATTTTCTGCAATAACTGATGTACATGCTGTTGCTCTTACTTTTGTAAATAATACTTTGAAGCATATTTCAGTAGTTCATCCTAGCATTGACAATTTATGTTAATTTGTGTATTTTTTTAAAAAATATATTTTATTGCCGAAACCGGTTTGGCTCAGTGGATAGAGCGTCGGCCTGCGGACTGAAGGGTTCCAGGTTCAATTCCGGTCAAGGGCATGTACCTGGGTTGCGGGCACATCCCCAGTGGGAGATGTGCAGGAGGCAGCTGATCAATGTTTCTCTCTCATCGATGTTTCTAACTCTCTATCCCTCTCCCTTCCTCTCTGTAAAAAATCAATGAAATATATTAAAAATATACATAAATTTTATGAAGTCCTTATGTGCCCGCAACCAAGGTACATGCCCTTGACCGGAATCGAACCTGGGGCCTTTCAGTCAGCAGGCCGACTCTCTATTCACTGAGCCAAACCGGTTAGGGCAATAAGTATTTGTAACACTAGAGACGGTACTTACTTTTGCTGTGAGAGTTTCATGAACCCGAATTTCATGAGTTTTTACCATGTCTTGCCCGGTTAATACCTGTGTTCACATCTCTTTGTGGGTTGAAGATTGAATATATGGCATATTCTCTCTTTAAGTGTATAAACTAAGGACATTTTATGTGTAGAAAATTTACAAACCTAAGGCATCAATTACTGAGTTGATATTATGGGTTTTCTTAAATCCCTAACCCTAAATTTTCTCTTAGAATTAAGAGTGCATAGAGAATACAGGCCATCCATTCATATATGTATGAATACTGTTTTATGTATATGTTCAAAGAAGATTGAATTTTAAATACAGTATGAAGAGCAATGAGCTCAAAGTTAAATCTTCTTAGAATATGTAATTCACACACTGAAAAGCAAAAATGAAGACTTTGCTAACCCAGATTTATGCATAGAATATTCCTATTAATTAATGTAATGCAAAGACAGATTTTTAAAAAATTTTCCTTTACAAAAAGGTTAGTCACTGAAAAGAGCCATGATTTTTTAACAATATTATCTTACACATTCTGCCACAGCTAAATTAGTTGAAGGGCCTTAGAATTTCTAAATCATGGATTATTAATACTTCCTAGAGCAAAAGTGCTTAATTAATACTGTGGCCACTAAATTACATAGTGCATGTCTTCCGGGAGCTCAGAGCATCTAACCAGCATTATTTAAGTCCCCAATTACTCAGACTCCTTAAGCACATCCGGCTCGGTGGCCTTTGCTCTTTCTGCAGCATCTGAAGGGCAGGAGCACCGGAATCCCTTGCATTCATGCCCCCTGAGTGCCATCCTCAACTTGCTCCACTGACATTTGGTAAAGGTGCTTAGAAGTCCTGAAACCTCTGGCAATTTGTACTCTTCAAACAAGTATATGTTCTTGTTTTAGTTTTTAAGGAACAGTTACTTTTTTAATTTAAATTCTTTATTGTTTAAAGTATTACATATGTCTCCTTTTCCCCCCATTAACCTCTCCCGGACCACTGGAACAGCTAAGTTTATTTGAAAATTACTATTAAGTCCCAACGTTTTTACTGTGCTCTCATCAGCATTTTCATAAAAGCCGGGAGAGGCCAAACTGATTATATGTAATTCCCACTTTGAAAAGCAAAAAATGAGACTTTTCTAACCCAGATTTATATATAGAACATTCTTATTAATTATTGTAATGCAAAGACAGGTACTTTTAAAATTTTTTTCTTGACAAAAAGAATTCATCACTGAAAAGAATCATGATTTTTTAACAGTTTTATCTTACACATTCTGCCACAGCTAAATTAGTTCAAGGGCCATAACATTTCTAAATCATGGATTGTTAATACTTCATAGAGCAAAATTGCTTAATTAATAGTATGGTCACTAAATTACATTGTGCATGTCTTCAGGGAGCCAAACATCTATATATATAAAAGCCTAAGCGACCGGTCAACCAGACGACTGGATGATCAGATGACCAGCCAGTAGCTATGACGTGCACTGACCACCAGGGGGGCAGACGCTTACTGCAGGAGCTGCCCCCTGGCGGTCAGTGTGCTTCCACAGTGGGAGCACCACTCAGCTGACCAAGGGGCACCAGATGGCAGGCTCACGGCTGGCGAATGCAGCTGTGGCAGCATGAGTCTTTCCCCCCTCCTACCTCTGCAGCAGTGCTACTGAGCAATGGAGGCAGCAGGTGCAGCAGGGCCTGGATGAGCGGGAGCATTGGCCGCCTGCCACCTGCCACTTCATGCACTACTACATCCCTCAGGGGATGTCAGACTGCCAGTTTCCAACATCCCCTGAGGGGTCCCGATTGCTAGAAGGTGCAGGCCAGGCTGAGAGACCCCACCAGTGCACGAATCCATGCACTGGGCCCCTAGTTACTTATAATTTTGACTCAGCAAACATTACTTGTAATTTTGAACCAGAAATTTTATGAAGTCCTTCAGATAATGGATGTCTTAGACCCTTGGCTTTATACTTTCTGAATGAAGAGCAGAAAGCACTCTGATAAGGCAATTCAATAAGGACCCTTCCAAGGTTTTCCAGAGAGATGGTTCATTGTGGAATGCCCTGGCTCTAAACCAGGGGTCCTCAAACTACGGCCCGTGGGCCACATGCAAATACAAATATTGTATTTGTTCCCGTTTTGTTTTTTTACTTAAATTAGTTGAAGGGCCTTAGAATTTCTAAATCATGGATTATTAATACTTCCTAGAGCAAAAGTGCTTAATTAATACTGTGGCCACTAAATTACATAGTGCATGTCTTCCGGGAGCTCAGAGCATCTAACCAGCATTATTTAAGTCCCCAATTACTCAGACTCCTTAAGCACATCCGGCTCGGTGGCCTTTGCTCTTTCTGCAGCATCTGAAGGGCAGGAGCACCGGAATCCCTTGCATTCATGCCCCCTGAGTGCCATCCTCAACTTGCTCCACTGACATTTGGTAAAGGTGCTTAGAAGTCCTGAAACCTCTGGCAATTTGTACTCTTCAAACAAGTATATGTTCTTGTTTTAGTTTTTAAGGAACAGTTACTTTTTTAATTTAAATTCTTTATTGTTTAAAGTATTACATATGTCTCCTTTCCCCCTCATTAACCTCTCCCCGGCCACTGGAACAGCTAAGTTTATTTGAAAATTACTATGAAGTCCCAACATTTTTACTGTGCTCTCATCAGCATTTTCATAAAAGCCAAGAGAGGCCAAACTGATCATATGTAATTCACACTTTGAAAAGCAAAAAATGAGACTTTTCTAACCCAGATTTATATATAGAACATTCTTATTAATTATTGTAATGCAAAGACAGGTACTTTTAAAATTTTTTTCTTGACAAAAAGAATTCATCACTGAAAAGAATCATGATTTTTTAACAGTTTTATCTTACACATTCTGCCACAGCTAAATTAGTTCAAGGGCCATAACATTTCTAAATCATGGATTGTTAATACTTCATAGAGCAAAATTGCTTAATTAATAGTATGGTCACTAAATTACATTGTGCATGTCTTCAGGGAGCCAAACATCTATATATATAAAAGCCTAAGCGACCGGTCAACCAGACGACTGGATGATCAGATGACCAGCCAGTAGCTATGACGTGCACTGACCACCAGGGGGGCAGACGCTTACTGCAGGAGCTGCCCCCTGGCGGTCAGTGTGCTTCCACAGTGGGAGCACCACTCAGCTGACCAAGGGGCACCAGATGGCAGGCTCACGGCGAATGCAGCTGTGGCAGCATGAGTCTTTCCCCCCTCCTACCTCTGCAGCAGTGCTACTGAGCAATGGAGGCAGCAGGTGCAGCAGGGCCTGGATGAGCGGGAGCATTGGCCGCCTGCCACCTGCCACTTCATGCACTACTACATCCCTCAGGGGATGTCAGACTGCCAGTTTCCAACATCCCCTGAGGGGTCCCGATTGCTAGAAGGTGCAGGCCAGGCTGAGAGACCCCACCAGTGCACGAATCCATGCACTGGGCCCCTAGTTACTTATAATTTTGACTCAGCAAACATTACTTGTAATTTTGAACCAGAAATTTTATGAAGTCCTTCAGATAATGGATGTCTTAGACCCTTGGCTTTATACTTTCTGAATGAAGAGCAGAAAGCACTCTGATAAGGCAATTCAATAAGGACCCTTCCAAGGTTTTCCAGAGAGATGGTTCATTGTGGAATGCCCTGGCTCTAAACCAGGGGTCCTCAAACTACGGCCCGTGGGCCACATGCAAATACAAATATTGTATTTGTTCCCGTTTTGTTTTTTTTACTTCAAAATAAGATATGTGCAGTGTGCATAGGAAATTTGTTCAAGTTTTTTTTTAAACTATAGTCCGGCCCTCCAACGGTCTGAGGGACAGTGAACTGGCCCCCTGTTTAAAAAGTTTGAGGACCCCTGCTCTAAACCTTAAGTTTCACTATGTTTATTTGAAAACAATTTAGTATTCAGTTTCATAAAATGCTCCCAGATCCTCAGAATTCCTGAAGTCTCACCTGAATCAAGGACACTTGTTTACTCAATTGGGCATTTTGGAATGATTCTTTCTCTTCTTCCTACATATATTTTGGATTATTTTACCTTAAATTCAGTCGTGCAACTTCTACTCAGGAAGTTTCACTATGTTTATTTGAAAACAATTTAGTATTCAGTTTCATAAAATGCTCCCAGATCCTCAGAATTCCTGAAGTCTCACCTGAATCAAGGACACTTGTTTACTCAATTGGGCATTTTGGAATGATTCTTTCTCTTCTTCCTACATATATTTTGGATTATTTTACCTTAAATTCAGTCGTGCAACTTCTACTCAGGAAAGAGAACTTTACTGAATTTCTCAGCATTTTGCTTCTCATATTTACTTGCATAAAACCGCAAATTGACATTTATGAGAATACTATTATATTTGACAGATTCAAGTGGTTTCCATGGGTGAAATGGAGTTTAGGATTGAGAAAAGTATTTTTGCTAGGCTAACAGAGACCTTTTTAATTTGTGCCTCTTGTTGCCTACATAATGACCTTAAGTCAAATGCTGGTATGTCAACTTCTCATTGCTATAGATAATTCATTTCTCTTGAAACATATTGTTCTAATATATTATTATTAAGATAAGTATTTTCTTGACAGTGATAAAAAAAGTTTTGATTCTCAAGGTACTATTTGATAGTGTGATTTATGCCAGATTGATGAAAGGCAGAGCAGTTGGGCAATGTCTGATATTTCCAAACAATCACTAAGAATGAAATATGATTTTATATTTTCAGGTTTCCTGAATCTGCAGTGTCTGTTTTGAAGAGCCAGCACTTACGGCAGAAACTCCTTCAATCTCTGTTTCTTGATAAAGTTTATTGGGAGAGTCAAGGAGGTAGACAAGGAATTGAAAAACTTATTGATGTAATAGAACAAAGAGCCAAAATCCTTCTCACCTACATCAATGCACATGGGGCCAAAGTATTGCCTATGAATGAATAACAAAAGGGTCTTCTGGCTAGAGGACTAGATACATTTATGAATTTTTGTTTCTTAATTAAGTACACAAACTTCAACTCCTTTTAGGAATGAGATAGAGTAGATAAATACATAAAATAAATGAATTTAACCAAGTATATATGATGGGCCTGCATGCCATAAGCAGACTTATAAAGCTTTAAAAAATATTCTCCTTAAAAATATTTGTTTATATTTTCACTACCATCATCATGTGAGTCTCAACATCTGATTACAAAATGGTTGCAATTATTATGACAGCAAGTTTTGTTAAGACATTTGTCATATTGTTGAATAGAACAGCATAAACTGACTCCTTTAAGAAATATTTTATGCCATTTTCACTGGTCTGACCAAATATTAATGGGAATGAATCTTGAATATTTCTGTTGCTGATTGCTAAAACAGAAGTCCCCGCACTTACCCAGCGGCACCTCTAAACTGGAAAACCGAGGCACATGACCTACAAATATATCAGTGCCTGCAATAATTCTAAATAGAAATGGTGAGCTGTTTGCAAAACTACCAGTTTACACTCTATTGTATCTATAAATAACTAGCTGTTTCTGTGATTCTGAGCAGCAAGAATCACATTTTCCATTCCCTTTTAGAAAGTTTTGTCATCAGTGTAGAAGTCGTCCAAATCTGACAATTTATATGTTAGGTAGTTTTGCCCTCTCAGTTTTGGTCCAATTTACGTCTAGTGGCTTAAAAATTAAATAATTTTAAGATTTGAAGTTATCTACTTGAAACTGTACTTATGGAGTACCCCCCCCCTTTTTTTTAAAGATGGTATTTTAAAAAATTTGTAATTTCTACAGGGGTTATATATAATTTCTGTATATTTCATAAAGAATAGATTTCTTCAAATTTGTTCGGTATAATTACATTTAAGCTGATTTGATTGATATTGCCTAGATATTGGCAACAGGATCAGATGTTGACTATGTTTAAATATATTGTTTGGCTTATTCTAACATAAGAAATATGAGCTAAATAAATTAAAACTGGATTCTGGTAATTTGTCCTCATGGAAAGCACATGACTAGAACGAAAACAGCATATTTGGATATTATTAAGCCTTAAAGAATTCTCCCCAAACTCTCTCTACCAACTTTTTAATTAGGTGGGAGGGTGTGGCATGTAGTGTTCATGTATTGGGTCCTTATATCCTTGGAAGATACCCAGGTTGTTATGTATGACAAATGTTCATTTAGAGGTTTCAGACCTTGAACAAATCATCATTGCCCTCCCATCCCATATACCCCACCCCTTATTTAAAAGCTGACATACTGACTTTTCCTTTCCCTGAAAGTTTTAAAATACAGTTTAAGAATGTTTTAAATAATAATAAATTTAAGAATGTTTTTAATAACAATGAGAGCATAGCTATAGATTCTAATTCATACAAAAGTATAGGGTCAAAATGTTAAAAATAACATGTTAAGTACAGGAGAAGATAGACCAAGGAAAAAGGAATTGTTTTAGCATCTAATTATAGCTGTTTTAGGCTCGTATTCAAGTACTGCTATTTAGCACCCTTACTTGTTGGGCTTCCCTTTGGCGAATTGGTCTTCAGACCATTATCCTGTGTGATTTTCACTGTTCAGCCCTGAGTGTCTTCCTCTGGTCTCACATATTCAGAGTGCTCTTTGGCTCTGCTGAGTCTCCACGTTTACCTGTTGTATTTGGCCTTTTATTTTTGACCTTTTTAAAAATATATATTTTTATTGATTTAAGAAAGGAAGGGAGAGGGGAGTGAGATAGA
Organism: Myotis brandtii; assembly: GCF_000412655.1. Taxonomy (NCBI): domain Eukaryota; kingdom Metazoa; phylum Chordata; class Mammalia; order Chiroptera; family Vespertilionidae; genus Myotis; species Myotis brandtii. Next base: position 5,899,162 of record NW_005354829.1, read on the forward strand.
AACATCCATGATTATAGAGAATCATGGATCAGCTGCCTCCTACATGCCCCCACTGGGGATTGAGCCCACAACCTGGGCATGTGCCCTTGACCGGAATCGAACCTGGGACCCTTCAGTCCAAAGGCCTATGCTCTATCCACAGAGCCAAACCAGCTAGGGCTATTTGGCCTTTTTAAGAATGCTTTTTTCTTCTTCTAATTAATCATTATATTAATGAAAAATTGACCAAACAAAAGTTTGAGGACCTAGGTTCTACTCTGAGCCACTGACTTGAAATAACTCAAGTTGCCTTACACCTTGTCTTATCAAAGTGGCATATTTGCATCTTAATATGCTTTTTATGAAATATAAAGTTGTGATATAGGTGGTGGGAATTCCAGGCTTCTTCGAAGTGAACTTTAATTTTGTGTCTCAAGCTACTGCTTTTGGGCAGCTTGGTCCTCTCATATATGGGTCTGGCTTTGTTTATTATGCCTTCATTTATTCCGAGATGCTAAATATTAAACAAAAAGTTTAGGGACACATGTTAGTTGTAGTCACCTTTGCTTTTTTAACAATGTATTTTGTCTTATAATCAGTGAATAATTCATGCTGTATTATTTTTGAATAATAGATAATGGAAGGCTAGGCTTTTAATTCCAATAAGTAATGCTCTTCATTTCTCTTACTGAAACAATGAAATGAACTCTGTGCCTTTCAAATATACTCAGATTATGCTGTGGTTTGGTTCTCATAAGCACATTATGTGGTTTATTTATAACTTGATAAATTTAAAATAGAACAATTTACCTTGGCAGACATACAAAAGCTCTTCTTGAGTGATTTGTTTTCTTTAAGTTGATGATCTGAAAATAACAGTTGTCTTAAAAATCTGTAATAAAATATTAGAAATTAAAAATGCATCCTTTTCCTTTTGTGGATGAGTTCATTTTCTTTTGTAGATGGGTACTTTTTAGAAGTTAAGTATAGGTGAATATTTGCTACCTTTATGCATGGTAAAAGAAACAATTAAATAGTCAAGAATTGTATTGAATTGTATTTGTGTAGACATATATTTGATATTATTATTAGTGGTGTTATACTTTCTCTTGGTGTACATAAAGCATTGTTTTAGGTAGTATGCAAATTAGTTGACAGATATCATAAACTATAAGAGAATAATTTTTGGCTTTCTTTGCTTTGGGTGAGTCTTACAATTATGTTCACAGATTCCTTTAGAGCATACATATTTGTTAAGTATATTAGGTAGGTACCTGTGGAACTTCTCAAAATATAAAAGGTTTTAGACTTATGCTCAAAATATTTATAATCTCTAAACTTGTGTAATTGCTTGTTTTTTTCCACTGTGCCTTTAAATATACCTTACATTATAGCTAATGAATAAAATATCCTAGATGTAGAGTCATCTAAAAACTGTCTTAGGAAATTCTAACGCTTATCCCAGCATAGAACAAAGTGAGGCAAGTGTAGGGCATTAGCCTGAAAATATGTTTTGGAAATTGGATGTGGATCAAATAAAGATGAGCAAGACTTTTCTCTAAAAACTAAATGGTATTACCAAGAACTAAGAACTATTTGTTATTCATGAAAAATAATTCCACTTGTCAGAAAAGTTATCCGACACTTGGCAACAGCCAGAAGAGATTCTTGAGGGTTTTTTTTTTTCAGTACAGTATTGTGTTTGACTTTTTTTTTTATTGAATGGACTATTTAACCATGTTGTAGGGCAGAGTTTAACTTGTAGATTTTTATACCATAGAGATATAGATAATTTCTTTCTGGTGAAAAAGATAACCCTAATGATTTTACAGTTTATTATCCTGTTGTACATTAACTGGTTGTATATCTAGTGAAGCAATCTTATCCTAACATTGAGTATAAATATTAGCTTTTGACATACTCTTTGAAATGATTTTACCACTTTAGTGATTCCCTCTTTAATTAATTGTTTAAATAAAATCTTTGACATATGCTCATTTTGCAGATGAGCCTAGGAGTCACAGTTTTATGTTTTTTTGAAAAGTTTGCTTTAATACACTTTTGACTGCCAACTCATATACTTTTATTTGCTTGGGATTCATGATTTTAAATTTTAAAAAATTTTACTTTAACAAAGTTTCAAAACATTGTTACATAATTTAAGACCTGAATGATACTATGTGATCAGCATCTTGTCCAACACCCTTATTTTCTAGATGAAGAAACTGAGGCTTAAAGAGGCAAAGTTACTTGCCTGAACTTACCCAAATGGTTGATTTAGAATCTTAGGTGTTGAAGCCGATTCAGAAAGTTAGAGAACCAAAACTTTCTCTGAGATTTCATGATTTACAACAATAAAATAAGAAACACTAGTTTAATAAAACCTGAAGGTCTTACATAGGCATATTTATGTGCATTAATAATTTTATGGCATTTTTTTTTGTAAACTACAGGGAGTGGAATAAACAGAGAAGTTTCTCATACTATGAAACTTTTTGGTAATCATGTTACACAGCTAATTGAGAATCTGCTGTGTGTCATGCTGTGTGCTGGGCAATGTGGATGTACAAATTAATAGGTAACTTTTAATGTATTAATCATCAATTGAGACCTATAATTAGACTCTAACTTATAGCTTTAGCGGAAAAAGTTGAGGAAAGAAATTCTTTGAGGAATGTCTAGAAATAAATTCTTACTTAGAGGATGTTTTACGGCAAATTTTACTGTATCTCTGTTGTTGACTAGTGCTTAAAAATGACAATTTGGAGTCAGTTTTGTGCCTGGAGAAATCGACCTATCTATTTTAATATGTCCCGAGGACATGACTGTGTTCCAGAATGGTGGTCCAATAGTAGATGCTCATAATGACCATCCTGATTCATCAAAAACGTGCTAGCGTATACAAGTTCCGGATCACTTTGAGAAGCTGATTAGAAGCACAGCCAGGCTACATAATTCTGCATATAATTTCAAAGGGCTTTTGGACCCTACACAACCATTCATGGAACTCTTTCCTCTCGGGTCTGTGATCTCCCAGGTTCGGAATTCTTGATTTACAGTATATTTGAGAATGTGGGAAATAATATTATACACTTTAGAAAGATGTTACTTAGTGTACATAAAAGTTTTACTTTTATACAAAGGTGAAAACTTAGGTTTTGGAAAAATTATTTAAATAAAGTATTTAATGAGGTGCCAATGAAAATTGAGAGGATTTAATGAGATACTAGTAAAAGTTTAGGGGCCATTTACTTTACTAATACTTTCATAGTTTTAGCCCATGCTATCAGTTCCAAATTCACTACCATTCACTTAATTAAACTAGAGAATGAAATTCTTTGAGTTTTTTCATTGAATCCTTTAATTTATTAAAGATTATCAGTTACCTGATTTTTTGCTTGCTCTGATATACAAAAGATCCCAGATAGTCACTTATTTTATAGTGTCTTAGAATATGAGGAAAGTTGAACTAATGTATGCAATTAAATGAAGTTATTTGATTTACCACCAATGGTTTTCTGGGCATGAACATAATGTTCCCGCTTTTTATAAATCAATTTCCTAAAAAAGTGAATGAACTTTCCCCAATGGAATTATTTCCTTGACATTTATGGAAAGAACTGTAACCCTTTCTTACTGTTCCTTTGGCCAGTCGGAGAATTCAGAGTGTCTAGACTAGGCTCATTTCACCTTTTATCCCCTTTCACATTCAGGCACAGCTGTTTTAAGTCAAAATATGGCATCCTCCCTAATTTTTAAGCTCTTTAGTTCCTTAGGATAGGGCTCTGCTGTTAGAAAGGCCTGCCTCTATGGGGTTGTTGGCAGACTCTGGTTAGCAACCTAAAAATGCACATGGTAAGTGAATGAAGTCACAGAACTCCTTTCTTATAACAGCACTGTGTACGGTTAAATTAGTCATTTTTTTTCCATCTTGAAAAGGTATCTTTTCCCATGATTGCATTTAGTTTGTTGATAAAAATATGCCCAATTATGTACACATTAAGAAATCTCTATGCGTCTTCTTTCTAAAAAAAGTAATCTGCATTTCGTAGCAGCACTTGTCAAGATTTCTAAAGCTTTTGAGACAAAGAGCTAAAATATAAAGAAAACCTCCCTTGTCCGTGGTTTTAATCACAGGCTGCAGAATAACGAGCTGTGCTGTGTTTCCAAAGGCAAACTGGGCTGCAGAGAGTGGGACCAGTCGCTAAATGAGACTGAAACAGCTGCGAGTCAGCACCTTGTGCCAACATTTTCTTTAGCTCCAGGACACCAGACATTGTTTTGGCTCATACCCTAGGTTATTGGCTCAACTTCTGTTTAGGAGAACAAGAGATCTCGTCCTGTATCCTCATTTCAGGCCCTCAGGAGGAAAATTGAGGTCAACATTTTATTTTTTACTTCGTAGTGCTTTAAAAAAAACAAGCTACGATTCAGATATCCTAACTTGGTGGGAATACAATTAAGCTGGTGAGATTCAGCTCTTTCCTAAGAGAATGATGAAGTAATTCATAGCATCTCCTGGGAGAGAGTCAGTCGTCCTCCTTTTAAATCAGGTAACAAGTGACAGTTAAAATAAGAACTTTCGTAAGAGTTTTGGTGACTATTATGATAACGCTATTTGCTATGAATAGTGTGTCATTTCCTTTGTCTTACTCTTATTGTTGGTTGCAAGTAGAGATAATATGTTGTGACATGGCAGCATTCAGAGTAGCGAATTCCTAGTTAGAAAACACAAATTCCTAATTAAATCTTGACTTTAGCCCAGGCTACCTACCAGGTTCCGGTAGTAACACCCCTTGAAGTTGTGACAACCAAAAATGTCTCCAGAAATTGCAAAATAGTCCCTTAGGAGGCAAAAATCACCTCCTACTTGGGAACCACTTTTTTTTTGTCCATTGACAGAAAATCTTCCAGAAAAGGTAAACCTTTTAAATGTTTTTGTCCTCTCACATTCAGTGTATGAAGATTTTCTCTGTCGAATTCCTTGTATTCAAATGTTTGGCCATGTTGTATGACATCAATCGGAGCCCAAAGAGGCCTCAGGGCCTGGGCAAAGTGACCAGTGAAAGAAGCTACAGGAGACTCAGGAGGAATAGATGTGCTGAGGCTCCAAGAAAACATTTTTTAGGTGAAAAATAAATCTAGGACTTTTGACAAAGTAAATATCATGGCAAACGTTTTGGAATTGGGGCGGGGGGGAGGAGTAGTTGGAGGTAAAAGTGCTCGAAAATCTGTGTCTTAACTTCCTCTGTCCCAGGGTCCTGTATCTGTATTTCTTGAGAAGATGCCTGGAATATACAGAAGCCAAACTCTCATCAGAGCCCCAACACTCCTGTGGGAACCTCCTCCCGCAGAGGGTCATAAGAAGTAAAGGGTGTTTCCTTACGAGCAGAAGGGGAAGAAGAATAGAAGAGTGCATTAGAGTGAATTGTTAGGCCAGGGTGGGAGTGCAGAATCAGCGTGGGAAATAGAACAGGGTGCAATATCAGAAAAGCAGGGTAAGTAATGCTGCAATGACAAAATGCCATCAAATCTCAGTGGCTTAAAGCAAGAAAGGTGGATTTCTCACAGCATATGTCCATCCCAGCTTGGCGAGAGGACTCTGCTTTTCACAGACACCTAGAGGCCCACGCTGAGGAGGCAGGCTGGATGTTTCCATCTCTGCCCCTGAGCGGAAGTTCTGAAAAGCTTGCACAGCTCACTGAACAAAAGCAGTCTGGGAAGTAGGGAAACTTGAAATACCTGATGAGTAACTTTGGTCACTACAGCACATGGTGAAAGCTACTGGTGATGTCTTTGATAATAACGGAGGCAAATATAACCTAAAACTTATTGTTTATCCCATAACCTTTTTTTTCCCCTGGGGACCACCCACCTCACATTATTTCACCTCTGCCTATGCTTTCAGGTTCAATGGGTCAATCAGAAAACTTGCCTCATAATTTTGGAACTGAAAAGGAGAAAAAGAAACCAGGACCCAGGACAAAGTGATAATGGGTAATATTCTGGAGACCTTAGTTAGACTCTCCTCTCTGTGAGCTGGGGAAAGTTAATTGCAGAGAAAGAGAGGAGAGATGGATGGGGAATCTACCGAGATGCCAATAGGCAAGATGCAGATGCCTTTGGGTTCTTTTGTGTTCGTTACTCTAGAGGTTTCTTCCAGTTCTTTCTTTCTTTCTTTCTTTCTTTCTTTATTTATTTATTTATTTATTTATTTCAAATATGTTTTTATTGATTTTTAGACAGAGAAAAAGGGAGAGAGAGAGAAACATTAATGATAGAGACACATTGTTTGGCTGCCACCTGCACATCCCCTACTGGGGATTGAGCCCGCAACCTAGGCATCTGCCCTGACCAGGAATCAAACCCAGGACTTCTTGGTCCATGGGACAACGCTCAGTCCACTGAGCCACATCAGCCTGGCTTTGGTTCCCTTTAAATGGTTCAGTATCCTTTTTCTTTTTTAACTCACCCTTTTGCTTCAACTCAACCTAGGTTGATTTTTTTAATGCTTGCAACAAATGGAACATCAATGATTTGTGTCTAAGGCAAGTAAGTCTTTTTCTAATTTATCACTTATAGAAAGCATATCTTGATCTCTTTCTATGACAGAAAAAGATGTTCATGCTCTTAAATTTTCTTCTCCTTCTTGCCTTCATAAACCAACTTCTAAAACATTTACCATCATGCTTACATTGCTAACCTTCCTAATATTTAGCTTCTGGCTTCTACTTTACACAGGAACATTATTTTATATTTGAATCTACTAGTATTTCCTGCCCACCATTAATTATAGTTCTCTCATTCCTGAGGTTTTTGTTTGTTTGCTTTTCTTCATTCATCTCTTTGCTGGTTGGCGCAATCATCAAATAATTTTTTGCAGACTTAGTGTTTGTTAGAGTGGATTGGAGTGTGCATTGGTGAAGAGAATGGGAAAGACACGGAGGAATAATTTAGGAAGCTCTAGAAATTACAAAGGCATAAGATAATCAAGGAATGATAGATGGCTCTAATATTGTGTTTTTTATACATAACTGTGGACCATTACATATGATAAGACTCAGAGGGAATTAACTAACCTCTCTTAGAAAAATATTGCTATGGGAGACAACTTGAAAAGATATTCTAAAAACACTATGTAAAACAGGCTGCTGTGGGCTTTAGATATACATTCTTCAGCTAGAGCAGGGGTGGGGAATCTTTTTACTGCCAAGGGCCATTTGGATATTTATAACATCATTCGCTTAATATAATCCACTTAATATAAATTTATGTGGCTATGAAAAAAGCTCCTGGTTGTACTGAATTTTGAGTCCCACCTGCAATTGCCTGGGCAGGGCCAGACCAAATGATTTTGCCGGCCTTCGATGGCCCAAGAGCTGGACTTTTCCCACCCCTGAGCTAGAGTCAGCACACCAGTAATCTTCTCTAAAGAGACCTATCTAAAGCAGGGGAAGTTGTCTGAGTTTGTGTCACTGAGAAAGATTCAGAAGGATGGACATGGACCCACACATGGTACACACACACACACACACACACACACACACACACACACACAGAACAAGAAATTCAGATAAGGAGCTGCATTTTTAAATTTTTTTCTTAATGAATTGATTTCTTTTTACAGTTAATTATAAACCAAGTTACTTACTGTTATCAGGATGGAGGCTCTGAACTGAGCTTGGGGTGCTCCAAACCATGAGATTCATCATATCTCAAGATCTTCTGGCCCAATTTGCTCTCAGCAGGTAATGATTGAATAATTTATTTGCTAATTTAGTTGTTTTAGGGCTTTATTTATTCTTTCATGTAACAAATATTTGTCGAGTGCCAACTGCATGCCAGGCACTGCTTTAGGTCTTGGGATATAGCAGAGAAAAAGAAAGAGTGTACTCGTCTTTAGCAGCTTCCTTTCTTCAAATCTTTATCATTAAACTGTAAAATTTAATATCTGTGTATATGTGATATAAGAAATAGCAGAGCATTAGCCAAAAAAATTTTATACTTAAGAAAAACTTTTATATAGAGTCCCCTTAACTTTCCCTTCTGTTCTTCAAATGTTCCTATTAAAAAAAAGAAACATTATTTTCAGACATCTTTGTGTATATAATCAGAATCTCTTGAGTAATAGCTCAAAAATCCTGCATAATAGCTCCAGCCAATGCATTTTATTATCAGGAATTGTGTGTTTTATGCAGTTTGCATTCTGGTCTTCTTCCATTTTATCTTTGGTAGAAAAAAACTGCCATATAAATCATGACAGAGTACAGAAAGAAATAGTTTGGATTTTTGCCAATCTTGGTAGTATGCTTTCAAATCAAGGAAATGTTCTGAAATCAATATTTAAATAGCATATTTGGCAAAATGCTCTGCCCTGAACGAAATGGATGGCATTTTTTGAAGAGGAAGAGTAATGGGAACCAGACAGCCAAGTTCAGAAGAAATGGATGGCATTTTTTGAAGAGGAAGAGGAAGAGTAATGGGAACCAGACAGCCAAGTTCAAGAAGCCATCCTCCCTAAAGCTGCTCCCCTTTGTTGCAACACAATCCCTTTCGAGGGTCTTGCACATCCCAGGTCTCTTTCTTCATTATTAGCAATCTTTTTTTCTTCTCTTTATATTTTGTTTTTAAGTTCATTGAAGACTTGCTACCTCTTTTATGTTTTCTAGAACCCTCTTCAATGCAATTTCCATTGGAATAGCTTCTCTGCAATATATAGCCATTTCATCTTTGTAATGTCTCTAGTGGTTCTTTCTGTTTTTCGTTAATGCTGATTTCTCCCCTTTTTCTCTGAGACACAATGATATAGGTTTGATAATCTGTCCTGATCTCATGCTTTCCTCCTTTCCCCTAAGACTCTATCCACTCCCCGCCACCCATCCCCTCTCCTACCCCATATTGTCACTCAAGAAATTCAAAGGTTTGTTTCTACTCTCTTGGCAAATAACAGCTAAATTAACCTGGCCATTTCTGAATACCTTCACAAACCTCTTGCTTGTCTCACCTTTCAACCCTTTAAAAGTTTCTTATATAAGAATTGGACACTATTTAAATCAACTGAAAGAGCATGAAATAAAGCCATAGTTAAATAATAACTAGAATGATGCAATTGGAGATCTGGTTATTATTGAGGCTCATTTGGTACATTTTTTTTAATTTTGAAAATGATTACATATGAGTTCTAGAAAGTTGTGATATAAAACAATATGGCAAGTGTCCTTATTTACTAATAACACCATTTCAGGTTCTTACAACGAGGCTAGCATGGTGCAATGTACTTTAAAAAGATTATCTACTTTAGTCCTGATTACTATCTAAGAAATGAGAAAATGGAAGAATGGAGAAGTTAATAATTTGTTCAAGAACAAACAGCCAGGAAGTGACCATACTGAGATTCATATCCAAATCTACTTGACTTCACAATGTCTGCTTATTACCCTTAGGCAACAGAACCTTCCCAACTCCATTCAGCGCTCTCTCTACTCTGTCACAGTGGCTTACTTCTCTGAGAGAATTTGTATTTCTTTCTTTTTTTAAAATATATTTTTATTGATTTCAGAGAGGAAGGGAGAGGGAGAGAGAGATAGAAACATCAATGATGAGAGAGAATCACTGATCGGCTGCCTCCTGCACACCCCCCACTGGGGACCGAACCCACAACCTGGACATATGCCCTTGACCAGAATTAAACCTGGGACCCTTCAGTCCGGAGGCTGATGCTCCATCTACTGAGCCAAACCGGCTAGGGCGAGAATTTGTATTTCTTATACACACTCAGAAAAATTGCAGAAACCATGGCTAGGTGTTTAAGTGGGAAAATTGGCTAATACACATCTGATAGAGATAAGTATAAGCCACTGAAATTTACAGTGTCTCTCACATGTCTGGTTCTACTCATATTATGTGAGATTATAATCTTTAATGTTCCCCAGTATCAGTTGCTAATATTTAAAAGTGTTACCATGTTGGGCTTCATGATTCATAGGAGACAAAGAGAATTTCAACTCTCAATTGCAATCGCAATCCATTTGTCACGATGCTAAGTTACACAGTACTAGGTCACATGTGAAATAAATACCTCTCTCTGTTCCAATCCTCAATGAGCAATTTTCTTGATGCATTTAGATTCCTCAGGTAAGGAAATCACAATGTAAAGCCATTCTTTATATTCGATGTTGTGAGTTTGAACAAAGGGCTGTGAGACTGCTATGGTGTGAAAGCTGTTCAAGTTCACAGAACAAAGGAGGGCAAAGCCCCCTTAAAATCACAGCATTCCATTTCATTTTACTTGTGCCGTTTTGTCAAAAATTGAATTTGCTAGTTTGTAAGTAGATATAATAGCCAGTAGAGCTTTGGTCAACTGATTAGTTAGTATGTTTTAAAGCAAGAGATTGAAAAAACAAAGAATGGATTTAAATTCATACCAGATCAGCTCTGTGCTGGGAAAGACTTCTTACTTTCACATAGTAGCATAGAAAACGTCTTATTTTCACAACCAAACAGTGATACTTTATAAAATTTTATATCACTGATTTGATTAAAACATTTTTTTAACATTCTTTTTGCCGGTTATATGAATACCAACAGCCTTAAAATTTTTAGTAAGTCCCCAATATATTCTCAACAATCTAGTATCGATTTGGTTGGCTTATATAAAGTTTTAAAATTTTTATATTGAGGATTATGGAAGTTTGATATATATATATATTCTATTATAGATAGGCATGCACAGTTTTTTTTAAGGACACTGGAACTCTCCATGCAGCTATGTCACCATGAATATGAAGCAGCATCAAAGTTTATAGCCAATGGGATACCTGAGAGCATGACACACAAAGTAATATGAAATTCATGGCTTCAGTTCAGATTCTTGAGCGGGATAAGGTGCTTTTTTTAGAATACAATGTTCTTTCTTATAAAGCCAAGATAGTCTATCAAATTCATTCCACTGCCATAACATAGAAATCAGAGAGAAGCCATCCCAAAGAATTGGTTAGCACAAAGCCATTTATAGGAGGCTGTTATTGGAAAACAGAGCTCTATAAATTCTATATATGAAGGCATGCATTCGTATAGCAATTGATTTATTAATGTACTTACCTATGACATTCCAAAAGGGACTTGAAGTACCTAGTTTCCAGGTAGGAATGGCAAATACTTAGAGATATAAAAATACAAATAAATAATGAACACTTAAAACCTGAATTTTGGAAAATATTTTTTTTCTCATGAAATAGAAAAAAAAATCAGCAAGTCATTGAGGACCAGAACAATCAAATGTAAGCAGATTTGATGAATATATGAAAGATATATGTTTTCCAATGTCATAGTTACATAAAAATTTTACCAATTCCAGTATTAGTTTTCAAGATTAGAACCAAAGTATAATACATAATGCATTTATATTATTTATGAATTTAATGTATTATTAGATATGTTATCATATACATATATTATGTATATATATGATATATATGTATATATTTAATACATATATACCCATGAAATGCATTTTATATCAATATATGCACATATGTGTATTCATAAATATGTATATAATATGTACACACATGTAATTATAATATGTGTATATTGTGTGCATATATGTATCTATATCCTATAACTTATCTTTCTGAAAACCTCTTTCATGAAGTCTAGATCATAAGAAAGAAGCTGAAACTTTGCTTTCTGACCAAACATCTGACAGGGAAGCTCACATTTGTCTGTCAGAGAACAAGGCTGCTCTAAGCAACCATAAACCTGATCCTAGGTCCTCTTTTGATTTGAGGTCTGACTCTGTAGTACCTGAGAAGACCAGGATCACCCTGCTGAGATGTTAATATAAAAGTTGGTTTCTGTGATACCCTTGGGACGCACAGAAGAAGTACTGCAAAACTCCCCTGGAGGGTCAACCTGCCAACCTGGAGGCCCCAGCAAAAAACAACCCCCTTTGAAAGAAGTGCAAAATTAAAGATATAAAGAACTTCTTTACCATGAAACCTGGTTTACAGACACAACAAATAGAATAACTTGAAACAATAAATAAATTAAAGCAGACTACACATTGGCAATGGGCAATTGAATGCTTTGCTTAGTAGTTTGTTAAGACTGCCGAATGTAGTAGATAATAATCCAGTAGTGGGGCCGCCAGGCCACTTTCTTGCTCTGTGTCCTTGGACAGTTGCCAAACTCTACTGAACCCTGAGATCCTCACCTGTAAAGTGAGAGTGAAAATAGTAGTATCTGCCTTATTAAGTGATTGTGAGAATTAAATGAGATAATGCATTTGAAGTGCTTACTAATGCAGTGCCTGAGTGCTGTGATTTGCTCTAGAATAAATTTTGTGTTTTGAAATTTTAAATCATTTAATAGGAAAAAAATGGATGCTATTTTTGCAAAGAAGTGAAGACTCTGGAAGCAAAAGGAAAATGTTTTTATGTTCAAATACCTAAAGTGATTTCATGGGAAAAACATTCACAGCCTTGCTCAATAGCAAAACAGAACCTGTGGTTGGAAGTTATCAGGAACATATTTTCAATTCAATTTAAGAAACTTTCTCACAAGCAAAGTTATTCATAAATTCTCTCCTTCCCAGGAAGTTTGAGTAGAGACAGTTGAATCTTTTGTTGGGTGGGAAGAGTTGACTCTAGATTTTTAGATCAGCAGTTCCCAAACTTTGCAGATGCATACACTTCCAGACACTCATTGGGAAGAAAAAAAAATTGAGAGAGGAGAAAAATTTGGGGGGAATGAAAGAAAAAATAGAGAGAAAGAGTGATCAGGGCCACTGTAGGGTACTATTTCTCAAACTTTCATGAGTACACAGTGTGTTATTTTTACACATTAATCATTTATTAATTAAAATATTTACCAAGTACCTAATTTATAAATAACAGTATACAAATTCCTGCTCTCCTAGAGCTTCTATTCTGGGGTGGGGCGGGGTGGGGGGAGGGGGCTCATGGCAAGCAGATGATAACCCAAACAAATAATTACATAGAATGTTAAAATATTGTAAGTGGAATGGGGGCAAAATTAGAGCAAGTTAAAGGAGACCAGGAGTGCCTAGGTGTGGGTTGTAATTTTAAATTGAGTGATTTGGGAGGACATCTACGAAAAGGTGACATTTAGGAAATGCTTGAACACAGTGAGGCACTGAGTCACATGCATTTGGGAGGAGAACATTGTAAACTGAGGCAATAGCTATCACAAAAGTCCTGAGGTGATAGCTGCCTCATGTTCTGGGAAGAACGTGAAGGGCAGCATGACTGGAGCAAAGGGAGCCATGGATGAGTTGCAAGGGATAATATCAGAAAAGTAACAAAGGCCTGGGAGATGTAGGGACTTGTCTGCCATTTTAAGTAATGCGGCTTTTATCAGATTGAAAGATTTAAGGGGTGATACCATCTACCTTCCCGGTTAACAGGCTCACTATGATTGATGTGTGGAGAATACACTATAGGGGAAAGGGCAGAAGGAGGGAGGCTAATTAGAGGCTATTGCAGTGAACCAGGTGAGCTATAATAATGGTTTGGACCACAGTAGAAGCAGGGACAATAAAGAGAGGTGGTCAGGTGCTTGATAGATTTTGAAGGTGGAACTAACAATTACATGTGGATATGAGAAAAATAGAATTGATGGTGTCCAAGATCAGGAAAGCTATAGGTTTGGGGTGGGAGAAGAGGTTCACTTTTGAACACTTTATGATTGACATGTTTATTAGGCATGGTGAGTTTTGAAAGGAAGTGGCTAACAATATAGGTAGAAAACCAAATTATTTTAGTGCTCTGGAATCCAAGACACACACACACACACACACACACACACACACACACACACACACACCAAAACACAAAAACCCACAAAACAAAACAGAACAAAACAAAAACACACCAAGTATAGCCAAGAGAAGGCAATGAAAAATTTTATATGAATACTGAGAATTGACCATTCATTAGTAACCTTAAAAAAACTTTTATTGAAATAGTGGGGGTGAAAGTCTAATTGGAGTGGTTTAAAAAAATGTGAGGAAAGAATCTGGGGATTGCAAGTATACACTGAAATATTCTATATAATAAAAGGCTAATATGCAAATCAACCAAATGGCAGAACAACCAGTCGTTATGACACGCACTGACAATAAAGGGGCAGACGCTCAATGCTAGAGCTGCCCCCTGGTTGTCAGTGTGCTCACACAGGGGGAGTGCCACTCAGCCAGAAGCCGGGCTCAGGGCTGGTGAGCACAGCGGCGGTGGCGGGAGCTTTTCCCGCATCCGCGGCAGCGCTAAGGATGCCCAACTGCCGGCTTAGGCCCATTCTCTTAGGCTCCTGGACTGTGAGAGGGCACAGGCTGGACTGAGGGGACCCCCCCCCCCTGAGTGCACAAGTTTCATGCACTGGGCCTCTAGAAAATCTAATTTCCTTACACTATTCTTTGGATTATTTAATGCTCCATGACTTTTTTCCCTCTATTTCCCTCTATCCCATAGATCAGGGGTCCTCAAACTACGGCCCGCGGGCCACATGCAAATACAAATATTGTATTTGTTCCCGTTTTGTTTTTTTACTTCAAAATAAGATATGTGCAGTGTGCATAGGAATTTGTTCATAGTTTTTTTTTAAACTATAGTCCGGCCCTCCAATGGTCTGAGGGACAGTGAACTGGCCCCCTGTTTAAAAAGTTTGAGGACCCCTGCATAGATCCTCTTAAGGTAAGCACTGTACATGACAAGTGATAATAATTAACATACTAAATTCCTTTTTGCACAGTATATGACCAAACCAATAGGAAAATCAAGAGTGCCTTGAACTCATCTCCTATCATATTTTATGGAATGATCCATTAGTTAAGTTATACATGTACTGTATCCATAGTAAAAACATCTAATATTATGAAGTTATATTCACTCAAATATAAACAACATTGATTTATAATTTTCCTGATGAGATTCCTAACCTAGTGTTTGATTCTGGACATTTTTTTTTGGCATCGTATAGATGTATTAACACACATTTTTGAGTACCTATACACAGAATGGGAAGAAATATCACATTAAAGCAAATAAAAGGCTTCAATGATAAACATTTATGAACATTAAACTTTATTTTCCAACTAGCACAGAAAATTTGAGAAGTCCCAATCATTATCAAACTTTTCTTCATGAAATTCAGTGTTGTTTTGAAGCTACTTTTGATGATATTACAATAGTAGCTCTAGTCTAGAGAAAATACCAGTGGATATTCAAACAAGTTAGATTTAACTATGCTGACATCAGTCACATTGACAGAAAAAATAACTTGTTTGGTTATAAGTTTGGTAGCAGATGAGTGGCCGTTAATTCTGTCATATCTCTCAACGAGCCTGACATACTGATCTTCCTGTTTATTTTATGAAAAAATATCCTTATCTGGCAAAGAGAAGAGTCAGACTTGAAAAAACAATTCTCTTTTTCATTTCTGGCCTTAAAAACAGGAACTCCTCGGACTTTAATGAGAAAGCCCCTCTCGTGCTGGTGGGTATATTTTAGTGACGTCCCAACAGAAAGCCCCAGGCTGTGCTCCTCCCACTAACTACTGTCTGTGAACATCACAGATGATGGTAAGTTGCTGACTGTCAGAACATAAAGACCAAATTGTACAGTAAATTTTAGGTTATTGTGTTTTATATCAGGATCTCTTATTCTATGTTTAGCACATCCCTGAGGCACCACTTGGGTTTATGTTCTAGATACTTTTTTCTTCCTGCCATAGCTTCCTTGACTTCTCTTGTTCTGCCTTCTCTGCTGACTTTCAACCAAGTAAATGGCATGTATTTATTGATAACCTCCCATGCCTGCATCCTTGCCATTACCCGTCTTATTACCAAACAGCAGTAAGATTGACAAGTAAACAAACACCTAAAAACAAAAAATTAGGACTAGAAAAAATGGTTGGGGGTGTGTGTGTGAAAGAAAAGAAGTGAATCCTAGACATGGAGCCTATGAAATGAACTCTGTACACTTAATGGATATAGGATCTGGTTTCCACACCACAAGAGGTGAGGAAATAGTGAGAGATGGAGCCGAGGTCGGAGAGCAGTAATAAGCCTTTGTTTATTGCACTGTGCTGGAGAAATTCCAAATATGAATAAAATAAAGTCTCTGCTTTTAAGAGGTCTAGGATCTAGAACTCAAGGGTATCTCTGAAAAGTAGAATTAAAATAAAACAAATTAGGGACTAGTTATTACAAGAGCCTAAATAATTCATACAGGCCAAAATATTCATTGAATGTGTGTTAAAAATGTTGCTTTATGAAATGCCTCCTTGCTGAGGATTGCATTGTCTTTAATTTGTTAGAAATATCTCTAATTATTTCTCAGCTGATTTGGAGAAAATGAACTTCCCCTTTAGTATGAAAAAGTAAAGCAATAACCACTTGCTATCTCTGCCCTTGGGTCTGTGTGCTCCTAACACACTCCAATCCCCAGGCTCCTGGAGGAGAGAGGCGATGGGACTTGGCCAGCTGTGGAAACTAGAACTTCTTGCCTGGGGGACCAATGATAACAGCCAGCTCCTGGAACTCTTGAATCTGGGTCAGGATAGTTGTCTCCCTGAACTTACTAGCAGGAAATAAAAACTGTGCTTCTCTCCTGGCTAGTAGGCCTGTTCACTCAACCGCCATGTCTAAGCACAGAGATTGAGTGTTAGACCTGGAAATTAACTTGGATATTTATTACCAAGCTGGCAGACCCAGTATCAGATGAGTATTAGAAAGCACTAGTAAGTGCTGGCTGAAATCACTGTAAAATCATATGCAACAGTTGGTCAGGAAGCATTTATGTGGTATTTTTAGACATTAGATTTCCAAAGCTTCTGCGGAATTACTTTTAATTAGAGCAAATTCATCACTTGGTAGGTTTTAGCTTAGCTCCTTGATAACCTTGACATTGTGTTCATTTCTTTTTTCTTTTGCTGATGATTAACCCATTCCCTCAATCCAAGTACAGGGAAGCAATATCTAAAGAAACATAAAAGAGCAGCATTTGTGTGGCATTTCCATTCATGTGTGTTTTGTCCAGATGAAACAGACTTCGCTGTCCTTTTCAGAGGTACCTTTCATGACAGCAAAGGTATTCCGATTTGTTCCAGCGAGTTGGATAGATTTCTGTTGTTGCTTGTTTCTTGGGGTGAATATTCTGTTTTGCAGAATGGAGTTTGGATTTAATCATATTAATTTTTTTAGTCTCAATTTATAGAAAGGAAAAATTCTACAACATCCACAAAGGTGGAATTAAGTGTACTGACTTAATTACAAAGTTGCTTGCTAAAATTTTATAATTCCAGGTAAGGCACTCATAATGAAAATGAATCATAATGAATGCTGCTGAGTTGTGGGCTTTACCCCTCTCTCCTGAATGTGCAAGTCAGTCAGTGACACAGAATCATCAGTTCCTGCTTTTCTTATTCATCCCACATTTCCTGTAATTTTCTTCATCTGTCATTTACCAGATTTTTTCAGGTAGCTCTGGCCTCGGAATGTTTTTTTATTCTTTCTGGATAACAGTGTGGACAAGCATCTGCTTCTACATTTGCTAATGCCAAAGTTATTTGCCAAGAACAGAACACCGGTTTCTCAGCATTTTGCAAATAAGTGACCTTTTAAAAAAGGATTTCGTGGGAATGAGAATATTTCATAGTTAAAAATAATATAAAACATGTTCACTATTTTGGGAGATGAAAAATATCCATAGGTTGTACTTTGCTCCTTGTAGGGCATACAATCTGTGACTGTCTCACCTTCCCTACTAGAGGGGCCCGCACTTGGTTTTCAGTCTAATGCTGACTTGTCTCTATTTGATCTGGTAAACATTTCAGAATGTTTACCTTAAATAATTTCTTATTGTTCACAATGTCCAAATCAATAATATTTCAATGGCGCTTCCTCATTTGGGTTGGTATCACAAATCTCTGCAGGATGTAAATAGCACTTTATTCGTTCACACTTCTTCATGTTAGTGTACTGCTCACATACATGAGCCTCCAGGGTTACTCATACTTTGTACTGATGTGGTCTAATGGGAGTGAGGTGTTTCAGGGAGAGGAGGTGGTCCCTGTCTGCAGGTAAAAAAAAAAAAAAGACATTGTGTGCAGCCAATGCTTAAAATCTCCCTTATCATCTCATAGATTGTGAAAGATCAAAAGAGCTTGGGGTAAGGTATAAGAAGTCCAAGCAGATTGTTTTATTTCTTTTATGACTTACTGTCACTTTATGATATCTCTGATGTATATCTTTCCCTCTTTTCACCAATAGATCATCTCCTTTGGGGTCACATTCTGTGTTGGCGAGTATATGCTATATCTTTTCTGTTTACCCATCTTCAGAGAAGGCTATGCAAACGATGTGCTTTAAAATGAAAGGAAATGAACCCAGATTAAATTTCATTGGTCATGTCCAAACTCTCATCTTTTGCAGCTTACTAGAAAATTTAATGAAAAGCCTCTTACCTATCTTCATGCATAACGCCACCCCTGCTTTTTTTAAAAACAAAATATTGTTTCAAATTTATAAAAAAATAAATCAACTAACTTTAACATGATAACTATATATGGGTTTTGCATACTTTCAAAATGAGTTATTCATAAATGGCTGATTGCAAAACATAGGTCACCTTTCCAAAAAAGTTTCTCTTATGTTTACATAGTTTTCTACTGTATTCATTTGCATAAGCTGCCTTAAATAATTTCTTATTGTTCACAAGTAAACAAGTAGATTTTGCCCCTTTCTGCCACCTAAAATCATAATATTCTTTTAGTTAAATTTCAAGATACTGAAGTTGCCATGAATAATCTTGATGTTGAAAAAGCCATTCCAAACATTTAATGAATATCTATTTTTCCCAATTTCTTAATGCAGTATTCAATCAATACCAGTTCATTTTTTAAAAAATATATTTTATTGATTTTTCACAGAGAGGAAGGGAGAGAGATAGAGAGTTAGAAACATCGATGAGAGAGAAACATCGATCAGCTGCCTCCTGCACATCTCCTACTGGGGATGTGCTCGCAACCCAGGTACATGCCCTTGACCAGAATCGAACCTGGGAGCTTTCAGTCCGCAGGCCGACGCTCTATCCACTGAGCCAAACCGGTTTTGGCAATACCAGTTCATTTTAATACAATCACATTTGGATAATATATTACAAGAAAGTGTTTAATGCAAATCCAGAATTTTGATATAATAAAACCAACCCATATCTCATACACATGAATCAACTATTTTTCTTGAGTTCTGCAGAACACGAATTTCTAAAGCATCTAGAGATGCTTTAAAACAGAACTATTAACTGTAAATGACTGGTTAAATCAATGCCATGCAATGAGTTCTATGCACGTGCCCTGTGGGGTTTAGACATTGGTAAAGCCTCATTTTGGAGTGAAAAGTGGGTTTGTTGGGGCGGGGGAGGGGGAGATTCTGGTTTCTAGAAATTGGAGGTTTCCATAGGGAAACTATTAAGAATAATTTAGCATATTCTTAATATGTTAACTATGGTAACATATTTGCCCTAATGATCTCCTTAAAATGATATTTTGTTTTAAGTACAATATAATTGCATTTAAAATTTTTTGGAAAATGGAAAAAAATCATAGTTGTTACTACACTGATGTTAACCACTGTTACATTTTGTAGAATTTTCTTTTCATTAGTTTTTCTTTTCCATATTTTATGTTCCAAATGCCTTACTTAAAATATCATTTTTAAGGCAGATAATAGATAACCTATGGAGCACTTACTGCAAATACTTTACATGCATTATGTCATTATGTCTGCAGAAACATACCTGTGGGCAGGTACAATTTATTATCTCTCTTTTACAGACAAAAAAATTGAGGAAGGTTTATAAAGTTTAATTAATTTGCCATTGTCATTTGGCTAGTAAATTGCAATTTCTGGCCTTAAATCCAGGAAGCCTAACTGTAGAGCTCTTGAATGGTATGCTATATTGAGTCTCTGCAATTATTTTTGGTGGAATTTATGTAGATTAAAAATAAAATTATCTTTTATTTCCAGGAAAAGAATTCATTAAAGATATGAGTTATGGGCTCCAACCTACTTTATGTAGATTGATTCTATTGTTCAATTTTTTTGGTCTGATTCTTATCATAATTATTGTTAGCAATATCCTTAAGAAATATTTGGCTTAATAACTGACCTAAATAGGTTTAATTGAATTGTTTTATGTTAATTTTGACTAATTTCTTTTCCTTCTTCTGCATAGTTTCCTCAATCTTTCCCTTTTCTATGCTGGTGAATAACTAACTTAAAAAATGAACATATTTCGTGCTGCAAAGATACTTGCATACTTTGAAATATTTCCTCTGATTTGAGACAAAATTAATCATGGTCCCTTTTAAATTTTATTTCTGTAACTACAAAGCCACAATTGTGCCTGAGATTTCTGATTGCACAGAAAATGAAAGTTGGAGAAAGGATGAGTGAATTGCAGTGAAGAAGGCGTAACTTACAAAAAAGTCAATCTGAATTTTTATTGCCAGTTTCAAGGGCATAAATCATTATTTGATTAAGAATGTGATTTTTCTATGTGCTACTATCTTTTTTATATTCAGAGCTAGATGAGAGCAGTTACCAAGCAAACTTTTTAGTGCTTTTTGAGCAAATTGAAATGTTAAGAATTAGGAGAGTTTTGTGAAGAAACCTGACTTTGAAATGGCTAAGCAGCTGCATAGAACCTGAAGGAGTTTGGGCTTTTTATGCAGGTGTATTAATTAGATACAGTGATCATAACAAACGTTTGCCATATTGTCACACATTCTAGGTCCTCAGAGTGGACTGCAGAAGGGAGAATTCCTCTCCTGGAGATAAAATTGGGAGCTCTCTCCTCCACATGGGCTATAATCAAGGTTAGAGAGCAAAGAAAAAAATTACTAAATATTAATGTCTGAATTAAATTATTTTTTTCTGTCAGAGTTTTATAAGTTTCAACTCAGTTTCTCACAGTTAGAACCTATCTTTCATCTTGAGTGGTTTTGTTTTTCATCCTCTTTCATGAGTTTTTGTTTGTTTTATTTTTCTTCTCACTCTTATTCTAACAAGGCAGCCCTATTGCTATGGAAACCTACCTCTTTTGCTACCACTAGGTATTTTTGTTAGTGAAAGCAATAGATAGTATAATGGCCTTTGGATTAAGATATCAACCCAGTAAATACCTTTTGGATGAAAAAATTTATTACAAATATTTTAAAAAATGTGCCTGCTTTCAACAAACTCTATTAAAGATGTTTTGCTTGATTGATCAGCTTTTATATTAAGAAACCCAACATTTAATACATACAAAGTAATAGTTAACAGAACCGAACTCACTGTCCTTTTATTTAACACATATAATTAGGGATAAAGAGAATCCTGATGATATTTAGCATCATAGAATAATGATAGGCGAAAAGGTAAGCTATTTCATAATTCTAGTCCTTGCGTTTTATTCATAGGGACTAATACAAGAAAGAGTGAGATAAACTACTAGATACTCTCTGCTTATAGATAATATAACTGGAACTCCTACAAGAAATCTAAAAAGCATTTTAGTTCTCAATTTATGCAGGGGTATTAGAGGTGAGACAGGGAATAAAGAGAGTTGCACAGTGTATCAGTCCAAATAATCCATTCTTTATATTCTGCCTTTCCTTTCTAATATAGAAAGGGGATATAGGCTAGAGAAATCCAAAGATGAAGAAAATCAATTATAGCAATTCTCCCATTTAACAGGGCTATGTTGGTGGCACAAAATAGCACAGCAATTTTCTTTCCACTAAATGAAAGAGCAGGGAAGTCTAAAGAGTGATTATTTAATACAGGTCAGGAGTAACTGGAGTCAAATACCGTTTCATCCATGCCCTGTAATAAACACTTTTAGTCCTTGTGTGTACAGCCAAACATGTAAATAAAAATGTCTTTATAAATTTAGTTTCATAAATTATTTTGTAGGGAATGTGTACTGAATATATAAATACCATAGCAACAGCGTATGCTGGTTTTATTCAACCACAGTGGGTCATATTCAATATATAAAAGGAAAGGAACAAAATCAACAATTTTATAAAAATAGTCTACACTTTAAGAAATATGGAAGTGTAAATTTTGTATAGCAACTCATGAATGTTTCAGTATTTGTGGTCTATTGCATTAGAATACTGCAATTTATCATTTCTTTATTGTCAATAAAATTACTTTTCTATGGAATTGCTAACGGCCATTATATCCTGAGAGTAACCATTATTCTAGGCAGTTTGGGCCATTATGCGTGTTAAGAACCTATAAAAATTGTTTCCATTTTGGGCCTCTGTGTCACCATGGAAACTATCCATGAGTTAAGTGTTTGTGAATGATTTGTGGTCCTTGATGAAGCAAACTTTTGATGAAATCAATCCCTTCATGGCCCATATTTTTGTCTGTAAAAATTTTGGAATTTTCCCCCCTAAGATTCAGTGCCCAATTTAGTTTCAGTTTCTTTTGGTTTAGTTGCCAGCGTGCTTCTAACTTTTGTTTTATCTATTGCACTTGTTTTTTGCAATTCCTCCTCTTCCTCTTTGTTATCGGTGGTAGTGAATGGCCGTTGTGGCCTGTGTCTGAGGTAAACATTCTCCATCTGCATTTTATTCAGTGCAGAGTTGCAAGTAGACAAATGTACCTTCAACATCACATCTGCTATGATGCTCCCCTATTTCTTAAATAATTTTTGGAATGAAATTAAGTTTCCTTTCCTTTTCTTTATAGCAAACTTTTAATTAAAATAAGTTGGCAGACATTCTTATTTCTGAGTCATAACCAAAGTATTTCAATCAAGTATTTAAAAATATTAATTTCTCTAAATCACACTACTTATTTTCATTAAAATACTTTAAACATATATTATTACTAGCATAGATATTTAGAATTTTATCCAGGAATATAAGGCATTTACTATTTTTTGGTAATAGTATTCTAATTGCAGTACTTTAACACTAATAGCAGAGATTAGGTACACTAATATTCTAACATTTAAATAAAATTTTTGAAAAATTTGTTCCCATAGAGCTCCAGTAATACACATTATACTGTATGAAGGTTTGTGCCAAATCGGACTTAGTTAAATAAGTAATTATTTAATGACTCAGAAAAATGCAGATAAATTAATAGTGTACAGACTTAGAAAATGTTGCTAATTGAGGATCAATTTATTTTTAGGTTTTCAATAAAATAGTTTTTATTCAATAAGTGTGTTGAGTATATATGAATCTTGTACATTTTAAAGCAACCCAAATGGTCACTTCTATTTAATAACTCTTTTCCAACTATTTTTTGATATAATATGTGTATGAGTGGAGAATGGAATTACAGTTTTGAACATTTTGTACAATCCAGATATTTTTAAAATGAGTTTATTGAGTTATAATTCACCTATTTAAAGCGTATGATTCAATGGCTTTTAGTATAGTCACAGAATTGTGTAACAATCACTGCAATTATTTTTAGAACTTTTCATTACTCCAAGTGAAACCATATACCCATTAGCAATCACTCACCATGTCCCCCTACTCCCAACCCTGAACTTAGGCAACCAGTAATCTACTTTCTATCTGTATAGGTTTGCCTGTTCTGGAACTTTCATATAATAGAATCTACAATATATAATCTTTTGAGACTAGCTTCTTTCACTTTGCATAATATTTTCAAGGTTATCCATATTGAAGCATGTATAGATACTTCACCTATTTCTTTTGCTGAATAATATTCCTTTGTATGCATATACCACATTTTATCTATCCATTTTCAATTGATAGACATTTGAGTTATTACCACTTTTTGGCTATTATGCATAATGCTACTATGAAATTTCCTGCAGAAGTTTTTGTGTGAACATATGTTTTCATTTCTTGTGGGTATGTACCTGGGAGTTGAAGTGCTCATCATAGGGTAAACTCCTTCTGAGGAACTAGTAGACTGTTTTTCAGAGTGGCTGTACCATTTTACATACCCACCAAAGACATATGAAAATTCTAATTTCTCTTAAAGTCTTTCCCAAACTTTGTCATAGTCTGTCTTTTGGATTATAGTCATCCTAGTGAGGGGGGGGGGTGGTGGTATCTTCTGGGTTTGATTTGTATTTCTCTGATGGCTGATAAGGTCAGAATCTTTTCATGTGTTTATTAACCACTTGTATATCTTCTTTAGAGAAATGCCTACTCAGATTTTCTTTTGCCTGGTTTTTAATTGGGTTACTTGTCATTTTATGATTGAGTTATAGACTTTTTAATATTAATAAGGGTGGTGTCCCAAAAGCTATATTTTAATTGGTGCGTTTTAACTGACTTTTAGAAAATGATTTCTACCCTTAATGTAGAATCTGTTCTACTTAAGCCTAATATATAACACTAGAAGGCCTGGTGCATGGATTCATGCACTGGTGGGGGTCCCTCAGCATGGCCTGTGGGGATCGGGCTGAAACCAGCATCCAACATCCCCTGAGGGAATTAATAGTGCGTGAAGTGGCAGGTGGCCAGGGAGGAGCCCAACCCGGGCCACTCCTGCTCATCCTGGCCCCGCTGGGCCTGGCGCCACTGCTACTCAGTAGGCTCGCTGCTGCTCCGCTGCAGTCTCTGCATGCCCATCCTAGGGCAATACCGGCATGCCCATGATCAAGAAATGGCTGTGGGCTCGCACCCAGTCAGTCCCGATGCTGGTCCTGATCCCGGTCCTGGTCCAGATGGGGGAGGGGTGTGCAGGGGAGTGTCCGTAGGGGAGGCTTGTGCCACCACAGCTGCGCTCACCAGCCGTGAGCCTGGCATCTGGTGCCCGGCGGTCAGCTGAGTGGCACTCCCATGGTGGGAATGCACTGACCATCAAGGGGCAGCTTCTGCATTGAGTGTCTGCCCCCTGGTGGTCAGTGCACATCATAGCAACCAGTTGACTGGTTGACTGGTCACTTAGGCTTTTATATATACAGATTATTTTTTAAATAAAAATATCAACATATTCATACTGTATTTATAACAAAATGATTTTATTAAGCAATACTTTTAAAATAATGCTAACTTCTCCTTCAAAGATAACATTTCTTGGGAAGAAGCAGAGAATAACTCAGAAAGCAAGAATAGCTTCTTGGTTAGCAAACAGTAGGGCTTGATATCTTGAAAATTTTACAGTTCCAAGAAGACCTTGGCATTTAGACAATAACAATATTGTTTGAGTAGAAGTCATTTTTAAATGACGCTAACTTTTTCCTACCCTGCCTGGGTAATTTCCCCTGAATGTCTGTGTAGGAAGATTAACAGTATTGTCAATAGCAATTACATGTCTGAATCTTAAAAACCTAAAGTTGACTGTATGGCATAGCAGAAAAGAAAAATATTTTCTGCAAAACAGCAATATTCAAACATATAGATCCGGAGGATTCCTGGAATTATATGTTTGATTTTAACATGGACGTTCTTTGTAGAGCAGCAAAGCAATTTAACATATATATACACATGAAATATTAAAAAAGGTTTAGAAGAAAGCAGCATTATTAACATATTTTCAGGACAATTCTTAAAGGGTCTCTAAGAATAATATCACTTGGTATTTGTAAAACAATTTAAAAATTATTTTCTTAGCATTTTCATCATTTATACACATCTCTCTTTCACAGTAAAACACATTAAAATTTTCAACTGCCATAGATTAATATCTTTTAAAAAAATCATTTTAAAAGGGTAATTTTTTTCTTAAATTTTTTTACCTGTACGTTTTTTGAAAGCAGAGACCTGACTTGTGGATCACAGAACCTGGCATTGAAAAAGTACTTAATACATGTTTATTAAATGAAGGAATTAAAATGATTTTTAATTGGTGAGTTTTAATGACTAAAAAAATGATTTCCAATTTAGTGCAGAGACTGCTCAACTTAAGCTTAATATATAACATTGATTCTATTGAAAAGTATCAATATACTTTTATACTTTACTAGAGGCCTGATGCACAAAATTCGTGCATGGGGGTGGTCCCTCAGCCCGGCCTGTGCCCTCTCACAATCTGGGCTCCCTCTCACCATCTGGGACCCCTCACTCCTAACTGCTCACCTGCTTGCTCACTACCGCCCACCTGCTCGTTCCTTACTGCCTGCTTGCTTGCTCCTTACCGCCCAGCTGCTCACTCCTTACCGCTTGGCTCGCCACTCCTTAGTGCTGTTGCAGAGGTGGGAGAGGCTCCCGCCACCTCTGCTGTGCTCGCCAATTGTGAGCCCTGCTTCTGGCTGAGCAGCGCTCCCACTGTGGCAAATACTGACCACTAGGGGGCAGCTCCTGCACTGAGCGTCTGCCCCCTGGTGGTCAGTGTGCATCATAGTGACCAGTCATTCTGGTCGTTCTGCCATAAGGGTCACTGGGCTTTTATGTATATAGATAAAGTACAGCTTCTACCTCCCACCTGGAATGCCTGGGGGGAATCTCCTTCAACTCAAGAGGAATCATGGGATTAAAAGTCCTTTGGGAAGGCCAAAACCCCCGGGGATGGATGGAGGTGAAAGGTCCAGGTGGAGGGGGGATTTGGAGCTGGGGTGAAGGGATTGCCTTTCCTGGGCTGGGATCCTCTCAGCCCCTTGGTCTGGCAAGAGTGACAGCTGCAAGCTCACCTCTCAGCTCCCCCACCTCCCCTCCTTCCGTGGCTGCCAGATGGTTGGGGCAGACATCTGGAGAGGGGCTTACAAAGACTTACCCTCCAGGGAGATGATGGCACTGTCCCCAGCTCCTCTGCTAGGGGGCAGCAGTCCTTAACCACCTCACAACATAGTGCTTGTAATTCACATTTGATCCCTGTCAGCTTCTTCTTGATAGTATTTTTGGGATCTGACATAGATCATTTTGGTTCATAAGGTGAGCAGACTCAGGGACCCAGAGGTTAAACACCAGATCCTCCTTCTTGCTTTCCGTATTATAATTTTGCATATTAATTTTTTATGGTAGGCTCTCTATGACGGTGTAGGGTATCTGTGAGAGTGACTGATGCAAAGAGGAATTCAAACTCTTATCTATGGATTTTACAGGCAGGGTGGCAGCTATTGCAATGGTGGTCTCTGAGCCTTTTGCCATCTGACCTCTGAGATCCTGTAATTCCAACTCCACCCAGTGTTTGTCTAAGATCGCAGGCCTACTGCTCACGCAGCTTCTCAGTGAGCTGCATTTGCATTCAGATCTTTTCAAAATCTCCTTGGGAAAGAAAAGGAAGTGGAAACATAGTTGCTTTTTACATTTTTAGCCATTGCTTTACAAAACAAATAAACTGGTTACCATTGGAAAGATCATAGTGAAGTAGAAAGCATTTGTCCTGCACATCATTCCTTCGTGCTACTGAATATTTTTAGCAAATGCCAAATTAGCACTGCAGCAAAGCTGCCTAACAATGACTATACAGGCCAGTGCTGGGAAATAAGAAAGATTGAAAGCATTAGACTGGCAACAAATCAATTATTTCAACAAATTTCTTTTACTTGTAAGAATGTGAGCAATCTTAGGCATGTGTTAGTGTTTTTAGAGTCCTAGTTATAAAAAGCTTCTTTCAATTCCAGGCTCAATTAAAAAATTAAAATTATGCAGAAAAGAATAAGCATGACAACAAGCCTCACTTCATCTCAATCATGAACACAAACACATCGCCTTTTCTTCCCTTGTAATATAGAAATACAGTGGGTGAGATATTTAAATTTCTTCTGCACTAAAAAAACTGAGGAAGTGAAACATGGGAGATTTGGGGAGTAGATAGGCCCTTAGAAATCTTATCTAGTGATTACTCAACTGTTCTTATTCTGTATATGAGGAAATTTAAGCCCAGCAATGTTCATTTCGTAAGAAAGTCCATGAGAAACAAGGCAATAAATCTAAAAATAGGCTACAGTAACAATAAACTATCTGCAGCACATCTACCAAAGAGAACATATGCAAACTATAACCCTTACTAAACATATGCCACATCTTGATCAAAGATGAAGAACCAGCAACTTATGAGGGTTCCAACGCCATCAGTGATGAGAAATAGATATTAGGACCGGGGCAAGTCTATAGCTCAGCAGTAAGAAGTAATAGATGTTCTGTCAGAAAAAAAAAGAGAGACTCTTTGACCTTAATTGACCAATTTTTTAACATCTTGCAAAATTGGCTTTATGATAGACTCTCTCTCTCCCTCTCTCTCTCTCTCTCTGTCTCTCTGTCTCTCTCTCTTTCTGTTGTCTCTGTCTCTCATACACATACATATACTCACACTATTATAATTTGTTTTTTTGAACTATTTGACTGTAGGCTGCATATGTTAATATTACAGTAATAATTTCCTATAAGAACAGGGATATTCTCTTACATAAACACAGTCTAGTTAGCAAATTCAGGAAAGTTAACATTTTTTAATTTTTTTTTATTTCAGAGAGGAAGGAAGAGGGAGAGAAAGATAGAAACACCAGTGATGGCAGAGAATCATTGATCAGCTGCCTCCTGCACATCCCACACTGAGGATCAAGCCCTCGACCCGGGCGTGTGCCCTGATCAGGAATCGAACCATGACCTCCTGGTTCATAGGTTGATGCTCAACCACTGAGCAACACCAACCAGGCAGGAAAGTTAACATTTTGATCTAATCCATATTTCCCTCTTGTACGTAACTAATTATATTAGTTTCTGATTTATTCTTTTTTTTTTTTGCAAAAGTAAACAGATATATATGTTTTTTTACTTCCCTACATAGGCTTGTTTTGTACAATAAGTCCATTAAACATAAAGAAAATACAAAGCCACCAAATTTGAAGTAAAATGATTTTAGTAGATTATGAAATATTTTTACTCTTTCCTATTCTTTTCTTCCTTCTTCTTTCCTTCCCCTTTGTTTGAAAGCCTTCTAGCACAAGCCAAACCTAATTTCCCAATGGTGCTGTAAGCAGTGAGAAATCAATAAGGGCTTCCAAACAGAGAATGAATGTTATCAAACCTAAGATTTAGGGAGCCAATTGTGGCTATTGTGTGAAGAAGGTAATAAACAGAGCGTCAGTAGGTTGGGAGGTGAAGGTAGGAGCCTATTGTGATTTTCCAGGTAAGAGATGGTGAAAGTCTGGATTAAGCTCAGGGCCACAGGAATAGAAAATGGTGAAATACTGCCATCACCTGAATTTGGATAATAAACGAGAGGAAGAAAACAACGATGCTACTGAGTTTTATAGCCTTGGAAGATATTGCTGTCCTTATCTGAACTAGAAAACAGAAAAGGATAGATTTGGGGGTGAAAAGACGAATGCTTTGGTTGGGAGCCTGATGAGTTTGAGGTATTGGTGTTATGTTCATATTGAGAGGTTCATGGAGCAATGTGATAACATAAAACCATGTAGAAAAAAACACAGGAAACTGAATAGACTGGGTGTTGAGATGATGAATGGATCCATAGTTTCCTTTTAGCAGAGCCATTTCTCTCCTTTGGGCCTGTGCAGGTGGGCCTGCAGCGAACAAGCGTGATGCTAATAGGCTTCTTCATGGTTAACAGGTAAGCGAGGCTGAGCATCATGGTCTTGATTTGCACAGAACTACTTCAGAGTCTAGCTAGTCTCTCTGAATGCCGTGGTCTCCTGAAAGGACTTTGTAATGGTGCATCGTGGTGTCTGTAGAGATCTCTATTGAGTTGTTTCATTTTCTCCCCGTAGGACCTGCATGATATCTGAGAATATAATATGTGAAAGTGAGCACAGTGCAGTGTCCAGCTCCCATCCATATTCACAGGGAAATATACACACGCATGTTTTTCTGGAAAAAAGTCACACCCCTATTGTTGCTAACATTCTTTCCATGGAGAACAGATTTTGTTTTTCTCCGCATATAGTTTCCTGTTGTACATGGAGAGGAAATGTTTTCTCTTGTTTCTTGCAAACAGTCATGCATAGACAATGAAAAACCTTGTCTGAAAGAGAAAAGAGAATGATTCTCTATTCACTGGGAGAGAGGATAGCTTTTATAAGAACTCTCAATGCCCTGATTCTGCTCTCCCTTCCCTTTCCTAAGGCCACTTTTAATGATGTGAAATGCAGTATTCGTGCCTCGTTAGTACCAATATAGGTCATGAATACGTAGAAGAATCATAGCACAGGATGTTTCAGCGGGAAGAAGGACAGTGAATTGGGAATGGTGATAATAATCTCCCCTTTTAGGCATAGCGATTAACATAAGCACATTTCTGTGAGAGCCCCATTCTCTTCCCTTTGGCCAACACTAGGAGTGGAGTTGCTGAGAAGCCAGGAACCTGGAAGCCCCAGAAGCCCAGTGCCCATCCAGGCACTCGACTCTAGCCCTGATCTTGCCTTCACCACCTCTTTACCACTCTAGACTCCTGCCTTACAGCTAACGGGGCTCCGCTGATGACAAAGGCTGTGATGCGCCAGCATAGTTCATTACGATTCTATTTGTTTAAAATTCTTATACTGTTCTGTATTCAACCTGTACATTACACTGGTGCCTGTTCATTCTCGTCTTTGTTTTTATCTACACAGGATTTATTATTTTTCTGGACTCTCATAGGAGAAACAGGTGCTTTATCAGAAGTAAGGTGCAGCATTTTTACCGTGACATGGAGCCCTTGGTTATACACATTCATATGTACTTTGACACTGTGTATGTATGTGTGTGGCTGTACATTTTTATTACTTTATTTCCATGGCCTGGTCTATTTTCTGTTCTGGTACATGCTTTTAGTCTTCTTACCTCTCAGTCTTCTTTTGAATTTTCACATTTCACAGCTTCCTTTGCACATTTCCTAATGGCAAATGCCCCCACTATCCCAAACCTGGATGTTTCTTAACTTTCAAGATTTAATGAGACAAACTTTTCATAATTCCTCTCCCTCCTTTTTCTTAATCCCAGTCATCTTTTCTTATTCAAAAGTTGTGCACTGTCTGTGCTATTTATTTGACAACTGTACTGCCTTGAACTGTTGGTTTCCTTTTGCTACATCTAAGCCGTGACCTCCTAAATAAATCTCACCAGTAGAATAATGACCAAACCCTTGGGTTTTAGAGCTTGACAGACTTGGGCTTAAATCCTTGCTCTTCTGCTTAACAGCTATAAAAACTTGAAGTTACTTAATCACTTTTGAGCTTCAGTTTGCTCATTTATAAAATTAGCACAATCATAACAACCGTAAATTGTCATGAGGATTAAATGAGATCATATATGTAAAATATTTAGAACAGTGATTAAGAATTGGGCCAGAGGTTTGCTCAAAACTATTTTTGACTGATCTTCTAAAGAAGTTGCTAAGCCTATAATTTAATCAATCAAATGTGGCTAAATGTTTGGTGAAGAAGGACCATACACTAAAGTAATAACTTGGTTGAAAAGTAATGAAGTGTATGCTAGCTAGGACTACTTTACACCCTTTTAAACCCTGGAAGACTACTAATGGCATCACTAAACAGCATTCCTTCTTTTAGCTCCCTCCTAATTGTTAGGACTAAATCCCCAGACAATGGCAAATCACCTTGCTTTTCCTCCAGACTAAACAAATCAGGCTGGGTGGCATGTCTGTATTGATGTGATTGCCCTTTTGCCCAAGAGGCAGTAGGAGTTGAAAATAAGTTTAACTTTTCTCCCACCAGAGGACTGAAGCCCCATCTCTTTCAGAAAGGACAGAGAGAACAGCCTCATCAAATACCTTTATGGAGGAGCCCGGTTGCTATCTCCAACTCTCTCAGAGTATACAAAAGCAGAGGATACAAATCTGTTTGTCCCAACCTACTGCCTGGGGCCAGTCTCATTCTAGTCAGCCTTGTTTTTAAAAACATCTCTTCTGTCCTTAAAATTGTTATTAGATAAATTGGCTTAGAAGACGTCTTCTTGACTATGTTTCCACCATTTCTGCTCCTGTGCCCCAATTTAGCTTTTATTTTTAGTCCTCACCTGAGGATATCTTTCCCATTGATTTTTTAGATTTTTAGAGAGATTGGAAGGGAGTGAGAAAGGGGGGGAGGAGAGAGAGAGAGAGAGAGAGAGAGAGAGAGAGAGGAAAACATGGATGTGTGAGAGACACATCGATTGGTTTCCTCCCGCACTGCCTAGAGCGGGGCTGGGGATGGAACCTGCAACTGAGGTATGTGCCATTGCCCAGAAATTGAACCCATGACCCTTCAGTGTGCAGGCTAATGCTCTAACCATTGGGAAACCAGCCAGGGCCCAATCTAGCTTTTTTCAAATTGAGCATCCCATACCCCCACCCTCTTGAAAGGTATCTCAATTTGCTGTGTTTAGATTCATATATATAGTACATTATGGTATGCACATCTCAAGACTTATTAATTGCAGTGGAGTTTAGTTGACTATATATCCAGTAAGAAAGGAAGGGCATTTGGGTTCTAATTTAGGTTCTGTCATTAACTAATTTTCTGATTTTGTATGCATCATTTAGCCCCTGGAATCCAATCTCTGTATCTGCAAAATGAATATATTACTAGCTACTCTAACTGCTTCAGAGAGTTTTAAAGAATAAAGCATGTTAATAATGGTATAGGTATTTGGAAATATGTAATAGAAATACAACTAAAGTTTCCACTGCTTATCAGTTATTTTACAGTAGTCTAGAACAGACAGAGTCTGAATATAATGTACTGAGTCTTAGAATTATTCCTATATTTAAAAGATCTTTCCCCACAAAATGTTAATCAATAAAATGAGTTGTCTAAAATTTTCTCAGTGTATCTCATAACTATCTAGATATGTTCATTAGCCATACTGGGCACAGAGAAAGCTTTTTTAAATGCATAATTTTCACAAAAAGATTGTTATTTGTTATAGACAGAGAAAGTACCAGGGTGAAAAAATAGGAAGAATAGAACAACACTAACTTATATTTTTATATAGTATGTACTATTCCCAATCCTATTACCTAGATAATTTCTATGTATCACATATAGTCTGAAAAGAGAGAACAGAATTAAAAGGGCTTAAGGAGAAAATTCAAAATACAGAATGTGACATTGAGTTTTGTTCATTTATTTGATTTTTTGGTTAGTCCTTTTTCTTAACTTTGGCAATGAAAAAGAACTCTTGGGCCTCTAGTATTCTAATAACAGAATTTGTGTTTTTATAAGTTTTAGAATTTTTTCTAAAACAATATGGTTTTCTTTAAGAAATCTTTACAATAGATTATAAAATAAATTGTAAAGCCCTAACTGGTTTGGCTCAGTGGATAGAGCGTCGGCCTGCGGACAGAAGGGTCCCAGGTTCGATTCCAGTCAAGGGCATGTACCTTGGTTGCGGGCACATTTCCAATAGGGGGTGTTCAGGAGGCAGCTGATCGATGTTTCTCTCTCATCAATGTTTCTAACTTTCTAGCCCTCTCCCTTCCTCTCTGTAAAAAATCAATAAAATATATTAAAAAATAAATTGTGAAATAAAAATAAATTAATCAAAAAATTCTATCACTTGTAACCAATGTGTACGTGAGAGGAGAGGAAGATTAATTATATTATTAGTAAGAAATGATGTCAAACCATAGTAGATGGGTGTGTTCATGGCTTCCTGGCATCTCAGTCACAAAAGGCATGCAGCTGATGAGATTTGGGACTTTAAATTATTATTTGCTTTCCACTATATCTGTATGAATCATTTATTTCTCTCAAATAGATCAAGGATAGGCAAACATGCAGTGCAAGCCAAATCTGTCCTGCCTTGTTTTTGTACATGAAGTTTTGCTGGAACAAGATCATGCCCATTAATTTACCTATTGTCTGTGGCTGGCAGAGTTGGGTACTTGTGACAGAGACCATGTGGCCTACAAAGCCTAAAATATTTACCACCCAGCCCTTTACACAAAAAGCTTGCTGATGCCTGAAATAAATCACAGTTAAAACACAAACAACATGAGAGCTCACCTCATTTTCCTTCTAGGTGGCAGAAAAATCAATACTGATCCATTCCTGTGTATCTGGATGTTTCAATTTCAATTGTTTTTATTATGTACAAAAGTTGGGAATAATATTGTGTTTGCAACTTATCTACGAAACACATGGGAGTATTTCCTTTCGAATATTTTCAAAGTTAATGGTGCTGGGTGTCTCCTGCAATTCTGCAAATGCCATATCCATGTTAGCAATTACTGTCTCAATTATTAAGCAAATGAATATTGGAATATCTTTGCTAACATTTTAAGAGTAAATAAACTGTCATTTCTTTTAGCTGCATATTTATTAATCTGTCTAATTACTTTAATTCTCTGGGAGTCAGATCTGGGGAAGTATATATCTGCAATAAAGTTGTTCTTAATTTTTTTTACTTATTCTCTTCTATTCCTATATAATTCCTTAAGCGCACAATGGGAAATGTTGTTCTTGGTAAGATCATGGTAAGATCAAAGTAAATCATTGTCCACCTCCTGAGTAAAGGCAATCTTTGATAACTCCACTGATTAGAGATTCTGTTCTAGAAATACAGACTGTTTATGAAGTTTTGTTGGATTGTTGTAAAATAAAATTGTCCCTCTCAGTTAAGTGAGGTATGCAGAGAGATTTGGGGAGAAAAAAGTTGTCCTCAATTTAATAATTCAGAGCTTTTTGAGAATAAGTAGATGGAAGTCTGAGAGTGTACCAGAAATCTGTGAATAAGGGCATATCAAGGACAATTTAAGTGGATGGCTTTTGAGATTAAACTGACTATCTGAATGAAAGTACTCAAGGGAGAGACAAAGATTAGAATTGATTCTCATATTGGTAAGGTGCTCTCATAGGAAGGCTTCCCAGCACATCAGCAGCGTGATGCATTCCCCATTGTCCTGGGGGAACTTTTTGAGCCCCTTAGTAGCTAGAGATCCTGGGGTATTTAAAAGAGAAAATGATGGAATATGTCCTAAATGTGGTCATTACCATCCTACTAATTATTCTGAGTTCTAAATGAAATCCCAACTCATCAAAGGCATTACTTCCAATGCTTTACTTCCAAAGACTGTAATGTAGTAAATATTATAAAAGCATAGAATTGCAGGCATGAATAAAGATTTAATGTGTTTGAATATAAAATACATTTGAAATAAAACATGAGCATTTTTTTAGACTTTCTGACTTCATGGCTGTCCAGTTTCCGTTATTGCCATTTGTTATCTTAAAATACCACAAATATTTTATTTTTTATTTACTATTATTCTATCATCTATCTATCTATCTATCTATCTATCTATCTATCTATCTATCATCTATTTTTGACAGTATTACAGATGTCCCTCATTCCCCCGATTCCAATCTCCCCCTCTACCCACCCTCCGCCCACCCCAGGCCTTCACTACACTCTTGTCTGTGTCCATGGGCTATGTATATAAGCATATATGTTCTTCGATTAATTTCTTCCTGTCCTCCTCACCTCCTACAAATATTTAAATTTTTAAGTTTTGCCAATTATTTAGCCTATGATAAACTCATTGCTGATTTCAAAGTAATTTTTAAAAAAATATTTTTTGGTGTCTCTTTAATAATATATCTCACTTATTTGTTTGAATTGCTATTGCAAAGAGAGTACAAAATTTAAAAGAAACAATATGCAGTAAAATGTAAATCTGCCCTCCCACTGCTGTCTGCCAGCAATCTAGTTTCCTTTCCCTAGACTAATTGGTCTGGCAATACTGTATAGTGTTTCTGGGTTTAATTTTAATTTATATGTTCCCAGAGAATAATTTATTTCATACAAGTTCTCATTGTCACTGAGCAGAATAATGAGCTAAACATTCTCTCATGATTCTATTAGTGTCTTTTCTATCTATAGTTATTTCCACAAAACCATTTCAATATTTTGTTTTATACTTTTATTTTTTTCTTGATTGAATTATTAATGGTTTACCTATTTTGTTGTATTTTAGAGAAAACAATTCTTAGATTTATTCTTATTCTATCAATTTAATAATTTTAATTAATTAAAATCTGTTTTTACATTTATTAATTCCTCCCATTTACTTGCCATAAGTTTATTTAGTTTTTATAACCGCTCAAGACAAATGCTTTATCCATTTAACTATTTATTCATTTGACTATTTTATGTATTAATGAGATATTTAAATCTATAGGATTTCCTCTGAGCAGTGCTTCAGTTGCATTACACACATTTATTCAAATTTTGCTGTTATTTCAATAGTGTAAACTTGCATTTCTTTCACAAGTTATTTTCTTACGACAAATACCCTTTTAATGCTTGATTTTGCTAAGCCAAATTAGCCTTAAAGTACTTCAGTTATTTTGGAGTGGCTCTATATAATTACTAAATAAAAATATACTTGCCTGACCTGATAGGGCACCAAATAAAAACACAGGAAACAGCCCTGACTGGTTTGGCTCAATGGGTAGAGCGTCGGCCTGCGGAGGGAAGGGTCCCGGGTTCGATTCTGGTCAAGGGCATGTACATTGGTTGCGGGCATATCCCCAGTAGGGGGTGTGCAGGAGGCAGCTGATCGATGTTTCTCTCTCATCGATGTTTCTAACTCTCTATCCCTCTCCCTTCCTCTCTGTAAAAAATCAATAAAATATATTTTTAAAAAAACAAAAACACGGGAAATAAATATCATTTTCCATCTGAAAGAATAAAGTCTTTTTTATTGCATGGAACAGCAGTCATATAGAAATGAATAAACAAAGGTTCTAGGTTTAAATCATTATGTTCTCTTCTGCTTATATGGTTTCCAGACCCATAGACTGAGACTAATAACTGAGAATAATCACTAACCTCTTAGAAGTTTGAAAAATACAACTGGGTCACTCCTGTCAGTCTACATGTATCCACAAGCTTGAAAATGACATATCCTGCTGTGAGGTAACAAAGAACTCCCCAGTGCCCGAGGCTGTGTATGTCTATGTATTCATAAAAACTGGTTACAGTGAGTTTTATGGGAATTCTGAGAATAAGCCCATTTTTCAGGATACACAAAGTCACTTTATTCACCTGGTTGATGGCCCGAGGATCAGGAAATTCGATAGGATTCAAAACTCGATCTCCCTCACATAGTTAGTTGGCTAACTTGTATTGCGATTTGGTGATGTATAGGTTTGACACTAGGACAGAAAGACAGAGAGATACAGGGCTTAGTGACAACTTGCCTTTGGGTGAACATTATTCTATTGACATTTCCACATTTAGTTTCATTGAGAATAGGGCAGGATTGTGTTGGTCTATGCATCGCCATCACTTTCTACACACCCTGCTTACTCCATGCCTGACCCTGATATAATGATAATAATGATAGAGCTAACGTAGTATTTGTAATGTCCTGGTATTATTCTAGTTTTTTTGCATTTATAACTCACTTAGTCTTCACAAACCATGTTGTGCTAGGCATCTCAAAGTTGTCCAGTTCCTAATCCCCAGAACCTGTGAATATATTATATTACACTAGTTACCTGGTGCACGGATTCGTGCACATTGAAAAGAAATTAATTAGAAGGTGGCTGGCGGGGCAGGGCTGGGCAAGACAGGCCAGACATGCCCTGGAGCCAACCTTCCACAATCTTTCTTTGGTGTCTGTGGAGTGAGTTGGGTCCCTCCAGCAGGTGGGTTTGGGGTCCCTCAGCCTGGCCTGCAGGGATTGGGCTGAAACCGGCTCTCAGACATCCCCCGGGGGGTCCCGGAGTGCAAGAGGGCACTCTGCAAAGTTGCTGTTGTACAGGGTGTGGAATGCAAACTCAAGTGTGCAGTAAACCAGATTCGGGGCCAACAGTACTCCAGCAATAACATAACCCACGACCAAAGGTGGAATTGCGTGGCGGGCTCCCTCCTCTCTGGTTTTGGGGTGTGCCACCCGAGAACAGCCGCTGCCAAGTCACTGCAGCTTGGCAGCTCCTGTGTTGAGCATCTGCTCCCTGGTGGTCAGTGTGTGTCATAGCGACCAGTAGGACAGGGGGAGGGACACTTAGCATATTAGCCTTTTATATAGATAGATGTTATATTGCATGGCAATGGGGATGGTTTCAGATGAAACTAAAGATACTAATCAGCTCTTATAATATGGAGATTATTCTGGAATATCCAGAATGGACCCAATGTAATCAACAAGCATTTTTTAAATATGAAAGAGGGAGGCAGAAAGTCAGAGTCAGGGAGAGATCCAAAGATGTTCTGCTGCACTCTTTGCAGGTACAGGAGGGGTACAAGGCAAATAATGCGAGTAGCCAGCCTCTAGGCAAGGAAACAGATTTTTCTCAAGAGCCTCAGAAAGGATATGGCCCTGCCAACACTTTAAGTTTAGCCTGTGGAGATCTATTTTGGACTTTGGAATGGACAGTAAATGATATGATAATAAATTTGTGTTTTTATAAGCCACTAAGTTTGTGGTAATTTGTTCCGGCAGCAATAGGAAATTAATGCAATTATTATAATTACTTGGTAATGTTGGGATAAGAAACAGAGGTAACTTGTCCCAGGTCACAATGATATTCACAGACTGAACTGGGAATTGAACTTGAGTAGTCTTACTCCCCAGAGTATATTTTTGTTATTGTAAAGTCAAATTGTGTAAGGTATCCATTACCTACAGTAAAATTCACTGTTTAAAAAATATATATATATATTTTTAATTGATTTCAAAGAGGAAGGAAGAGAGAAAGAGAGATAGAAACATCAATGAAGAGAGAGAATCATTGATCAGCTGCCTCATGCAGGCCCCCTACTGAGGATCAAGCCCACAACCCATGTGCTAAGACTGGGAATCAAACTGTGACCTTCTGGTTCATAGGTCGATGCTCAACCACTGAGCCACGTTGGCAGGGCACCATTTTTCAGTGTACAGTTTTATGAGTTTTGACAAATACATATAGTCATGTAGCCCAAGCCAAAATGAAACTATGGAAAATTCCATCATCCCAATAACTTTCCTTGTACCTCCTTTGTAATCAGGACTTCTTTCCACCCTAAGTGCCTGGAAACCACTGACATATTTTTTGTTTTTATTATTTTGCCTTTTGCAGAATGACATATCAATGGGATAATAGTTGTGTGACTAGTTTGGCAATTTATCTCTAAAAAAGAGTATAAAATTGGTCAAAAATGTCAAAAACAATAATTCAAGGCACTGGAAAATGACCAAAAGCCTAGAACTATTTGAGAAAACATTAATTCCTAAAAACTGTAAGATTATATATATATATTGATTTCAGAGAGGAAGGGAGAGGGAGAGAGAGATAGAAACATCAATGATGAGAGAGAATCATTGATTAGACCAGGGATCGAGCCCGCAACCTGGGCATGTGCCCTGACTGGGAATCGAACCATGACCTCCTGGTACATAGGTTGATGCTCAATCACTGAGTCACACCAGCCAGGCCTGTGAGAGCTTTGAATGAAGACATCAGGAGTCTCTGGCCCCCTCCCTGGAACTGCTCACACCCCCTGTCTTTGCTTGGGTGGAAAGAGCTCTAGGTTTACAAGTTGTGGCTCTGCAGGACACCTGTGGCTTTGCTGCTAATGGGGTCAGGCTGACTCAATTCAGAGTAGGAGGCAACACCCCTTCTTTGTTGATTAATAGTGGTAATGGGCTCATTTGGGAAAAGGCAGGAAAAACCTTCTGGCCAGACATTTCATGGGGAGATTCTGGAAACAAGGAAGCCATGGAAGTGCTGAGATAAGCTCTCCATGTGCCCACTGGCCAACTGCGAGTCCATGCATGTCCAGGAGAGACCTCGCAGAACCCAGCAAAGCAAAACAAAACTAAAAGAGAAAGCCTAGGGAGACTTGAGAACAGGCTGCAACTTCAAATACATTTCTCAAACCACAGAAGATAAATTGGCAGAGTTTGGAAACCTTATATGTTCAAGGTGTTTGAACAAAATTTCTGTCCAAAACATTAGCTAACCTCGTAGTTAGCCAGATACAGGAGGCAACACCTAGGAAAAGAAATAAACATAAGAATGAAAAAAACACAGTGGAGACATTAGACTGCACCCATGGAGCAGGTAGATTCTGCAGTTTAAATGCAGTTAAGGTCTTTTTAAAAAAGTCCAATAACCATTAAAAAAAAAAAGGAAGAAGGAAAAGAAAGAATCCAAAGTTGCTACAATAGATACTCTAAAATGTCCACTTTAGGGTAGAACATGAAACAAGTTTCAATAGCTTCAAATGGATTAAAATCATGCTAAGTATATTCTCCAACCACAACAGAATTAAATTGAAAATAAACAACAGAAAGAAGTCTGCGGTTAGAGGAAAATTTATAACTTTAAGCACTTAGAAAGAAAGAAAGACCTAAAATCAATAATCTCAGCTTCCACATTAAGAAGCTAGGAAAACAAGAGCAGCAAAGCCAATGCCAACAAGAGGAAGATGAAAATAATAAAACCAGGGCAAAATCAACAAAAGAGAAATAAGATAACATTAGAGAAAAATCAATAAAACTAAATGTTAGTTCTCTGTAAAGATCAACACAGTCAATAGATATTTTGCTAGACTGATACAAATAAAAGAGAGAGAGATAAAGGCTTGAGCAGAAAAAAAAACAAAGTCGAAACATTAAATGTTGACCTTGATCTCATCTTGGCCATATATGGATTGCATATAATGGAACTCCCAAGATAAATCTGAAAATCCAAGATTGGAGGCCACTGGTGCCTCAGTTTAGTTTGGAACACTAGGTGATGTTAGTCAAAGAGATCTTCCCTAAGCCAGAATGACATGGGAACAATAAAGAGGGCCTGACACAATCCCCAGCTTCCTGCAATGCCAATGAATTTCAGAAGAGCAAGCAAAGTTCTCCATGCCATGAGGTTTGGAGCCCACCAAAGATGCAATTAGCAAGAGATCCTCAAGGGTTTGAGGAGAGGCCTAAGAGGAATGTTTTTCCTGTGAGAAAGACATTGCTCATATATTTTCATTGTTAGGTTGCAAAGACAGGAATGGGGCCTTAATCAATCAAATACTATTTATTTTCCAGGGAGTGCTGTGATTTAGTAAGTGGACCATTTAGCATTAGGCAAATAGATTCAAGTGTAGACTTGCATCCTGGTAATGGTATCTGACAAAGCCACCTAAGCTCTTGGAGTTCCCTCATCTGTAAAATAGCAGTAATCACGGCTTACACCTAATTCTCCAGAACAATAGGATTGTTCTGATGCTTAAATGACATGGTACATGTAAAAGGTGGTTTGTAAATACTGTAAGATATTATATTGCTTTGTAAATACTGTTAAGTACTATAAAATATTATCTTTCTCTATTGATATTTGTTTGTGGGTAAGGGACCTTTTTGTAATTTTTCTATTTGACTTTTATTTTTCCTCTAATTTGT
This sequence comes from Myotis brandtii, assembly GCF_000412655.1. Classification (NCBI taxonomy): domain Eukaryota; kingdom Metazoa; phylum Chordata; class Mammalia; order Chiroptera; family Vespertilionidae; genus Myotis; species Myotis brandtii. Next base: position 5,940,413 of record NW_005354829.1, read on the forward strand.
ACATTTTTAAGTCTTTCAAACTATTACAGAAATTTACTGTTTTATAGTTATGTTGTAAAAATAAAATAACCTGAGGGCTAGCTCACTTGTTAAGTCCTATAATATTTTATTTTCTCATAGGTTTCTGCTAGATCTAGACAGGAGATGAAATCCACCCTTTTCTGAAATTGTACTTCGGTCTTTCCACAGTTATACTGATGGACTCTTCTTTACCTCCTCAGACCTGCTTTCAGATAATTCACACTAAAATAAAATGCTTGAAAATGACTTTAGCTGAGAACTCTGCTAAGGGTGTGAAGGGGATGGGGTGAGGGCCTAGTATTTAGTAGAGACCAAAGTTTTCGCACATACTTTATCCGATCTCCAAATATTCTGATTCAGCAATTGCAGGTGGGGCCTGGACATCTGTACTTTTTAATAGAGTATTTTAAAATGCTGAATGACACTCCTGCTTAGAACCTCTGATCTGAGGGATAAAGCATTTGGGATGTCAGACATCAGTCCGCACACGTGGAGGGTTCGGAAAGGCATCCCAGCTTGCCTGGCATCCATGAATCACACCACAGAGTTAACTGCTTACTGCCCTTAACACCAGTCAGCACAGGGAGCACTCTCTGACCTCTGGTAGGCTCTGAAGTAGCCTGGGGAGACATTGTCATCAGTGCTATGCGGAGAAAGAGGAGCACAGTATACCAAATATTTTATTCTATTTCTTTGTCCCCCATCGATAGATTTATTTATTTTGGTAAAATTCTTAAGGTGGATCTTCAGTCAATTATTTATGAAATGTAATTCCCTCATTGTATTATGCTTTAACCTGTCACTTTACTACCCTCAGAGATTCGATTTGACAGATATATGATTGACTTGCTTAGGCATTCATGCTTATGATAATCTTGGTTTCTTATAAGGTCTTGACATAAATTTCACATTTTATTCCTGAACAAATTATTGGAAATAGTAACACATTTATTTTATTGTAATTATATGTAAGGTGAAAAAGATGTGTAATAAGCAAGCAATTATTTAAAAATATCTCAATTCTATAAGATTTAAAGACAACTTTTAGGCAAGAGTTTAAAATGTAAGTCATATATGCTTTTAGATAGCAGCCATCTTTTCATATTCTCTTGTTGATGTGAAATTCCTATGATATTGTGAAACCTTGACTCTCAACAGCTGGTTCTCCCCGCTTTGTGGATAGCAGAGTTGACTTTGCCTGAAGATGAGGGCAGAGGTCATTTGCTTTAAGCAAAACATGATATTGTTTTTTACATCTCTAGGTGATTGGATATCCAGGTGTAGGTAGTGCAATAGTTTAAAGCAGTGATGGCGAACCTTTTGAGCTCGGCGTGTCAGCATTTTGAAAAACCCTAACTTAACTCTGGTGCCGTGTCACATATAGAATTTTTTCATATTTGCAACCATAGTAAAAACAAAGCCTTATATTTTTGATATTTATTTTATATATTTAAATGCCATTTAACAAAGAAAAATCAACCAAAAAAAATGAGTTCGTGTGTCACCTCTGACACACGTGTCATAGGTTCGCCGCCACTGGTTTAAAGCATATAAAATCTATTAGGTATGGATTTTTTGTTTCTACCAATACATTTAATAGTGTCAGTTATCCTTTATAAAATGCACGTTTATTAACTGGCTTCTAAATGCCAGGCACTATTCCAGATATTTTCACATCCATTATTTCAATAAGTTCTTTACGGAGATGTAACTTAGTAGATTAAAAAAAGCAAACACACCATATGAGCCCTCTCTTCTTTGGAAGGAATGCAAGATAGCATCATGATGCTTAGTCAAAGGAAATAGCATCCACAGCTACTGTTTTAAAATGAAACAGGCCTTGTCACATTCCTTTTCTGAAATATCACCAAAACTCTTCTGCTGCTGGTTCGGGAAGTAGTGAGGAAAGGAGGTGAAGAGAGGACAGAATTATTCTATTTTCTTATTATAGACCTTCTATTCTGTGCTATGTGATGTCAATAGAAATAACTTAAAATATCCAAGTTCCCTCAGAAGGCTGAGAGGTACAGTTTTGCAATGTTGTGAGGAAATGGGGTCCCATCCAGTTCTCAGCTGCCTGGAATGCAAAAGTGTTGGGTTACCTTAAAGTTCTCCCCCTCTTGAATGCAGGTATCCTGAGGTTAGCTCTGGGATGAGGCTGGGGGATGGGTATTCCTTTCAAGTCCCTTAGTAGAGGTCTCTATGCTGCTTTAGTTACTAGGGTACTTGGGGGAAATTTTTTTCTGAATAGTTTTTTTTTTAACTTATGGTAGAACAGAGACAAACATGATACATAATATGTCAAAACTCTTAAAATTCCTGCGTTCTTCCTCAGAGCCAAAACTTCAGAGTATCATTACAAAACTTCCTCTTGAATCCCAAGGCCCTTGGTGGAGCTGATTCATTGAACACTCACAATGAGGGAGGGAACTCTTTCCCAAGAGATGGTGTGGGAACCGGAGTTGGGAAAGTTGGGATTCAACTTGAGGTCTGTTCTTACTCATTTTTCTGAGATTAAAAAGAAAAAAAGACAACTTAGTTATTAAGGGGGAAAAATAACAGCATGAACTCCTTTGCTTCTTTGTGCATTATAAAGTCAAAGATTAAATGTAAAGAAAAAAAAAAGAAATAGATCATTTGGCCCAAACAACTACTTACAGAGTTAAAGTATTATAATTTTTAAAATTTAATCTCTGATGATGTAACACGGGTCCCAAGAGGTTAAATGATTCCAAATTACATATTTAGCCAATTGCATGCTAATTATTGGGAATGATTTAGAATCTAAACAGTTGTCTTTTTAGATTTTGGCAACTATCTGTATAACAAAAGTTTTCTGCTGTGGCAGCCAATTCTTCCCGTAAGTCTCAGCCTCATGCTAAAAATGGAGGATTTTATCTCCTTTTCTAAAACAGCAAAGTGGTGGTATCTCTCAGTCTTCTTTCTCCAGTTGCCTTCTCAGTACAAGATCTATAATATTTAGACAGCAAACACCAAATTCACTCTCCTACACATGTGATCTGAGCTAGATTATTTTAAAGTTAAAGATGAGGTTTATATTAACGGAGTGTCTTGTTACTTCCAAATTGAATTTCTTTAATGTACAAAAGCATATTTATGTGATTTGATACATTATTATATTTTTAATTTTTAAATTATATTTAGAGAGAGAGGAAGGGAGTGGAATAGAAAGATAGAAACATTGGTGAGAGAAACATTATCGATAGGCTGCCTCCTGCACCCCCCCACCCCACACAAACACACTCTGGGGATCAAGCCCGGAAACCAGGGCATGTGTCCTGATCAGGAATTGAACCAGTAACCTCTTGGTTCGTGGATCAGTGCTCAACCACTGAGCCACACCAGCCTGGCTGATACATTTTTTTTTAATCATCAACTCATAGCACCTTTTTTATCAAGTGTCTTATATGTTCTCTGAGAGTCGGTCCAATTAGATCTGAGTAGAGAAGAATTAAAACACAAAGAAATCACAGCACTTATCTAGACAAAATCAAGAGAATTCAGTAATATCACTTATTTATTTAGTTAAGCCAGTACATGGTTTATTTAGTGATTAAAAGCAGAAGTAAACATTGAAAAAGTTTAATATGTTAATATTCTTAAATTTTTTATTTATTTTGTTTTTTTCTTTATTGATTAAGGTATTACATATGTGAATATTCTTAAATTTTAATTTACCTCTAAATATACGTGGGAAGATAAATAGGTTTTGACTTTCATTAAAAGAAATGTTTTTAAAATTGTAATAAATTGTATACTGAAAATGAAAGTTAAAATTTCCAAGTTTGCATCTCTGATAATAGATATGTCTTTGACCAGCTTAAAAAAGTTTTTTCTCCCTCTTTTTAATTTTGATTTATGTGTAAGTTAATAAGGAAAGCCAAATTAAACACAAAACAAGAAACAAAACAAAAACTATTGATTTGTTCTACCAGTCTCTTTAAAAAACTTTTAATTCTTTATTAAAAGTTATTCTAGGTAGGAACATTTTGTTCTTTTTGTGTCTTATTAATCTTTAATGAAGATATTCTTTTAGGCTCTGCAGATATATTCAGAAAATAAATAATTTTAGAAAAACAATGATTTTGGAAAGATTAATCAGGGCTTAAACAAGATCTCAAATAAGAGTGTTTTTTTTCATGGATGGAGGTAAAAGTAACAAAACTTGCTTACTTAGCTGATGCGATTGGAAGGAGTTTCTGGTTTCTCTCATTTAAAACAACAACAAAAAAAGGCACAGCAAAGGTAGACAGTGACATGATATATATGGAGACCTCCCAAACCCTTCAGGCTCAAATTCAATAGCTGGGCCTTTGTTTGTGTGTGTGTGTGTGTGTGTGTGTGTGTGTGTGTGTTCAATCATATAATTAATTGCCTACTTTGTGGGCACATTTAATCTTAAGCCCTTTAATAAGTAATAATTTTAAAGGTAGTCATTTATCTGTTTCTCCACACTGTAATTCAGATATAAAATTAACTATTACCTGTTGTTCTCTGAAGCACAACTGTTTCTTTAAATTAAAAACACCAGTTTTAAATCTGAGATTATAAAATGAGAAGTTAAGTTTATCACTGCATTTATTTCCTGGCTTCCAGTTAGAGTGTGTCATGAATATAATTTTTTAATACAGAACATTGCGTGAATTGCCATGGTAGCTTTTGGACTTAGCTCCTCAGTCTGATATGTAGGTATATGGTAGACAGTTAAAAGGTTTCTTATTATTAATTACCTGTATGACATCACAAGAAAGTAAATAAGCCTCACCGATGGAAACTCAATGAAAAAGGCTTCACTTTGGGAATAAAGAGAATCTTGACTGAAAAAAATTCGAAGAACTTTTTTTTCTGAGATACTTAAGACCATTCTTTTGAAATTACCATGACTGTGGAATATTGAAAAACCAAGGAAATACAGTTGACCCTTGAGGAACACAGGTTTTTCCCCCATAATAAATTGGCTTCCCCTAGGCCGGGTTTCACATCCGCAGATTCCAGCAACCTCGGAGGGAAAATACGCTTTTCTTTGGAGGTTGGGAATCTGCGGCTGCAGAGAGCAGACTTACATGGATTCTTATGTAAGGGACCCCAGGGGCTCCTGGGACCCAGGCCTCGGGGGTACCCAGGGGGGACCGGGCTTGTAGGAAGCCAGAGTTACACCCACATTTTCAAATGCGCCTGTTCTGCGCCCCGAACCCCTGCCTGGTTCCACCGTCAGCCGTGTTCTGCGGGCTCTTCGGATTCACTCTCTGGTATGTTGAAATCAACTCCTGTTGTATCTAAGTAAACCAAAGCTATACTTGTTAACAAATTTCACATGTACATGGACTAAGGTTGATTTCCTTAAACCAAGCTTTTATTTTTTTACAGAGAAGTTAGCTTTTCCTCTGTACCTTTATACCTATGACTGGAAATCGGTGCACACGGGGATCTCACAGAATTTCGAATCGTGTTAACTTTAATATCCATTGTATTTTGATGGGAAATGGCTCAGACTCTATGGGTTGTTGTTGACACCAGAGGCGCAGTCTCTGAAATACTAAATTCTTGAGCATTTTTGCTACTTGGGGCGGGGGGCGGGGGGGGGGGGGATGTATCCCAGAGGAGAAAATAGCGCAAAGGAGGAGAAAATAGCGCAAAGCACACATCAGCTTATAGAAGTTTAGATCAATAGCAGTTTTCCTAGAAGTTTAGATCAATAGCAGTTTTTCAATTATTTTATATGTGTGTGTGGAGATTATATATATGGTATCTCAATGACTTCAAATATCAAGAGTTTAGTTTTCGTGTCCGGAAATTTGTTAATGTGGCTACATTGAGACACAGGTTATGCTTCCATCACTGTAATCTTATTACAGTGGTGACAATGAGACCTGTAACATTTTTTGGAAAAAAAAAAGAGTTTAGTTTTCTGCTTATTCTGTATGTGCTTCAAAGGATGACCTTTGGGCTGTATACCACATGGTCCTCACACAGGTATGGCAGGTGTCAGAATGGCTGCCATTTAGGGAAGACATCATAGTGCTCTGGTTTTCCAAGCCTCCTACCTGCAAATGACACATAATTCTTCCACTTGAAACCATTGGCTGACGTAGTCACATGATCCTGCCTAACTTCCACAGGCAGGTAAGCATAATTTTACCACAGGACTGAAAGAGAAGTGTAAGAAATGATAATAAAATATTAATGAAAAATACTAATGATTATGACTGCCTTAAAATATCAGTTACAAATACTGAGTTTACTGTTCATCTTGCATAAAACTAAACTTTCTCTCTCTCTTGTAGGGAAATACTATTCTCCTGGTTTCTCAGTGCGTCTGTAAAAAGCCCTAGCCTGAAAGCTAGGGAGTGTTTGCTTTTCCTCTTCACACATGAAAATTAGATCTGTGGCCATTTGGACTAGGTCCCTAGGTTAAGCCCTAAGGTGCCAGAAAGACTGGAGAACTCTCTTCCTAGGTGTTTACATTCCAAAATCTGTGAAGTCCAGAGCTTGGCAACATCTCCGGGTCACGAAAGAAGAGACACCCAGTGTTTATCTGGCCCTTGGAAAGATCGTGTTTACATTCCAGAAGTTTAGGGTGAGAATCCAGGATACTTGCTCTCTCAAAGGAGCAAAAGGGTTTTTTTTGTGTTTTGTTTTGTTTTATTTTGTCCTTTTTTCAAGAGGGAATGTGGACAGCTATCTTGCTACTGGATATAAACAGAGAAAAGTCCATTGTTCTCCATTCCTTTGGAGATGCAGATTTTGAAGTTTGTATGGGTATGACCTTTACCTGAATTTCCTTGTGTCACCCCTGGGGTGAGAATCAGAGTGGAGGGGACCCCAAGGTCACTATTTGCTTTTTTAAAAAAAATATATATTTTATTGATTTTTTTTTACAGGGAGGAAGGGAGAAGGAGAGGGATAGAGAGTTAGAAACATCGATGAGAGAGACACATCGATTCAGCTACTTCCTGCACACTCCCTACTGGGGATGTGCCCGCAACCAAGGTACATGCCCTTGCCCGGGACCCTTGAGTCTGTAGGCCCACGCTCTATCCACTGAGCCAAACCGGTCAGGGCTACTATTTGCTTTTTAAGTGTATAATGATAATCTGTCTCTGGTTCAGAATACCTCCAACTCATTTGCACTTTCTGGATAAAGTTGATAATGATCAACATTAAAAGTCCTGTAGTTCTCATAGTTCTCTAAGGGAAATAGTCCAAGAGCCGGATCCCATCACAGCATCAAGCACAGTCTCAGGTGATGTGCAGTAGTCTCCAGTTCAAGGGATGATGCTCAAGAGCAGGTGTGGCAGCCCTTGATGCAGAGATGTAGGAATATAAAAAGTTTTTTTTGCCTCGCATATACTCAATTTACAGTGACTGATCAGGTTCAGGATAAACATTCCTGGTGAGAAAGGGGAAGAATGGGAGTCACACAGCCAACTTGTCCATATGGTGATGCCATCTGCTGGGCAACATATGAAGGGCCTTCTACCCTTCCACTTCTCACACACTCACATGTTTTGTGGTCTGCATGTTAACTGCTTGCCATATATATTGCTATACTCTTTGGGCAAAGTGTGCTGGCTATAGAATAGACTCATTCCTTCTGTAGCTAGAGCCTTCCCCTACATGGCTGGGCACATTTAACAGTTATTGAATTTGTGTGATTAAAGCTCATTTAGGAACTGCTTACCAAAGCTAACCCTGAGCAAAGACTCATAGAGTTGAGATGATGTACCCATGAAATTCCCCATGTACTCAAAAATGTCTGATTTCTCACTGTTTGAATTTTTCACTCAAACTGCATTATATTGCCTGAAATTTACTTTTTCTATTGTGGGTAAATTTTTTTAGTGTTAGTAATAAAAATACAGTAATTCTTATTTTTACACACACACACACACACACACACACACACACACACACACACACACACACATAGTGCCAGTGTGAAAAATGAAACACATTGCTAATATCCACTTAAAGCATCAAATGAAAAATGAAGCTGAAATAAATTTCAGACATGCAGCCAAGCTGAACAGATATACAACTCTTGGGAACTAATTTTAAAAATTTAAATCAAATTTTATTCTGAATGAAAACTCCAAGTTAAGTAATAGTACTCTCCACTTGAAATTTTCTTTTGAATAAAGCACTTAATGTACTTGTATGCAGAATACAATATATTCAAACAGAATCTCAAAATACATTATGTGTATTCATAAGAGGATGTAATGCTTTCATTTTGATACAGCATCATGTAAAGAAATTCTGTTGGCACTCACATGAAATGCTGATAAGATATCAAATGATATATTTAAAATTAACCTCAAATACAAAGAGAGGGTGTGAACACAATGGTCAAGTGGAATTTTTATCTCTCTCATCTCTGTTTCCTTACATTTTCTCTTACCTTTCTTTCTTCTATTTATGTGGGAAATAATTTTTATTCTGATCATTCATGTTCTTAACAAATAATGAGTACCTGATATGCAGGCTTTCTATTATATATTATTCTGTAGTTTTGAAAAATGTTTTATATCTGTTGAATTTAAAAAATCTGAGTTTGTAGTGCATTCATAGAGTTAAGAAACCCAAATGAAATATACAAATATATGCATTTAGCTCTTTTGCCGTCACCACTCACCTCTGTCCTGGCCACCTTGTATTCACTGAACTCCCTTAGGGAACCATGTTTTATTCTGTTCTTGTGTAACCTACCAGTGTTTCTCTATATAAATATAGGCATATGTAAAGATATATTATTATTTTTCCTACACAAAGATATGATACTGTTATGTAACTTGACTGTATTCTTTTAAACTATAAATCTTAGAGAATTTTCCGTATGAGGGCACAGAATCTTGTTAAAAAAAATATTTTTAGCCCTGACTGGTTTGGCTCAGTGGATAGAGCGTCGGCCTGCAGACTGAGGGGTCCCAGGTTCGATTCCAGTCAAGGGCATGTACCTTGGTTGCAGGCACATCCCCAGTGGGGGGTGTGCAGGAGACAGCTGATCGATGTTTCTCTCTCATCGCTGTTTCTAACTCTCTATCCCTCTCCTTTCCTCTCTGTAAAAAATCAATAAAATATATTTAAAAAAATATTTTTATTGATTTCAGAGAGGAAGCGAGAGGGAGAGAGATAGAAACATCAGTGATGAGAGAGAATCATTGATTGGCAGCCTCCTGCATGCCCTTTCTGGGGATCGAGCCTGCAATCAACCGGGGCATGTGCCCTTGATCAGAATAAAACCCAGGACCCTTGAGTCCACAAGCCAACGTTCTATCCACTGAGCCAAACCGTTAGGGCTCCATAGTCTTTTAAAAAAAACCCTTCACATATGTAACTATACCACAGATTGTTTAATCAGTCTCCATTAGATGGGTGGATGTCACTGGATTTTATGTTAGCCAAAATAGTACTGCAAAAATATAACTTTGTATGTAAATAATTTCAGATGTTCCTTCAGAATAAATTCCCATAAGAAGAATTGCTGCATATAAGGGTAAGTGTATTTTAAATTTTGTTACATTTTATTAAATTGTCCTCCACAGGGTCGTGTTATTTTGTGCTCCTGCCAGAAATGAATAAAAATGCTTTTTCCCTATAACCTCACTAACAGAGAGTATTAGCAAACATTTTAGGTTTTGACCAGTGTGATAGAGAAAAAAATACTATATTTTAATTAGGATCTCATTTATAATGAATGAGGTTGCACATTTTTTATTTCTTAAGGGATATTTTTATTTGATTTTTAATGAATAGTTCATGAATTTTCTTATTTTTCTCTTGAGTTGTTGGCTTTTTTCTTCTTGATTTTAAATTTACATATTTGGGAGATTACACTTTGCCTATGGTAAAGTTTCGTTTTATTTTTATGTGTGCCACTTGTTTTTCCTTTTGCTTATGATATTTTTTGTGATTCGTTTTCTTATAGTGGCATTTAAAAAATCTCACTGATAATTTTGTGAGTCTTACTTTAATGACCTCTGTATTTCATGCCATGATTAGAAAGCCCTTTCTTCACCACTCTCATGTTACAAAAATACATTCATATTTTCTTTAATACTTTTATGGTTTCATGCTTTGCAGTTATTTTTGCTCCATTTGTACCTTACCTTGGATTTTTTCCAATTGTAAAATTATATCATCTGAAATGTATATTAATTTTTCTTCATTATTTCATATTTTTGAACTTTGAATAAAAAGTAATTTTTTTTTACTATAATTGCAGTGGGTATTATCTCTAGCACCTTGTTCATTAGTCTCGGTGATAGTGAGCATTCTCAACTTGTTTCTGCCTCCAGTGGTTTCCCCATTTGGTATGCTGCTTGCAGAGCTTGATGTGACACTTAGGTGTGTGTTAGTGAATATTTCACTGATTTCAAATTTGGGGGGCTTACCTTAGATCTATAATGAAAATTAAATACAATAAAATATTTTCTAATATTCAGCCATCATTTTATGACTAGAATAGATCCCACTGTTTTTTGATGCACTGTTATTTTAATGTGCTGCTAGAAGGGCTTGCTACTGTTTTATTTAGGACTGGAGACCTGGTGCATGAATTCATGCACAGGTGGGGTCCAGCCAGCCCCCACCCCCTCAATCAGGGCTGATCAGGGCCGGGCTAGCCAGGGGGAGGGACTGTGGGAGGTTGGCCGCTGGCCCTGCCCCTGATAGGGGTGGGGGGGGCGCTGCCTGGGAACCAGGCCAGCTGAGGGCAGGAGGTTGGCTGGCTGGCCCTGCTCCTTATTGGGCCAGTTGGCCGGCCACAGTACATGTCATAGCAACCGGTCATTCCGGTTGTTCGGGTCATTCTGGTGGTTACAGGTCGCTTGGCTTTTATATATATATATATAGAGAGAGAGATTGTTTTAAAGAGTGAAAATTGGTCAGCATTTTTTTTTCTTATTGATCTGTTTGCAGGTTTGTTTTTTTTGGTGTTCTAATATCCATGTAACTCACACTTCATTAAAATAAGTTGCAATTGTATTTTATAATGTGCTATAGAGTAGTTTAATTATTAATGTTAAAATTTAGAAAAATTTTTCTGTGAAATTGTTAAGGTCTAGTGTTTTTTATTTGGGGGACTAGCTCTTTTATATCTAACTTTTAGATTTTTTTAAAGATTTATGTAGATTTTATAGTAACCTTGTTAAATTATATTTTTCTGGAAAATACTTATTTCATCCCAGTTTTAAATTCATTACATTTAGAGTTATGAAAGTAATATTTTAAAATTACTCTTCTTCTATGCTTATTTTGTTCTTGTCATCTCTTTCTTTGTGCACATAGCTTTCTTCCTGCTTTTATTTCTTTGATTATAATAGCTAAGGTTTTGATCCAGTTTATTGATTTAAAAAATAGCAAGGTTTGGTTTTTTATTACTTTGAGTGTTTTATTATAATTAACTAATTACTTTTGTTATTAGTTTTTATCTTATATATTTGTCCCCATTTTTGTATTCTAACTCATTCGTTTTTGCTTTTATTTCTATTATTATGCATTTCTTTTTTTATGGTTTACATCCAAAATATATGGTATTATCATTACTCTCTGGATATTTTGAATTTATTATTCACAGTTCTTTTTTGATCTAAAAGTTTTTGTTACAATATTTAAATTTTTAAAATGTGAATAAAATACACTTATTTTCAAATGAAAGGATTTTGGGTTACTTATTTGTTTTAATTTCTGGACTTGTTATGATAAGGAAATGGTTTTTGTATTTTTACATTTTTGGATTTCCTAAGTCTTTTTTATAACCCAACATATGATCTTTTTTTATGCATATGACACAAATCCTTGAGCCTATTATCAGGGAACATATTTATACATATGCAGCAGACAGACCTACTTTTTAAAAAGGTATTGTTCAGGTCTTTATTAGTCTTCCTTATATCTCTATAATCTGTCTTTGGTTGGCTAGTGAACTTTTAAAAATAGTGTTATCATATAACAAGTATCTCAAGCCATTTAACAAAATTGAAATGATTTTGATCATATTGTTTTTGTTTCTCTCCCATTTTTTAACATAGCTGCAATATCATGCAGATGTTAACTGGAGGATTTTTAGACAGTGTTTAACTTAACCACAATTTGTTAAAAGTCGAAGGTCAAAAAACTGTCCTGTTGTCAAGAGGGCAGATTCTGGACTTGGAATTCCTGTCACAATGTTGAGTTTGCAATTTCAGCACCCAGTCTTGCTTCATGAACATCCTTCCTTTCTCTAATGAAAGCTTGTGAAAAATTTAGCAATTCTTTTGTTTTTCCTTTAAAATGAACATAATAGTTCAAGTTGATGAAAGTTACTGCCATACAGGGACTATTTATAAAGAATGTGACTCCTGTCTACTTAGGGTCAAATTCCTTACATTCCAAAGACATGTGTGGCACTCTTTCCCCACAAAAGAATGCTTTCCCTCAATGCATCCAATTTCATTGTACTTGCGTAAGTGGGCACATCTATTATGCACAGCGAGGGCTCAAAAAGATGAAGGGGGTGTCAGGGAAAAATGACTCCCGCTCTCATGCATGATTTCATGTTTCCTGTTCAAGTTAAAGATGCAAATACAAAAAAGCATATGTCTAAAGGTCACTGTGAAAGAAGGAAGCAAGAAATGTTCTTTTGATGTTTTCTTTTCTATGTGCAATCTTGTGCCTATTTAGAACTAGTGGAGAGTTACAATTGCCTTTGAATAAATGAACATAGAATTTAACAATATTTAAGAAAGGGCACTATGATAGACGGCTGACAGGATTCTAAAGTGGCACAACTCATTTGTTAAGAAATGTGGATATGAATGTAATGGCAAAATACTGTGACCTCGTAAAACAATTCTTATATGTAAAGGCAATACTTAGAGATTATTACAAATCTTTATATACAAGTATGATCATTGAAATATTATTTATGACAAAGACATTCAACTTCCTGCCTGGACATAAACTAAAAGTCTAATAATAAGATAAAGAAATAAAATGTAGCATACTTATAATATGGGGAATTATATAGTCACATAAAATTATTATTTTTGAGGGAAATTTACCAGCATGGAGAAATATGGCATAACACTATATACAATTGAAGCTAGCAGCTTACTTTTATTTGCATGTTTATCTTTATATCTATAAAGACAAAGCGTTCAGCAATGTTCTAAGGAACACATTCTCTCACATACATTAAAACTATTATTATTGGAAATAAAACTCTAAAATGTTAAAAGTAGATATTTCTAGATTTTTAATTTTAAAAGTAGATATATGATTTTAATTTTCTTCTTAAGTATTCTCCACAGGTTTTTTTTTTTACCAAGTATATATGAGAAAAAATTTAGCTATGGGTATTTATTGGGGCAGGTTATTACACTTCTAATTTACCTTTAATTTTAGTTCATCACAAGTCATTTTTGTAGAATTAAAGAAAAGCCACAATCATTTTATTTCATTCATTTTTATAATATTTGCAGTGATTCGTTACAGGTTCACACATCTTGCTTTTCATCTCTTCCCTTCTATCCTAGTGATTAAAAAAAAATGATTCTAGCTCCCTCCATAAAATTTGTCGCCGTATTGCTAAACAATGGAGAATAAAGAAAAAGGGTAAAAATAATAATAAGCAGCAATCACACACAAAAGTGCTAGGTACATTTATTGTAATAAAGTATACACAGAGAAGGAGTTGATCTTCAAATGTACCTTTTGTTAAAAGTATAAATTGAAAATTACGTGGAGATATGCATTCTTATGGAATTGTCTAACCAACATGTTAACGTGGTGAGAATTTTTTCTTTAACTTATTAAACACAATTCTGGTCTGAAGGTTTGTTAGGGCTGATGCTTGTGCCATCTTAATTTGCAGTGTACTGGTGTATTGTATGTACACTGCGCTTTATCAGATTAGCCACATGTGATTGGTCTGAAGGACTGCTTCAGTACCACACAGGAGATTTGTAGTTTCCTGTAGACACAGCCTTAAACTGTTAACTTTCCTGGGAACTATAGGTGTAATGACAGTGGGAATATTGGACCAGAAAAGCCAGGCCACTCTACACTCTATCTAAGTGATTTTGATCTACTATAAAAAGTAAGGAGATGCGGCGGGAGTGTACCAAATAGTTCTACCTATGTAGTACACACATGCCTGATTTAATCATCCTTGCAAATATTGAGAAATACAGATCATCCCGCTAACTGCATCTAAGTATACTATTTTATACTATTGTTAATTTTTACTCCAATCTCCTTCAGTTCTAGGATTTCAGACAGGCATAGTTTAACACTTATGTAGCCTTAATATTTAAATCTAAAAACTTTTTTTTCAAAGGTAAAAATATACATTCCCTTTCAGGACTAGTGGTAAAGCTGCATATTTATTTACGTGCTTCACATTTAACATTTAGCAGGTGTTACTTCTGACATATTGGTGTGATTTATTTTTTTCTCAGAAGGAAGTATACTGGGCACTGACTGGTACTTGTTAACACAGAATCGATAGCCAGTCGGATTACAATTACCAAACAAAGGTATATTTTCTTTCTTTTTTAAAAAAATATATTTTATTGATTTTTTTACAGAGAGGAAGGAAGGGGGATAGAGAGTCAGAAACATCGATGAGAGAGAAACATCGATCAGCTGCCTCCTGCACACCCCCCACCGGGGATGTGCC
>NW_005354829.1:5955189-5959154 GCF_000412655.1 Myotis brandtii
ACTGGGGATGTGCCTGCAACCAAGGTACATGCCCTGGATCAGAATCGAACCTGGGACCCTTGAGTCCGCAGGCTGACGCACTATCCACTGAGCCAAGCCGGGTAGGGCTAAAGGTTGAGTATCATGCAAAAATAAGCAGTAATTAAAAACATTATTATGAAATAGGTATTGAAGGGGCAACATTCCATTAAAACTGACATCTGAGAACTGTCAAACTTAAGGTTGTCTTTGAATTGAGTGCATTTCTGGAATTGTGCAGATTGGTTTTACATGCCTGAAACCCACTTCACATTTACTTATTTTTCCAACTCATTGTGGATTTGTTGGATTTGGAACTGAAATAGTGGTAAAAAAATATTTATCAATTTAGTTATTATTTAACTCATAACACTAATGTTGTATTAGCTGCTGTACAATGCAAATTATAATATTCCTCCAAGATTCTGCATTTGAAACCAATTATATTTAATCTAGGAATTGAGATAATTAGATATTTCTAAGTTGTTTCACTTATCATGTGATAATATAGTCATAGACTCCCAAGAAGACATAGCGCTATATGAATTCTTCATTATCTTAGCATTTATAATCTTCAAAAGTAAAATTTTCCTTAAGTATAATTCTTGCCACTTTAAAATTCAGTATCCTGGATTGTAATAAAATATCTGGCTCCATAGATGATCTTGACTGCTGACAGATTTCAGGCCTTGTCACTCTCCTTCCTCTTTTGCCCTATATCTGTGCAAGCTGATAAAAAATCTAGTTCCCCCCCACCCCTCATTCTGGCACCAGCAGAAGTCTAATGACACAAGCTTTGGTCTGCTTGGTGGACTCCCCACCCCAGCCATGTGGCTGATTATAATAGAACCTGGCCAGTCTCCTTTCCTTGCAGTATCTCAAGCCATTTTTAGACCTGCAAGGGAGCCTGCACTGCTCTCTCCAGCAACCCTCAGTATGTGAGCAATAAAACAAATAAAAATTTACAAAGGACCTAAATAGACATTTTTCCCCAAAGAAGATATATAAATGGTCAATAGGTTTATAAAAAGGTGCTTAACTAAGCTAATCAAATACAAATAAACACCACAAGGAGATATCACTGCACACCTGTTAGAATGGCTATTATAAAAATAAATAATGAAAAGGTGCTTAACTAAACTAATCAAATGCAAATAAACACCACAAGGAGATATCACTGCACACCTCTTAGAATGGCTATTATAAAAATAAAATAAAATAAAATAAACAAGAGCTAACAAATGGTAGTAAAGGTGTAGAGAAAAGGAAACCCTTGTGCACTGTTGGTGGGAATGTACACTAGTATAGCCACCATGGAAAACAGTATGGAGGTTCCTCAAGAGATTAAAAAATAGAACTACCATATGATCCTGCAATTCCACTTTTGAGTATACTCCAAAAGGAAGGGAAATAAACAATTTCAATGAGGAGCTCATGAAACTAAATCTTTATGCATGGCAAATATTAACCCTTAGACGAATACTATGAGAAGGACATCTACTACAAAAGATGCTTATGCTATGATCATACCCCTAGTCATAGCGTTGTACAGAGCTGTGTGATTTGGAAAAAGAGCTTGAAGGAAATGAGAGGCTGAAACCAGACCAAAATGAGTTAGGAGTAGGAGATAATAAAGTGAACCTATCCAATGTAAACTATTCTGATAAGCAGTTAAGACTCGAAAGGAACTGGGAAAGGAAGTTACTTAAATGAGAGAGAAACAGACCAGGGAAGGATTATTTTTCCAGGATAAGGAATAGAGCGTGTTTTTAAAGGAGAATGAGCCAATAGAGAGGGAGGTAGAAGGTAAAGTAAATGGGCATAATTGAGAGAGAAAATTTTAAGAACAGACAGGAAGGGAGGGGATCCGAAGTACAAGGGAAGAAATTTGTTTTGGACATAAGTAGGAATAGAATGGAAAGAGATAAAAATGGTTCATATCATCGTGTATTATGAGGAACATCTGCCATCTGCCTTATTCTGTATGACAATGGGGAACTTCATATATCTATATAATAATGCAGTAAGTCTTATTACTCAAAAGATCTTATCCACAGTCAAGTGAATGCTCTAAGACACAGAGTGATTGGTGAGTCTTAGTTCATCTCTGTAATATGATTTATAATCCTATCTAGCATCATTAGACATAATATCCCTAGGATTATACTATAGTAACCCTAAAATAATAAAGCATTTTCTCATAAAAAATGTGTATGTATGTGGATTAATTATAGCATCGTTTTAAGGAAAAGACTTGGGGTTACACAAGTTTAATTCAAACCTTGCTGGGTTATGTATTTTAATTTTACACATTCTAATAGGTATATAGTGATGTCTCATTATGGTCTTAATTTGAATTTAATGGTAATAATAATAATTGAGGATTTTTTTAATGTTCTTATTTGCCAGCTGTATATTTTTGATGGAGTATATGCTCACGTACTTTGCTCATTTTAAAAATTGAATTGTATGTTTTTTGACTTTGAGAGGTTTTTGCGTATTCTGTATACAAATTCTTTGCCAGATATGCAGTTTTCTCTGAATATGTAGCTTATATTTTTATTCCCCTGACAGTGTCTTACTCTGAATGAAAAAATAAGATAAAATAAAATAAAAATAAAAATGCTTCACGATAAGGTTGATGTGAGGGGAAGGAATTTGAAGGAATTTATACCCGACAGTATTTTCTACTTTAAATTGGAGATTTGGTTATCTGTGAAGACTGAGAAACCTGACATTTATATTTAATAAAATAAACGTTAAACTGTAACTGATATGAAATCAGAAAGTTAGATGAGTAAGGTTAAATGATCTATTATAGACGATATTGATGGACAAGCAGGGTCCGATTTTTGCAGGCCTAGTAAACCCTTTATGGGGCCAAGCTGAACATTTCCTCACCATTTGTGGTGGCTGTAGTGCTGAGTTTTCATTTTAAAATGCTCTTGAGAAGTAATACTTACAATCAGTATGAATTCAATAATAAACTAGATTTAAGAGGGTGCTTGGTTATGTTAGGATTCAAATAATTGTGCAATGATGTAGTGTAATAGAAAGCACCTGGAATTTGAAACAGATCTATGTTTCAATGTTGGCTATACTATTTACAGTGTGATTTTGACCATGCTGAGTAGACTCTGGAGCTCAATTTTTGTAATAACAACATTGGAGTAATTGGGTTAAATGAGATACTTTGTTATTTGTTATTATCGTATTCTTATCTTTATTGTTGCTGCAGGCTAGTACAAAATAAATCTGCCTGGGATAGAAATCTGTCCTCCAAATGGACAGGTTCTGAAAGACATATTGTAAGAACATCATGTGGGATGGGAGATACTGTTGTGACAGATTGTACATTCCAAAGATGGCCACAGCACTATCTGCCATCCCACCTGGTAGTCTTACAATGTCTTTCATTTGCCTTCCTTTTGGAGGTGAGACTTATATTTTATGCATTGGATCAGGGAAGACGGCTGAGACTGCTTTGACTAATAAAGTTTGACGTAACTGTTGTTAGCTGACTTTCAAGGTCAGATCATGAAAGGGGAGTTAGCTTCTACCTTGCTCTCTGAGACACTGTTTCTGGAGTCTGAGCTACAGTCTAAGTGCTTCTACTGCCTTGAGGCCACGTGCTGTGAGGGAGCCCAAATACCCATCTGAAGTGATCATGTGGAAAAGCTATCTATATATCTAAAAAGCCAGTGACCGGAACGCCGTAACAACCGGAATGATCAGTCGCCATGATGCCCACTGCAGCCAGTGGAACCGGCCCGATCAGGGTGTGGCACCGGCTGGCCAACCTCCAGCAGTCCTCCCCTCAGCTTGCCCCACCCCTGACCGCCCCCCCACCACAATAGGGGGTGGGGCCAGCCGGCCAACCTCCTGCAGTCCCTCCCTTTGGCTGGCCCCTTCCACCCCGATCAGGGGCAGGGCCAGCCGGCCAACCA
>NW_005354829.1:5959322-6028339 GCF_000412655.1 Myotis brandtii
CGATCAGCCCCCACCACCCTGATTGTCCCATGGCCCCTCCACACAGCCAGCCCCGCCCCCAATTGGCCCCCAACCCCAATTAGGGGCAGGGCCTGATGGCCAATCACACTTGGCCCCTTCCCCCAGCCAGCCCGGCCCTGATCAGACCCCGTTTGGGGTGGTCCAGCTAGCCAACTTCCCGCTGTCTCCTCCTCCCGACAGGCCCAGCCCTGATCTGCCCCGATTGGGGCCCGGCCGGCAGGACCCCACCAGTGCACAAATTCGTGCACTGGGCCTCTGGTCCTATATAATAAAAGCCTAATTTGCAAATTGTCCCCTCAGGTGGTCGTTCGACCAGGAGACCATGAGTTCGACTGCTTGCTGTGACATGGGGCTGTGACCTCTTGCCAGCTACCTGGGGGTGGGGATGACGGGGGTGGAGGTGCTGTGATAATGCAGGGTTTCCACCAAGCTGACTCCAACTTCCCCTGCTACCCTCCCTCAGGACACCAGGGCTCGCACGCTGGGGAAGCCCCTGCACTCAGGTGCCGGGTGCCCATGAGGAGCCCGCCCTGCACCCGCATGGCGTCTTCCGGGTGAGGCGGGCCACAGCCACCAGGAGACCACAGAGTTTGGTTGGACTCCCCATGGGTTCATGCAGGAGCCAGTCTGTGAGACCGACTGGGAGAGAGTGTGCTGCCCGCCTGGCTTTCGTGCAGCGTTGCTGGGTGGCCCAGAGGCCCATGCTGCACCCCAGCCCATGGTGTCTGGCTACGCTCACCGCATCTCCGTGTGGGGAATTGGGCACCATGACTCAGGTGGAGGGGGGCACATGGGGACCCGGGGGCTCAGGTGCTACCCAGGGCCCAGATGTCACCTGGGACCTGCCCTTCCACACCAGATGCTTGCGCTTCAATTGCCAGCCAGGCCTAGGGACCTTACCCATGCACAATTTCATGCACTGAGCCTCTAGTGAAACTGTATGATGAGAGAGAGATGGTTGGCTAGCTCCTAGCAGCTCCATTTTTACTTGCCTAGCTAAGCTATTTATGGATTCCTAGCATAGAAATCATGAGAAATAATGGAATTATTGTTGTTTTAAAGCTATTAAGTTTTTGAGAACTGGTAATTTGTTTTATAGAACTAGTAATAATTTCTCCACCCTTTCTCAAATTTATTTCTTGAAAGGTTTTCTCAGTAAATAGAAAGACTACATTTGCTGTCATATTACATTTACTGTCTTAAGAATGATATACTTAATTTCTAGAGTTGACATTATTTTCCTCCTCATATTTATTGCTAGATATTCATTTTCTTTGATCTGTGAGAGGTATAATTCTCCCTTCTTTTTCTTTCTTTATTTCCATCTCTCTTTGGGAAAATGAATGTGAATGTCATAAATGAAACTGACAGCGAAAGGATGATGCGTGACTTTCTGAATCAGTACAGTTACGAGAATCAGTGATATATTCCCTGAGCATAAGACTAGTTGAAGTTATCTTTATAGTATGTGTAATGTGTCTTCAATGTATTTTAATATTTCTATCATTTGGAGATCATCATGGTTTTCTGTATATTCTCCACTTCTGTAGAACTCATTATTTTGGTCTAATTGTTATGCATGGTTGAGTCTTAATATATTTTGTAGTGTGGGTTTCTCTGCATTTTAGTAGGGCCAGTGGCTTTTTCATTTATGCCAATGTAGTTATCATTTCCAATCTTACCTCATGTGGCAAAACTTTTTGAAGCACCTAATCTCTCTGGTTATTTATTGGGCCAAATGATCATACTGATGATGTGAATTCTTTTGCTCTTTATTTTTTAAGGATTTTAATATAATTCTTTTCAAATTTTGGTCAGTAATAAATTACCTATAATTAAAATTTCTTTACTTTCTTTGCATATTGTACATTTCATATGGAAATTTGAAATGTATATCATCAAGGAATAAAAGAAAAAAATGTTTTTTCTAGTTTCCCTTGCAGATATCTCCTGCTTCCTTATTGACAGTGATTCTAAGATAAACTTTTGAAATGGATGATGTTTGCCTTAGGCATTACGGAGAGTTTGCACACTTTCTTTCCCCATTCTGGATATTAGCTCCTCTTCCCATCATTTCAAGGCTTGGGATTCACATGTTATTTTTCCTAAAACCATAAAAAAGCTTACTCTTAAATTGTTAATACACACTGAGCTATAAATGACTATTAGTGGTATACATTCACCCCTTCAGAAATACATTTTTAAAAAGTCCTCACTGAGGATATGTTTTTATTGATTTTAGAGAAAGAAGAAGGGAGAGGGAGGAGGAGAGGGAGAGGGAGAGAGGAAGAGAGACCAGGAACTCCAAACAACTGAGACACACTGGCCCGATCAGAAATGCACTATTTTTAATGGCAAACAGCTAAAGTAATGAAAACCTCATTGTAGATTTATTAGGGGATGTTGAAAGTTTTTGAAAGTAGCATTAGTTCTTTGGAATGGTTCTGAAATACTTGTAGGTGATCACTGAATAGAAAAATAGGTTGTTTTAAACTCATATTTTCTGACATTTAGTTATATAAGATGATTTTTATTCAGATTTGGGTCTAAATTGGTTTGTTCATCCCTAGAAGATCAGAAATGCACTATTTTTAATGGCAAAACAGGTAAAGTAATGAAAACCTCATTGTAGATTTATTAGTGGATGTTGAAAGTTTTTGAAAGTAGCATTAGTTCTTTGGAATGGTTCTGAAATACTTGTAGGTGATCACTGAATAGAAAAATAGGTTGTTTTAAACTCATATTTTCTGACATTTAGTTATATAAGATGATTTTTATTCAGATTTGGGTCTAAATTGGTTTGTTCATCCCTAGATAAAAGAGAAGAATGTATTTGATGTTTTCAAACTATTGCTTTGCAACCTATGGGATTCTCTTAAATGCAGAAAATAATCATGTAAGCAATGGCATGAAATGTAGTTTTGTCTTCAATGGTCTTCTTATGCCTTCTCTTTGTGAAAGCAGGAAGTCAGCATCAGTATGTAGGATGAGGAGAAATGTGCTTCTTATACTGCATATAATGAGGTCATTTAATCTGTAGCCACCTTACCCCTGGGAATACCCTGCAGAAAGCATGCCTTTAACAGTACTCCATTTATAGAAGATTAGAGAGAATGTAAATTACACTGTGAAGTCTCTTCCCTGTCATGAATTCTGTTCCTTGATCATTGTTTCATCTGGGTGCTGAGTATGTGTAAAATAATATGAACACAGTCTGGTTCAGATTTGCTGGAATCACAGTAGCTGTGATTCTAATTTGCTGACCTTCTGGAAGCCAGGCATAAATCTATAGAAATAGAATTTTTGTCATCTTTAGTTGGTTTTATCTGTTTATTTAGTTAGTATTATCAATTCTTCCAGGATACTATCAAGGGCACTATTATTTTTGTTTCATGTTTAATTCCAATGCATGTGGTGAGGCAGTTGCTGATAATTAGGTGTTTATTGGTAGAAGACATCTAATTTGTTGCATTAAGCATATGGAGACTCCAACAAATATTCTGACACCCTGCTTGGCATATTATATAAATCTAAAAATAGTTGTTAAGTAAATATCATTGGATAATGGTGGATTTGAGTTACCATTCCACCATTCCTAGCTGTATGACCTCTCTCTTAGTTTCCTCATCTGTAAAATGATGGTGATAATAATAGCTTCTACGCCTTAGGATGGATTAAATGTTACCACTGGCAAAACACATAAGAAGGTGCCAGCATATTAATAGTAAATGCTGCCTTGAGTCACCCACCCCTTACCAACATGCCCAAAGATAGCTCCTACACTTGGCCATACCACCAGAATATAACTAGAGCAGTGGTTCTTAACTTTGGCTTTATATAAGGGGCTTTTAAAAAATACTGATGCCTGGGTTCCCACTCCTAGTGACATTGATTTAATTGGTTTGGGATTTGACCTGGGTATAGGGGTTTCTAAAGGTTCCCCAGGTAACCCTAAAGTACAGCCAAAGCTGAAGAAATATTGGACTCGATGTGAATAAAGACTTGTCTACCATTGAATCTTATGGCTTTTCCTCAGAATATCTGGAAGTCAAAAATAATATACCAAGTCACTCTGCTTAGATTTTCAACTCTTTAGTGCTAGATGAAATCCAGTAGTAATATCTTTATAATCTTAACATTTTTTTAGGCCGAGGTGAATGCCTTTTTGGCTCAGGCTGTGGGGTTGTTAGATTTGTCCCTATTGTTTTAGTGCTATCTTTGGGAGATAGGAACATACTGATTATTAATGAATTTCACCCATGTATTTTTTTTAGAAGTGGTAATTGCATATTTTCAAATTTTCTTTGCAGGGACTACTTCTTTGACTTGATTTCAGGGAGTGGAATGGCAAATGCTCTCTGAATAGGCATTTGTTTTTCTATAAGAATTCCTTAAGCATGATGTCGGCGACTGACAAGATGAAAAATAGTTCTGTGGTTCATTTTTAGCCTCAGGCTTATAGAACCACTTAAATATTTTGAAAATCCTCCCACATCCTGTAATTGTACTAAATCAGAACTGCAAAGATCTCAACAATCTGAGCTTGACCCATGGGTTAAAATGTGCTTAATGCTATGGAAATAAAAGTTTACTAAGAAGTATTAAATATGATTAACAGTCAGATTTGAGCTTCATTACTATCAGTTATAAAGTATCTCCACAAGTATAAAAAATGATACGTGCCCCTCACATGCCCCTAAACATCAAGTACAGGGAATGAAACTACATCCATGGATTCTTGAAAGCATTTGCAATTCCAGACCATTTTGGGCCAGTCATTAAACTCTTTTGTGCTTTTAATGCCTTGTAAAGTTATTCTCAAGCAGTGTTCTGACTAACTATGACTCATAGTCAGGGGATCTGGCCAGTAGAACTTCTCAGTGTGAAGTTTTTCCCGAGGCATGGAGAGGCTTCTACCATCTTTCAATATATGAACTTTGAAAGCAACATAGAGAAAAGTCAGATGTTCAACACATGTTGATCCCATTCAGAAAACATGACCCTCTTCTTAGATTCAACATAAGCTTTACATCAAGAAAGAACGCAAGGTCATTAAAGAACAACAGAATCTCACTTGAAATATATAAACAATAGTGTAGAAGTCCACAAAATAGTTCAACTGAAACACTTTTTAGTTGCTCTTAGCAAAAGGGAGATAGCCTTGAAATTTTTAGAAACTGACTAAATAAACGTTTATTTTTATACACAGCTTTAAGACTGTAGTATTCATTATGGATTTATTCATTCAACAAACATTTCTAGAGTACCTGCCAGGTGTCAAGCACTATGAAGGCAGTTGAGATTTAGGAGTGAACAAGACCAGTAAGTTCCCTGCCACCATGGAATCTATGGGGAGAACTAGAGAAGTGCTAAGAGGAAATGATTATTATTTATACAGTCATAGAGCCAATATGGAAAGGTCTGTTGAAATTTAGAATAGTACACACACTTATATAGAACTTAATATGTGTGAAACACTGTTCTACATATTTACTCATTTAATCTTATAACAAACTGTGAGATGGATTCTGTTAATATCCCTCTTTACAACGTGGGAAAATTAAGTAACTTGCCTGGTGTCACCCAGCTAGCAAGTGTCAGAGAGGAAGTTCTCTTCTTTTCAGATGGTCTGCCCCTGTGTTATAGTTTGACATATATTATGGGCTAGTGTTACAATTATTTGATACTCATTAAAATTTTTAAGAGAAAGCAAATAGTTCAAGTAATTTTAATATAGTAACCTTTTGATGTTCGTTACCTGAAGTAATAGTACAAGTTATGGAGAGAAAAGAACAGCAGGAAAACTTGAATGAAAATCAATAAAGCGATAAGAAGAAAGTGCTATTTTATGTGTTATGACTTAATATTTAAAATATTTTAAGTATATTTTTCATTCTTTTTGTTGTTGTTTATCCTCACCCAAGGATATTTTTCCATTGACTTTTAGAGAGAGTGGAAGAGAAGGGGAGAGACAAACACATCAATGTGAGAGATACACCGATTGGTTGCCTCCTGCACTCCCCCTGACCGGGGCTGGGGATTAAGCCTACAACCGAGGTATATACCCTTGACCAGAATTGAACATGGACCCTTCAGTCCAGGGGCCGACACTCTATCCACTGAGCCAAACCAGCAAGGGCAAGTATATTTTACACATATAAAAATAATTAATACTCATTGTAGCAAATTTGGAAATAAAAAAGAGAAAAATGTCACCCAAAATTTACCAGATTATCCAAAGAAAACACTTGATATCTTTCTATTCTTTTTCTATATTTATGATTTACTTGCATAATTATGATAATATTATAGTGGTTATAAATCATATTTGCATCCCACATATGCATATAGTACTGCAACACATATATCATGGTATACAAAGTTATTTCTAAACCTTATTTTCAAAAGCAGCTCCCCATCTCATCTTTTGAAAAGAAAGAATTCTTCATGATCCCTTGATACCACTGTTATCCAGAATATGATATTTACCTGAGCCAGCGTAGTGGTTTCGGAGTTAATATGTCCTTTGTATCTTTAACATGTTCAGAAGGGTGGTGTGGAAAAACCCAAGATATTGTTCAACAACTGTACAAACTATCTGTATCAAGAGAGCAGTCGATCTGATCTTCAAACCTCAGAGGGAAGGTAGGAGAGGGTGGGAGTAAGGAGGAGAGATCAACCAAAGGACTTGTATGTATGCATATAAGCCTAACCAATGGACACAGACAACAGGGGGGTAAGGGCACGAGTGGGGGTTGGGGGGGGGGATAAGGACAAATATGTAATACCTAAATCAATAAAGAAATTTAAAAAAATAAAAATTTTTTTAAAAGAGAGCAGTCCAAATCTCTCCAAATAAGTGACCACCCTCTTCAAGAGGAAATCTTTTCAGTGGAAGTAATATTATGAGGCTCCTTTTCAATTACTAACTTCCTGTCAGCTCCTGAACAAGTAAGATAAGTGTGTCCAATCATAAGCACTTTGATTCCTAGGGCATGCCACACTAATCATATCAAATTTACTTGATCTGATTCTGAAGTATTGTTGGAGAAAATAAATAATGATGGGCTGTATAGAATTATCTGGATGACTGGGCCTTTGACAAGGGAATTACCCACTTAAAGATGGATGGCAAATGCTGCCAGTGACCAGGGAATGTCTGAGAGCATTGGCTTATTCCTACGTGATTCCTTAAGGAAGGCTTCTATAGAGCAAATGATTCTAGAGGTCATATTGCTTAACTCCCAAATTCTACTTGCAAAGCAAGGCTCTTGTGAATTACTGCGTACTTTTATTTCTTGGCTCAAAGAGAGATAAAAGTAAAAGAATAGTGAGAGAGAAAAAAGAAACTGTTTCAAAAACTACCACCATTACCACCACCAACAACAAAAATAAAATCCCCAAATCCAATTGCAATAGAAGGGTAAATGAAGTTGACGAAAGAGAGCAAAGGAGGGAAATTCAATAAGAGAGGTACATATAGTGAGGAGTATGTAGAAATTCTACTCAGTGCCATTAATGGAATAAATTGTCGAACCTGGTCTAGTATGTGGTTTAGAGGACTGAAGGCTAAATTTCAAGTACAGTGGGGCCTTGACTTATGAGTTTAATTCATTCCGTGACGGAGCTCGTAACTCAAATTACTCGTATGTCAAATCTTAAAGTGAACGAGTGCGGTCTAGTAT
Organism: Myotis brandtii; assembly: GCF_000412655.1. Taxonomy (NCBI): domain Eukaryota; kingdom Metazoa; phylum Chordata; class Mammalia; order Chiroptera; family Vespertilionidae; genus Myotis; species Myotis brandtii. The sequence continues at coordinate 5,967,029 of NW_005354829.1, forward strand.
GTGCTTCAGAGGACTGAAGGCTAAATTTCAAGTATATTTCCATAGAGATGTGCATCTTTGAAATACAGCCCATCTTTATTTTCCTGTCTTGGAACTAAAGAACAGGATAATAAGAAACTCCACTTACCTAATAAGGCCCTTATCAGTATGAAAATGTATATTAGACAAGGTTATAAAAATTATTTTTGAAATAGCAGTGAAGCCCTTTATTTGTTTTATAATGAAAATATATTTTTGTAATATTCTCCCATCTCATGTCCATTATATCTCTTTATGATTGGTACATTTATCATAAGTTTAAACAAAAACCCCAGCTATTTCCATAGAGATGAGCATCTTTGAAATACAGCACATCTTTATTTTCCTGTCTTGGAACTAAAGAACAGGATAATAAGAAACTCCACTTACCTAGTAAGGCCCTTATCAGTATGAAAATGTATATTAGGTTATAAAAATTGTTTTTTAAATAGTAGTGAAGCCCTTTATTTGTTGTATGATGAAAATATATTTTTGTAATATCCTCCCATCTCATGTCCATTATCTCTCTTTATGATTGGTACATTTATCATAAGTTTAAACAAAAACCCCAGCTCTTTGCCAGTATCAAATGGGAAGTCCCATAGTGAACACTTACTAAGTGATTGCAATGTGTTCAACACTCACCTAAGAGGCTAATGTGAATTATCTCACTTAATTCTCAAAAAATTCCATGAGTTAATTGGTGTCCTTATATCACTGTCCAGAGAGGGAAACTGAGCCACAAAGATCATTAGTAGTGTTGTACAGTCTGATTCCAGAAGTTATCCTCTTAACAACCATGTTAAGTAAAAGAAAAACAAGCCAGGAATAAATGGTGTTTCTTTAATCATATTTCATGATTTTATTTAATATTTCCAACATTGATTCAACTAAAATGTATCCAGTACCTTCTCCATTCAAAGTACCGTGCTATACTGGTATTATTATGGTGAATGATAGACACAGTGTCTACCACATGGAAGGTATAATCTAGAGAGATCATGACATTTAAATCATTGATCAGTTTTCCATGTATTGCAATCACAGGTCTGGGTGCTCTGAGTCCATTTTAATTTTCCTAACATAGGGATTATTATAAGGTTAAACACCTTAAAATATATATCCACTGGGTTTGTGAGGTTTTGATTGTAACCTTCGCTCTGATAAAAATGTTGACTGTGTTATTAGGCAAGTTGTGACTATGCATTTCATTTATAAAATGATGATAATACCTACCACAGATGTGGGAGAAAATGATGATGTAAGTTTTCGGTAGAGCTGTCAGCTCTGTGGTAGGTCGAGAAGACAAACACAAACTCCTTTGTCCACCCTGAATACTTATTGCCAAGGAGAGTCTAATCTTTAATCTCAAGATAATAAGGGGAAGCTACCTGAGTGAGCCTAATTTGAAAGGTTACAGGATTAAGCAGATATAGGGGATTGGAATAGTAGGCATATTATGAAATAAAATCAGGAGTACTTGTTTTCCCAAGGATGTTGAAATAATGTGTTGAAACCATGGAGACCAAGTGACACATTGGATAAGCTGTTTACACATTGTGCCAGAGGTGGAAAGATGAAGGGGAAGAGTGAAGCAGTTGAGCTGTGAGCAGGTTACAAATAAACTGGAAAGAGGACTGAAAGCTAAGTGAATAACCATCACTCAGAAGGAGAATTTCTGAAGCCAAAGGGTTTTTCCTAGCATACCAGTAGAACACCTTGATGTTATGTTGAAAATGACAATCCACATTAACATTGTTTGGTTGTGTTCATGTGCTTGTGATTTTCAGAAGCTCATACTAAATATACCAGGGATGGCTTAATTGTTGTAGGTTACATTAGAAAGTAATTCACATCATCATGGTGGTCAGGAAAGATCTTCCAAATTCCATATAATATGTGCTGGTATCTTTTTTACTCCATTTGCATCATTTTTTGTCTTCTGGCTATAAGTATGAAATAATTTAGAGATAACAAATTATGCCTTAAGTTCATAGCTCTTACTTTTTAATCTCCCTCCTATGTCTTTTTCCTTATATCTATTTCCTGCTTGAACAGTATTTTCCTCCTTTTGAAATATCCACACTAAAAACTGAATTTGTAAATGCTCATACTTATATCACTAAAAATTGATGGTGGTAGAGAGAGAATGTATTCCTGTGCTTAATTATAAATAAATGTTCATAAAAATAATGACTTCATTTAAAAAACTTTTTTTTTCTGGATGTGGGCAAATTAGTGGTGATATCTATCAAGGTGTGGGTCATGGACAGGCAATATCAGCATCACCTACTAATGAGTGAAAAATGCAAATTCACAGGCCCTGTTCTAGACCTCCCAAATTAGGAACTCAATATGTGGAGCTCAGGAATGTATATTTTAATGGACTCCTCAGGTGATTTTAATGCAAACTGCAGTTTGAGTGGTACTAGTTTATATCACTGCCACTCACATTCTCCTGGCCAGAACCCACTATATGATCCTACCTGAACGTAAGGTAGTGAGGGCAGCCAGGTAGCCAACTTTACCCAGAGTCCTTGACAAACAACTAGTCATCTCTAGCTAGCGCAAACCTTTCAGAAGAAAATAAATTTTAAAAGACACTAGAAATATTGAGTTTGCCCAGCAGTCAGCCCCATTTCATTCATTTTCGTGGCTTTAAATCTAAAAGATAGTGACAACTTTATTTTGTAATGTGGGCAATATAGAAAATTTTACCATCAAAAGCCTTGATGGAAAAAGTTTCAGTGAAGAAAATGTATTCTGAAAGTAGGAGACCAGAATTTATTTTATTTCTGTCAATTGCTAACTAGATGACATAGGAAAATTTGCAACATTTAAAACATTCAAATGAAAATAAAGGTCTTGAACCTTGAGGTTACTTTGAGGCTTGATAGTTCTAATGTCAATATTTTGTGATTATTATTAAATTCAATAATTAAGTGAATATATATCTGGTTATTTTATATTTTGCAAAGGTAGTTCCCAAGAATTAAAAAATTTGGTCTAGTTATAGGGAAATTAATTACATAAATAACTGAAAACAAGATGTGATATTGTCCTTTCATAAATTTCATGTTTCAACCCAAAAAAATTTTTTACCTATCAAAATAAATTATTCACAGTTTAGGACTATTCTTAGAGATATTATGTAGTAGACTACAAAACATTTATTAATGATGCATTCCAAGTCTTTCCTCATTCCTGAGGATATAGTAATAAACAGGCATAAGAAACAGTTTTTCCAGGTATTGAGAATATAGTAATGAACAATAACTGTTCTGGAAGCAACGTACCTGAAACTATACTTAGCATAGAGTAGCATGAAATACGAATGTGTTAAATGAATGAAAGACACTGTTAAAAATGTTATGGCCAGCCCTGACTGGTTTGGCTCAGTGGATGGAGCGTCGGCCTGCGGACTCAGGGGTCCCGGGTTCGATTCCGGTGGAGGACATGTGCCTTGGTTGTGGGCACATACCAGTGGGAGGTGTGCGGGAGGCAGCTGACTGATGTTTCTCTTTCATCGATGTTTCTGGCTTTCTGCCCCTCTCCCTTCCTCTCTGTAAAAAATCAATAAAATATATTTTAAAAAAAATGTTATGGCCAGTAGTTTAGATATGACTCAGAGTACCTCCCTAATCATCCCCTAGACCTGCAGGGGTGGGGACCTTTTTTCTGCCAAAAGCCATTTGGGTATTAATAACATCATTCGCTTAATATAATTCACTTAATATAAATTTATGTTGCTATGAAAAAAGCTCCCAGATTTATTGAATTTTGAGCCCAACTTGCGGTTGCCTTGGCAGGGCCAGACCAAATGATTTCAAAGGCCCGAAGGCCAGATGTTCCCCATGAGATACATCTATCAAAAATAAGCTCTATGGCAACCACCAGTGTAACTGAAGAAAAATAAAAAGAGCTTAGAATGGTTATCTCTGAAAAGTGACATCAGTGAATCAAGTGGGCACCGATTGATCGTATGTGGAATTTTAACAGCTTCTGCATGTATTAAATTAGTCCAATTTATAAAAAATATAACAAAAGCAAAAGAACTTTGTGTTTGTGAATATATTTGACAGAAAAATATAGCTTCAATTAAAGAATACAATGAAAATATTTTAGAATAGCTTTTAAAAGGAGTGAATACCTATGATGAACACAGTTTTCTTTTGTTTGTTTTTTCGTTTTGTCATTTGCACTTAACTTCTTTGTCAACCCAACTTGAATAATACTTCCTAGGGTGCGCTGGCTTATCTTTAGGGAGTTGTGTATCTTCCTTCTCTGTTTCATAGCAACAGCAGTCTATCTCCTCTTCTAGACTCTTAAAATGAATTAGAAAATGTTTAGTTTGTTAGAGCAAAGAGAGCTTTTTTTTCACATTAAAGAGGACCAAGTCAGGTGTTGTATGTCACCAGGCCTCATATGAGGCATCCTTTTATCATTAGAATCTAGACTCGCAGTGGTTCTCAACCTTCTGGCCCTTAAAATACAGTTCCTCATGTTGTGACCCAACCATAAAATTGTTTTCGTTGCTACTTCATAACTGCAATGCTGCTACTGTTATGAATCATAATGTAAATATCTGATATGCAGGATGGTCTTAGGTGACCCCTGTGAAAGGGTCATTCGACCGCCAAAAGGGTTGCGACCCACAGGTTGAGAACCGCTGATAGAGAGCCCCACCTCACAGCAGTGCACCAGGCAGTGTACCACGTGCTGTCGAGGACCATTTGCTGTTGGTGGCTGTTCCTTCCCATTAACTCCTTGTCTCTGTCTGAATGTTTTTGATTAAAAAAAGAAAAACCAACAACCTGTTATTTGCTCCTTTCAAGTGGAAAACTACCTAGGGACAGAAAAATGCCTACCAAGAATCCTCTGCTGCCAATGCTCTCTGGAAAATAGTGCACTGAAACTCACAAATAAGTATTGTCTTTTATTTCTTTCTGCTCACAGTAATTTGCACAACACTATGAACTCACAGAGGTCCTATAAGTTATTTTTTCCTAAAATGAGTGAATAAAATGACTTCATTTTAAAAGGGTATATCAGGCCCATTTAAACAAATTTGAATGAGGAGTTTGAATGGAAATTTAATTCACTTTCTTACAAAAAAAAAATCAAACCATTTTTTCCTTTGATCACTATTCACTGGAAACATTATGATTTATTTCCTGTCTCTTTTTAAAATGTTAATATCAAATATCCTTAGAATTTGGTTTCTCCATTTTCAAAATAGATACCATAGGTTCTTTCATTTCCTTTCCTTTGGCTCGTATTTCATGTGTTCTTTGTTCTTATTCTCATGCTCCTCCAAATACTATTAAGTGGCAGAAAACAAGCTACTTAAGGACATTAAAATGAAGTTTGTCAGCATATTTTCAGGATACTATGTGAATTCTTAATATTTGCTTGATTTTTTTCAACAATTTTTTGCTTTGTATAATATAAACCTCAAGGCTAATTGGAGTGCAGTTTAAAGGCCATTTATTCCTTTATCCTAATGTTGAGGCAGAACATTTTCAACAGAAAAAGTACATTTTTTTACTGCCTCCTGAGATTAAGAAATCTTACATCAACCTTGCCAAGCTCAGCAGGATAATCCAAACTTGCTATACCACTTTGATTTATGTAAAGAAAAGAACCCATCCTTCAGCTCATCCTTCAACTCTTAAGAATGGCTTCTGATTGATTGGTTAGAGAATTAAAAATTTCCAGGAATATATTAGACAAAAAAGCAAATGATGATGCTATAACACTAATTACTAATGACAGAAAGGCAATGACATTCATATGGAAAAACCTCTCTTCCCCTGAAGTATCTTAAATATCATCTAGTAAAGATTTAAATGTTTCGCGACACTTACAAGAGACTGTCATGTAAAATTCATATTTGCATGTATGTATATATGGGTGGACAGTTTAAAAGTCACCTTTATACCTAATACATTGAAATACACGAAAAAGACAGGCGCCTTGTCTTCAACAGTCTAAGTAATTAAACATACTCTAATTGTGAACTAAGTATGCAATTCACAGTATGCATGAATGCTTTCCAGCTTTTCAGTCTCTTAATGAAATTGAGAAGGATCATAAACTATAAATAGAGTCCTCTCTAAATAACCAAATTAAGTCCTCTATAATGATTAACAATAATATTCCTAAAATAATATTCTTAAAGTATTCTTAAAGTACATGATCAAACTTGAGCTTAAGAATTAATTTAAAATAGAAAGAAAATAAAAATAAAATTATCTACAAAATACTTTATATGCAGGAATATGTTATCCAATGCCAGTTGAGGCCATTCCTCACAAAATTTTTATTGAAGAGAAAAATTTAACAATTATCAGGCAGATATTTCTTCTTATTTTTTCCTCAAGTGGTTGTTATGTGTTAACATCTTAGTGTTATCAAACTGAATGCATGCTTTTTTTATTACAAAGTACTTATAAAATCTGACAAATGATTCATACTATTTGAGATTATCAAAACCTAACCGCCAAAATTGTAAACAATACTTAAACCATAAATTATAATGACAATGCAGGATTTAATAACAATGAATGGATATTTTAAATTCTACTATCTGGTGACAGCTACAACCCATGGTTATATTTTCTACATGTATTACTTTTCTTGAGATAAATGATGCAGTTTCTGATGCTTAACTTTATAAAGGTAGAATAGCTCATAACGAAGAAATTCTCATTGGCATTTATTCTCTAAGAGTTTAGTGCTGGTCACTGACTCCATCTCCACTTGGTCCTTTATGCACATAGCCATGGTCTGGTGACAGCTACAACCCATGGTTTTATTTTCTACATGTATTACTTTTCTTGAGATAAATGATGCAGTTTCTGATGCTTCACTTTATAAAGGTAAAATAGCTCATAACGAAGAAATTCTCATTGGCATTTATTCTCTAAGAGTTTAGTGCTGGTCACTGACTCCATCTCCACTTGGTCCTTTATGCACATAGCCATGGTAACAGCTTGGCTTCCAGCTGAACTATATTCAGCCAGAGCCCCTGAGGTGCTACAGTAGGAACAAATCTCATGCAGTGTTTTGGGGGTTCATCAAGACAGTTTATATTTTCATGTGTTTTCCTCTGTATTATATAATGTTTCATTTAGAGATTCTCAACGCTGTGCAATTTAAGACCCCCACATTCACTCTTCTCCCTCAAACAGACATTAGCCATCATCTCCCATGAAGAAACTGGTCCTGACCACCAAAGGAAACGCCATGCCCTCATTTATGCTATCCTTGTGCACTGTAAAGGCTTCCATCACAGCATCTACAGGGATTCATGAAATCTGTCTAACTATCTTGCTCATTTTTCTTGAGATATAGTTGATATACATCACTGTATATATAAGTTTGAGGTATTATCTTGCTTATTAACTTACCGTATCTATTTTTCTGACTCATGTGCCCATACCCTGAGAGTTTAGGTGTTACTCACCTTTGCATATTCTGTTCCTTGTCCCAAACCTCACCCACCTAGTCATTTACTTAACAACCATGTGACTACTCGTTAGTGGTGTGATTACCTCTCTTAGCCTCCTTTTTCTCACCTGTAAAATGAGGTTGTTGTGAAGATTAAATTGTCAGTACACATGAAGTACACAAAGTGAGTTAGGTACAACATGCATAAATGTAAGCTACTATTATTATTTCTAAAATCTGGCACAATTCTGGGCCCTGGTGATATAGGAGTAAACAATAATGGAGGGAGACAGATTGAAACAAGCAACAGATAATTCAGATATATTCTGCTTGTAACTAAATTTAGAAAGACAGTAAGATAGGACTGAAACAAGCAACAGATAATTCAGATATATTCTGATTGTAACTAAATTTAGAAAGACAGTAAGGGCAACATTGTAGAGAATTCTTGGGAGCAAGGATCTACTTTAGATAGGGTAATCAAGCAAGGCTGAGGAGTTTATATCTGAATATGGTAAGAAACCAGATACAGAAAATCTGAATTGGAAACAAGTTTTATATATAAAAAAATAGAAAGAAATTCAGCATGTGTGCATCTTAATAAAAGTTTGTAATGAATTATTCAGAGATTGAATACATTGTCATATTTTAACATATTCAGATGTAAACCCAAAAGAGATTACTGCATTTATCCAAACATTTGGTTTATATTTTCTACAAGCATATGCTATGGTCTATTAAAATTCAAAAATACTGTTATTGTTTTGAAATTTTGAATCTGGACAATGTAAATTTATGTAGACTAATAGTAATTTCCTGGATATTTTTAAGGTAATATTGGCTAGCGCTCATTAAATGTTTTCCAAAAAATATCCTAAGCTCATTTCAATAAAGTTGATTCTCAAAACAAACTTCTGAGTATAAGTATATGGATAGTATATGGATCATGAGGCACAATGAAGATAAATAACTTGCCCAAGGTCTCAAAGAGAGTAAGTTGTGGAGCTTGGACTAAACCTTACCAGCTTATTCTTAACAACAGTAAAAACCTGTTCCCTTGGCAAATTTAGACAAAACTTACTCTTTCGATTTTATAAATTAGAATGGTTATTTCTTTAACTGGGTTTTATGTGTATACTTACATTCCTGGACACACAGTTTTATAATTTCTTTTTAAAATTTTTATTGAATTTATTGGGGTGACATAGATTAATAAAATTATATAGGTTTCAAGAATACAATTGTGTACACATCATCTGTATACTGTATTGCATGTTCACTGGCATACAGTTTAGATCACATTGTGAAACACATGAGGATCGGTGCCTGTGGTACCAAGGATTCTCTCAGAGCCTTCAAAACACCCAACATGGATGGAGGAATCAGAGCACACGCCCTGGCAGTGAGGCTGATGAACTTGCCCTCCGGTTGTCAAGTGGCAGGGCTGCAGCTGACAAACTGAGCCACTGTTCTGTTTCTCAGCTGTGTCAAGTTCAAAACTGATGAACCGAGAGTAGGGCTCATAAATTTCAAAAGAAAAGGGTTCTCTGCTTTTTTTTTTTTGGTCTCTGAGGATAAATATTTCCTGTGGCACCTCTAACATGGCTGTATCCCTATGTAGGTCGGCAGTAAATAGATGGGGTTGATGGATGAAAATGACAATCTGAGTGGACAGACCTCACTCAAAGCCCACTGCAGCATGCCCTGAGAGGGGCAATGACTCTCTCTGTAATCTTTGGTTAATGGTCAGTCTGAAGCTTTTTCTACCAAAACAAATAAATATATGTCTAGAACAACTAATATTGATTCTCATCTGGGAGATATGTCAGGATTTTGTTTTTTAAGGGAGGAAAGTAAATGTGTGGTCTTCTTAAGTTTTGTTTTGTCTTTCCTTTCCAGAATATCAGAGAACTTTTCTCCTAATCTAAGAACTTAATTTAGCAGAGTGCATTATTTGTAAACTTGGGGGAATAATGGCAAAAATCACAAAACAGCAGCAATGACAACAAGGCAATAGCATCTACTAGTCTACATGATAGGTGAAGTGGATAGCATTTGTAATGATGTCTGGCCCAAAGTAATCACTCACCATTGGTAAATGCTGCTGCTGTTGTTGATGTTGTTAGTTGAGGACTTATTATGAATGCCTACTTGGGTCTCCCCAGGGTTGTTTTTCAAATGTACTTTCTATCCATTTTTTCTAATACTGTCATAACACACTTGTGAGCAAAGTCCATTTCTCATCTTATACTCAATGGAATTGTGGTCTAGAGGAAGGAAATTAATTGAACTAAGTGACATAGGTAGGAGGTCAGAAATGGGACCCAGATTAGTCTATGTCCAGGGCCCAAGGTCGTTCTTTTACATTGCATTATAAATATTAATGTAGGAAGAGTGAGATTCTAATTGATACAAAGGCAGAAAATGAAAGAGCAAATGGATGGGAACTAAAGTATGAATAGGCTAAAACTCTATTTCTTATTACTCCACACTTTTCCTTCTCTTGATATTATTTTTATGCTAAATGTGAGTAAGAAGACCCACTTGGTGTTGATATTCACAAGTTTTTCAGTTTTACCTTTGGGACTTGAGTGATTTGAATTGTTACCATCAATTGTAGGAAACATCATATCTTTAAAAATGATCCCATATAGTATCCTTCACAAGTCACAAATTCTGAGACTATATTCCGGAAGTGAGAAACCATTGAAAAAAATACAACAGGCTACAAATTATTAGCACCTAACTCACAGGGTTTTGAAAGACAATTATTATCCTTTAAGAGAATTCTGAGACTTATAGACTTGGTTTCCATAGTAACCACTGTCTGCTATTTAATTTGGGTATTCTTGAATTCTGTTATAAAATAAAACACTTCCAGCAATTGTCATGCTATGTTATTCATAGTAATGGGTTTTCCAGAATTAATGAGGAAGCATGAACTCCTTGGTTTGTTATTCTGATACAGCTGAGAGAAAATGCTGCAATATAATGAATGGGCACTCAGCCAGCAGGCCATTTCCTAATAAAAACAGTTAGCATTGTGCCATAAACATATGAAAAATAGCTTATAAAACACCAGTCTGGAACTTGTGCACTGAAAGGAAACGGAGGATATGATATTTTTTTGTAACATCCCAACTTAAAAATAAAAGTTCTTTGTTTTGGTCACCAGGGTAGCACCTAAAATAGTCTTGATAATCATGGTCTGTGGTTGTGTCACCTTCTCCCTTGAGCATTAGATAGAATGTCATGCCACATAAAGTAAGTCATTGAAAACCTGAACCTTAACAATAAAGTGTTGTCAACCTTAAAATACTCTGCTTGTTTGTGAGCCTTTGGAAAAGTACTATTCTCAGCCAATGCAAGTACTTACTGAAATGGGAGTGAATAAACAGAAAATAAAATATTCTAGAGGGACTCAATAAAGAAAAACGCACAAAATTTGAATATAACTAGGAGTCAACACTCATTAAATCTCTATTCTGTGTAAAAATATTACAAATAAGAATGATGTTATTAAAGAATTATAACTTTCTTACTCAGAAGTGGTATACATTTAAAAAAATAGATTTTTATTGATTTCAGAGAGGAAGGGAGAGGGAGAGAGAAATAGAAACATCAATGATGAGAGAGAATCATCGATTGGCTGCCTCCTCCATGCCCCTGACTTGGGATCGAGTCTGCAACCTGGGCATGTGCCCTGACTGAGAATGATCCAGCAACTTTTTGGTGAATAGGATGACGCCTAACCAACTGAGCCACATGGGCCAGGACAGTAAGTCTTCATTAGATGAGTACATGCACTCTGAAGAAAATTCAGTGTTTATATGCTTAAGTAATTTTTTAGTGCATTCACGGTAGTTCGCAGCTCTGAACAAGTAAATGAGGAGTAGATTTGTTTTATAGGAAGAAAATAAGTTTGGATTAACAACCAAACATAGCAGAACACTTTTTTATGTGAAAATAAAAATGATTTAAAAATAGAAACTGAATCAAAAGTAATCTGTTCTTAAGAAAAAGGTTATATGAAGATTTGACAGTTGATCCAAGTTTATCATAGGATGCCATATGAGTCTAATTTTCAGTAAGTACTGTAACATTTTGGAGTACTCTGACTTTGTTATTTATCAGTAACATTTTCAAATGTATCCTAACAAGAAATACATGCATCATAAATAAATTATCTAGAGTTACTTATGACTTTTAAAATTAATTTTTAAAAAAATGACTCTTGAGTGTTCATTTAACCAAGGCCACCACCTTAACAGAGAATCTCAGAAATTCAGGCTTTGTGGCTTGTATTGCAGATTCTCAGGAAAATAGCATGAAATTGTGCAATATCTTTGTATTGTTTATTTCTTATGGAAATAGTGAGCTATTTTCTCATGGCTTGACTCTATAATTACAGACATTTCAAAACAAATTATGTCATGACTGATCCAGGAATTTCAAAAATGAAATTGTCACTTGTCAAGTACCAATTATAAAATTCAAAGCATTACACTGATATGATATTAGCTTTATTGTTTTGTTCTCAGAACATGAGTACATATGCATAACAATTATTGCCATGCCACATATATTTTATATCCTTTTAGTAAGATAATGCCTGCCTCAGTAATAATAGTATTGTATCTACCCTTTGTTCTTTCCGCCCAAGGTACTAAAATTTACCAATGCCCAGAGTATTTTTATTTGAGTATATTTTTGTTAAAAAAAGAAAAAGCCAACAACATATTGAACCCCCTACCATGGTAAAGCATAATTCAAAAAAAGAAAAAGGTGAACAGCTAGTTAATTGATAGGTAGGGACTGTCCACAAACTAGGATAATGTCACTGAGGTGTTTCAGTGCCAAAGATATCAAAGGAATTACAGTAACTCTCAGACTTTCCCTCACGTAAGATTTCCAGGTCAGTTCTTTTAACACACATGTAAAAATAAAACTCTGATGCCACATAAGACAAAACTTACAAAGTGAACAATTTGTAAAGCAAAAGCAGTAACCACAAAATGTAAACTAAACTTTCATCGACCTGACTTTTGAGATAAAAAGTCATTAAAATTTATCATTATAAACTACACTTAAAATCATAAAAATGAGAACCCAACAATATACAACTGATATAATTGGCTCAAAGGCAAACTCAGATGTGATTTCATGGTTAATCAATAACAAAAATAAACTCATCCTTTAACTTAGAATGGTTCAGAAAAAAATTATAAAGACAAACCAAAAGAAAAAAAAAAAAGAAGTGAAGAAAAAAAAAAAGAAAGGAAGGGAGTAGTTATATTAAAAACAAACAAACAAGATAAAATAGTGAAACTGCAAAGGAAACATAAGAGTTGATTCTTTGAGAACAATTAAAAATTTAAGTATCTGGAGACTGTATTTATGAAATACAAATTTTTAATGAGAAAGAAAGAATACAACAAGTATGTAAGAAATTAAAATTATAAGACAATACTGTATACTCTTCAATGCTAATACCTTTGAAAGTTTTTATGGAATAAATGATTTTATGGAAGATAATAAACTTCTAAAGTATACCAAGAATTAGGTAATAAAATGAAAAAAAATAAAAATTTAAAAATTATTCCACCCAGAACTTTAAATAAAAATAGATGATTTGTTATAAATTTACAAGGAACAGATTTAACATTTCCATGCCAAATCACATGGTCAGGAGTATAGAAAAAGATGGAAAATTATTCAGTTCAGCCTTCGACAGTAATACTGTTCTAAAAGTATAATCATTTTTATGATTTTAAATGTGAAAATTCAAAGTAAAATCCTAGAAAATTGTATAAAACTGACTGTTAAGGAAATCTTACTATTTTCAAGTAGTTTTATTCCATGAGAGGATGGTTAAGTAATTGAAACATGAAATATAACATATATACGTATATATCCAATAAGAAAAACAGAGCTTATTTGAAAAGAGGTCAAAATGTATTTGATAACCTTCAATACCTACTACTTGTCAAAGCTCTTAGAAAATGAGAAGCAGAAAAATCCTATTTTATTTCCAGTCTTTTCCTCTAGTCTACACCAGCCTCCCACTTTGTGGTTCTACTTTGTACTTTGCTGTCATCAAGTTTGCTATTTTAAACATCCCACTCTAGCCCTACTTTTTATCCTTCTGCATACGTTTCTCTGCTAAATCTCCAGAATGACTATTGTTTGAATTAATACAGGTGTTCAATCCATTTATCCTACCACTCCATCATTTTTTGCCTCCTCCGATCTTCAGATCTTCAGTTACCATTTATCCTAATTTAGATTGCAAGGTGATTCATCGTACTCACTTCCTGGTAAACAGATTCATCTCCTTTATTATTCTCTTACTCTCTTATATAATTGCTAGTACCCTAACCTCAATTAACCCAACTACCTACCTATACTGCACTTGCAACCTAATAGCTGAAGACAGAAAAATAATCTTAACTAATTTCACTGTACGTTAACTTCATGTCTCAAAACACACGCAACCCTTTTTGATACTCCTACTCAGTTTCCCATTATTTGAGATGAGTGTGCTACCGCTTGATCTGTCCTCAAAGTTCTCCAGCAACCTCCAGCCGGCCTCACTCTGAGATTTTACATCTATAATGCTGCATTCTGCTTGCTAAAATGGAAGAGGTGTCCCTGCCCCACAAGGCCAACTTCACCACACACACAAATCTAATAACGTTCTTCATTCTACTTGTTAAAATGGAAGCACCCCCGCTCTAATCACAGGTGGATCTTCTGTTCAGCTGGATTTCATCCTTTGGGCTTCTCAAGGACTTCCCTGCCTGCCTCTGTTTGAATCACCTCTCCCCCTCCAATCGGTTCATTTAGACAGGTATACAATCAAACCCTCAGAGTCTCATTTATTTTAAAAATGCAGCCACAATCACATTTCATCAAAGAACAAACACAATAGGAATTTCAGCTTGTTTAATTTCTCTTTCATAACTTGGGTAGTTTTACTTAATATTTTACTAATATAGATTTTGTGGAGTTGTTAGACTTCTTCATAATTTGATGTTACCAGGATTCTTTTTTTAAATTATATTTTCTAGCTGCTTATTGTTCCAATCACTGTTTCACTCAAGAGCGGCCTTTGTCCCTACCAGTCACTGAAATCTTTCTTGGCAATATTGCCCTGACCTCTCTTTGGCAGAACCCAGTGATCATTTCTCTCGTTCTTTATTTTGATTTCAGTGGCATTTGACCATAAATCTAATCCATCCTCCTTGACAGTCTCTCCTCTTGTGGCCTCATTGACATCATATTCTCCCGATATTTTTTAACCTAACCAGGAACTTTTTCTCTGTCTACTTTGCTGATTGTTCCTTCTTACCTGACTTTCAAATATTGTAATGCCCTCGGGCCCTTTCTCTAGCTACACTCTCTCCCTGAGTGATTTCACTTGGCCTGCCATGCACTGTCTTATATATTGTATTCAGGGTCATTTTTAGAGATTTTTAGATATTTAAGACTATGCCCATGATCTATCCAATCATGTTTCCCTGGGGAGAAAAAATGCCCATAAACCTCCAAAAGAAGGTTCATACATGTTTCTTAAAAAACCTCTTAGAAGGGATAACCTGACCCCTTGAGACGTATTATGTGAGCTGAAATTTTCCCACTTGAGACATGCAACTGGCAAAATGGTGCAGAACTTGGACTAGCAAAAGCCATAAATAACACAGCTTCTACTCTGAATGCTCCAAACGTTAGTCTACATTCATTAGCAAGGATTATAGACCATTGGCATCATCCTCATTTTCTTCTTAATTAACCAAGATTTCTGCCACAGTAAAAAAAAAAAAAAAATGCTTGCTCCACCTCTGAATTACAAAACAATGCATAAACCCATGGCTAAACTAAGAAAAACAATTACCTGACTTCCTAAAACAAACACAGGTGGACTTATTTCCTGGGTCTTATAATCTAGAACTCTGGCTTCCAGATTTGTGTTGAGGACTAATGATCATTTTGAATTTGATAATTGCTCATGTTGCTTTTGGCAGATGTATTCTGTCCTGAGTTTTTAATGCTATTATACAGCAGTTGTCACATTGGAGTGTTCAACAAGTCATCTTGCAACAACAACAAAAAAGCAGGTAACTAATCCTAGTACAACTACAGTCTACGTTCTCTAGAAAAATCTCCTGATCAGAAAATTCTTGCTTGGTCCACAGGGAAGAGAAAGAGAAAGCAGCTGCTGACATCTCGGGCCGGCCTGGTATTATCAGCTCGGCTGGTACAACAAGCTGGCCGGGCACTTGCAGTTGGGTCTTGTGTTTTTCTTTTGATCATTAACAATTTCACAGAATATCAGCATCAGAAAAGGTCACTTAGCAATCAGGTCTGAACATAGACAAAACATAAATGTTACCCACCTACAAAATACCAAACCCTTTCCGTGTCATGGCTAAGATGAGCACTTGCTGCTTCTGTTCTGCTTACAATTTTAGTCTCAATCTAGTCTTCCCGCCTTTTAGATAAGATGTGTTAGGATAAACAATCACAATCAATTGTATCTCAAAAAAAGAGAAGTAATCATAGAATTACTCCTGCTTCCTGCCTAATCTATAGCAAAGCCCTATTTCCTCAAACCCTGCTCCAAATCATCTCACAGGAACTCAAATTCTTTCATTGTGAATTTCAGGGATAAAAATTAATAAACTATGGCATAAGAAGTTAAACATTCTTAATGTGTCTAGTTCATAATTAGGTATTACTTATTAAGAAAAGTGAGTATAGTCATCTCATGCTCATTAGAAGAAAGGAAAAATGATAGCATGTTAAGTGCAAATAAGCATAATCAAGTGCTGAGGTCATCCACCACAGTATTGACTGAATAAATTAAATGTCGGAAAAGATAAAATTGGTGCATGGCCTGGGCCTGAACTCAAGATTTGAGTAGTAATTTTCAGTATGAACAGATTTTCTATCACCTAATGTTCCAATGCTTTATGATATTTTATATCCGTGTTTTGTAGTGTTATTTAATTTTTCATGTGTTCATTTCTTTTTACTCTACATTTAAATTATTAAAGTACAGTACCTCATCATATGTTTTCTTTATCCTGTTTTATACCTATGAGAGGGATTTTTTTTTACATTGATTCATTTTAAGGTTATTTACTGATTCATTTACGTATACTTGAAGATTATGTTAAATTTAGTCAAAGTCAGTAATCTTAGGGTGCATCATGGATCAAATATGCACATATGATACCAAATGATCAAATTAAAAGTGAGAAGTAAGCTTGTTCAGTTAAATATTTAAAATGTATAAAATAACAGAAAGAACAAGTTCTTTACAGTTGGACCAACTAAAGGCCATTCTATCATGAAGAATACACTTTTAGCACAGCCAGCGTGGCTCGGTGGTTGAGCATCGACCTATGAACCAGAAGGTCACAGTTCGATTCCTGGTCAGGTCGCCCTGGTTGTGGGCTTGACCCTCAGTGTGGAGTGTGCAGGAGGCAGCCAATCAATGATTCTCTCTCATCATTGATGTCTCTCCCTTTCCCTGCCTCTCTGAAATCAATATATATCATACACTTTCATGCAAATTGAAAAGCAAGCAAGGCAGGAAAAAAATATATTCAGCAGTTCAGGATCCACTGAGAGACAAGTACTTTTATAATTTTTAAGATTTCATGAAAGATTGGCTTATTTGGCCTCGGCTCTTTCCTGACTAACAAGCTGCTTCCTCTTTCACACTCATGCTGTTTTAATTAATCGCTACCAGTTGCACTGGTTTGATTTTCTGGGGAAAGAAACAAGCTGTTTTGCTCTGTAAACACCTTCTGTGGGTGCCTGGACACATGAGATGAATGAACACACGGCGGAGCTTTCCCAATTCTGATTGCTTACCAAGTGCAAACAGAAGATGAAAGTGTCTTTTGTTTGGTTTCCATCTTTTCTTCAGAGGAAATGCCCAACCATGATTGTTCACTGTTTATAAAAGTCTCAAGAAATTAGTTTTTTTTCAGAGCCAATGATTGTTTTCGAAAGGGAAATGTGAGAAAAAGGAATGTAGCTAAGAGACAGAAGTAGTGTGTTTGCATTATAGTGTTAGATTAAATCTACAAATCTACAATACAGTTGTATGCTTCTCTCTATTGCTTTTGGCAATATTTTGCGCAATATTTGCCTCATCAATTTTCAGCATGATTACTGCCTATTCTACTTTTTTTTCCACCAGGTTTTCCTCCAATGCTAAGAAATATATTAAACTGATATTATACATATGTATATATTAATTTTCTTACCTTAAATTCTTTGATATAGCCTCCAACAATAATTCTGGTTTTTGTATCAATACTATCTCAACACAGAAATACTGTGGACATTGACTTCTTTGTCATTCAACAAATATTTATCAATACTATACTTTATATGCAAAAGTAGTGGTAATCTGGTATACTATATTAGGGCATTCAGACTGTATTCTGCAGATTAGTGGAGACTTTTGTAGATAATTAGGCTGTGGAATAAAAGAATGATATCTCTATTAGTATTCTGATAACAATACATATAATATTTTTGAGAGGACTGTTAGGAAGTTACTCTTGATGACTATTAGATCTTTTAAAATGAGGAAAAGCCCAGGAAGTATTTACAAAATCAAAAGAGCAGGAGTTAGTGATTGGTTACTTAGGGACATTAAGGAGAGAAAACAGTCAGTCAAGAATAATTTTTAGTTATTAAGCTTGGATTAGGAGGTGGGGTGTGCTGCTCCAACATAAAGTAGAGAAAACAAGAGAAGTAGGTTCAGATGAGATGGTAATGAGTTCAGTTTTCAACATATTGCCCTTGAAGAACTTCAAAGTACTTGAACCCTGGTAGAAATGTGCAGCAGCCATTTAATTCTAGAGAGAAATATAGGCTGGAAAATATATTTGGGAGCCAGTAGCATTTAGGTGAAAATTTCAAGTTTTTCATTCATAGTGAAAATGGATTTCATGTAGCATGCCCTCTTTTTCTCCATGTTCTATTTTATGTCTTGTTTAAGAAGCCTTAAAATCAATATAATTTTCCTCATGCAAATAAGTGGGAAACCTATAATGATATTGTGAGGTCTTTATTTTAAATTTTTTATATGTTTCTTAATTTTCAAATGAACCAGCCACTTCTAAGCCTCAAACACATCTACTGGTTTAAGTACTCTTTCTTTCTCCTTTAATTTCTAAGTTCAAAGGAAATAAGTGTTGCCCAGGTGTTCAACAGACACTAAGAAAAGTCAATATCACACAGACAAGGTTAGTTTTAGAAGGGTGACATTATGAAACAAATACAGTTTTATTTTGTTAATCAACAACTCTAGCATTCTGTTACTTTGTGTGTTTCATTTCCAGAGAAACCCCCATATAACATGATGTTTTGGAGAATATTAAAGCCCACTAGAATAAATACTAATGTAATGCTAAGGAATTAGAACTTCTAATATGAATTTTAAAATGTAAACTAAGTAGGGTAAATCATTCACAAGCAAAATTTGTTATACATTTGGTATTCCCTTCTGATGTTAAAAGAATGGATTTCATTTAATAAATTTGTGAATATGTATGTAAACAAGTTGAGAATTCTAAAAGAAAGAGGTAGGTTATTGGACTTTTCTATTAATTTATTTAAAAGTTAAAACTATGTTAAACACAGTCTATTAGTAGTAACAGACACTGAAATTATGTTGTGTAATATGTTTGCCTTTGTAAACATTTGTGTGTTTCTTAAAGACCCAGAAAATAACTCCATGTTTAAAGAGATAAAAATCTGTTTCATTTTTAGTGCTCTAGATAGGGAAACGAAAATCGTTAGGAAACAGTTGGTCTTTCTGAAGAAACAGGAATCCCGATCTACAAATCTACAATACAGTTGTATGCTTCTCTCTATTGCTTTTGGCAATATTTTGCCCAATATTTGCCTCATCAATTTTCAACATGATTACTGCCTACTCTACTTTTTTTTCACCAGGTTTTCCTCCAATGCTAAGAAATATATTAAACTGATATTATACATATGTATATATTAATTTTCTTACCTTAAATTCTTTGATATAGCCTCCAACAATAATTCTGGTTTTTGTATCAATACTATCTCAACACAGAAATACTGTGGACATTGACTTCTTTGTCATTCAACAAATATTTATCAATACTATACTTTATATGCAAAAGTAGTGGTAATCTGGTATACTATATTAGGGCATTCAGACTGTATTCTGCAGATTAGTGGAGACTTTTGTAGATAATTAGGCTGTGGAATAAAAGAATGATATCTCTATTAGTATTCTGATAACAATACATATAATATTTTTGAGAGGACTGTTAGGAAGTTACTCTTGATGACTATTAGATCTTTTAAAATGAGGAAAAGCCCAGGAAGTATTTACAAAATCAAAAGAGCAGGAGTTAGTGATTGGTTACTTAGGGACATAAAGGAGAGAAAACAGTCAAGAATAATTTTTAGTTATTAAGCTTGGATTAGGAGGTGGGGTGTGCTGCTCCAACATAAAGTAGAGAAAACAAGAGGAGAAGTAGGTTCAGATGAGATGGTAATGAGTTCAGTTTTCAACATATTGCCCTTGAAGAACTTCAAAGTACTTGAACCCTGGTAGAAATGTGCAGCAGCCATTTAATTCTAGAGAGAAATATAGGCTGGAAAATATATTTGGGAGCCAGTAGCATTTAGGTGAAAATTTCAAGTTTTTCATTCATAGTGAAAATGGATTTCATGTAGCATGCCCTCTTTTTCTCCATGTTCTATTTTATGTCTTGTTTAAGAAGCCTTAAAATCAATATAATTTTCCTCATGCAAATAAGTGGGAAACCTATAATGATATTGTGAGGTCTTTATTTTAAATTTTTTATATGTTTCTTAATTTTCAAATGAACCAGCCACTTCTAAGCCTCAAACACATCTACTGGTTTAAGTACTCTTTCTTTCTCCTTTAATTTCTAAGTTCAAAGGAAATAAGTGTTGCCCAGGTGTTCAACAGACACTAAGAAAAGTCAATATCACACAGACAAGGTTAGTTTTAGAAGGGTGACATTATGAAACAAATACAGTTTTATTTTGTTAATCAACAACTCTAGCATTCTGTTACTTTGTGTGTTTCATTTCCAGAGAAACCCCCATATAACATGATGTTTTGGAGAATATTAAAGCCCACTAGAATAAATACTAATGTAATGCTAAGGAATTAGAACTTCTAATATGAATTTTAAAATGTAAACTAAGTAGGGTAAATCATTCACAAGCAAAATTTGTTATACATTTGGTATTCCCTTCTGATGTTAAAAGAATGGATTTCATTTAATAAATTTGTGAATATGTATGTAAACAAGTTGAGAATTCTAAAAGAAAGAGGTAGGTTATTGGACTTTTCTATTAATTTATTTAAAAGTTAAAACTATGTTAAACACAGTCTATTAGTAGTAACAGACACTGAAATTATGTTGTGTAATATGTTTGCCTTTGTAAACATTTGTGTGTTTCTTAAAGACCCAGAAAATAACTCCATGTTTAAAGAGATAAAAATCTGTTTCATTTTTAGTGCTCTAGATAGGGAAACGAAAATCGTTAGGAAACAGTTGGTCTTTCTGAAGAAACAGGAATCCCGCAGAAAATCACAATTGACCCATTTCAAAACCATTTCTTTTAAAAATTGGAAATACCATAACTGTTGGGAAGTTGCCCATAAAAGTAGTTTTTTTATTTCTTCAGAATGCCTGAGAGTGTTCATTGTTCATGGATAACCAAATTAAAGTGGCAGTTAACTTTCCAAAAGATGACAGGATTGTGCAGTTTTTTTAATCCAAAATGACATAAGAACCAAGACTTATTCCAAGATTCAGAGAAATGTTTGGGAAAAGCACTGGTCTTTGGCATCTCTAGAACTTTCATTCCTGTATTACCCTGAGCTAAGAATCAGCATTTGAATTCATGCCTGTTCTCTGATCTTTGCTGCCCTCTAGTGATTCATATGGCACTTGTTTTTCTTTTTAAATAGACTTAATCTATATTTAATTGATATTCTAATTGTGCTGAACTAAATATTTATGGAAAGCCAATGTTTTAAGACTCCCACTATATAGATAAAATATTAACCTTAACTTAAGGTTAATCCTAGTGGTCTCAAGGAATAAATTGGCTGGATTATACACCAGTATTGACAAAATTGTAGAAAAAAAGAATATTCTAAGTTATTAAACAGTAGTTATTTGGCATACTATTTTTAGGATGAAGGCAATATAACAGTACTTAATAGAGTCATACCAAAATTTTACTTCTTTTGCTAAGTAATGCTATATTAGGTATAATTAATACCTAAGAAAGCAACTGGAAAATATAAACTAAAATAAACACAAGTATTTTACAAATATATTAGTAACTTTGATAGAAATAATAGCACATAAATTAGGAATTAAGAATA
This sequence comes from Myotis brandtii, assembly GCF_000412655.1. Lineage (NCBI taxonomy): Eukaryota > Metazoa > Chordata > Mammalia > Chiroptera > Vespertilionidae > Myotis > Myotis brandtii. The sequence goes on from NW_005354829.1 coordinate 5,988,942, forward strand.
CATGGCCTAAATTGAGAAGTTCTTATAAAAGTGTGTGTGTATACATATACTATATATATCTATATATACACATGTTAATATATTTTATATGTATAATAAAATTGTGTCATCGTGTTGCCATTAAAATATAATATATACAGATAACATAATCATGACACTCTTGAATGTATATAATATAGAATTTAAAGTATAAATAAAGTAACATAAAAATGAAAAACAAAATTCAGAAAGGTGTTTTCATCACTTGTATATGAAAAGTGAATTTGTATTTTTGTGTGTTTACTGATTTTTTACTGTATGGATGAGTAATTATGAATGAAAAATAAATTAAGGAAAGTGGCATACACATGCATGATAGGGCTTGGTACAATATTGCCGAATATCATTTCCATTTAACCTTACTTGGATCACAGCTGGGGCTTATCGATTGAGAGTCCCAGGCTGAAGAGCCACCTGGCTACTATGAAAAATTCATGGTTTCAAGTAAAATATCAATCACTGCCACATTTCTAAAGGTGAAAAATGAAAAGCTCACCTTTATTCAGTTGATGCCCCAAGCCATATGGTATGGTAATATCTATACCATAATGCCTACATTGACGTAATAAAAAGGGGGGGAAAGTTTCTCCTTTGTGAATTTTAAAACTTTCGTTTTAAGTTAGGTTACCATCACAATTTTTCTACTTTGTTTAAGTTTAGAGGTCCTTATTGACTTTATAACACCACCAAACTCTTCACCCTATTCTGAAGCTAAATGGATGAATAGCTGAAGCTATCTTGTTCTATATTTTTTTGAAACTCACACCTCCACTATTCTATTTTTCCCTCATCTATGATTCATTTGCTACCTCTTTCTCTTTTTCCCCCCCATAGGGTGGCATTTTCTAAAGTTTTTCATCTGTCTTTCCATTTCTACTTCTATGTTCCTACTCTCTTAAGAATTATCTCCACGTAGATACCCCTGAACTCAGCCTTCCAACCGTGACTGCTTTTCTCACCCTCCATTCTGCATTTATAGTGGTCTCCTGCCTGTGGGTCCCTTGGTTGTTTCACACCAGCACACGTGTAAAATTAAGTTCCTCAAAAAAATTGGAAAGATGTTAGGGATCCGTGAATTCAACTCATGTTTAAACTACAACTAAGGTTATAGAAGTACATCTACATGACCAAGCTCATCAATTAATTGGTGATAGACAAGGATTAGAAACATTATCTGACTGCCAGTCTAGTATGCTTCCTACCATACGGAACTCCTCGTTCCTCTGTTAATTTCAGATTTCCTCTCCTATATAATTCTTTCTAAAATTCTCTTAGCCATCCAGGGTCGTTTTTAAATTTGTCTTCTTTGCTCCAATCTTTCTCATTCCATTGATCCATTGGTTCTTTGCAATAACATCTGTACTTGCCCCTTTCTTTGGAAATTTTAAAAATCAAATCAGTTCACCTCAAGGAGTTATATAAGACATGTAACCAAAAATAGTAGACTATATCTACATTTATTTTTCATCCTTGAATTCTGTTCCAAGAGACAGTCTTTAACCGTTTACTTGTCTCTTCTGACATTCAATTCCATGTCTCTAAAAAACACAATATAGTACTAGTATTTATTGTGATTTTTAATTTTTAATGTAATAACTTTATTTTCTTCCTTGGAGGATAAGGATTTATTTCTCTAAAATGTTAACCTTTCTCCCTCTCATTTCTTTCTGATCATCTTAGTGTAGTTATTTCAGTTTCTGGTTAAGTAAACATTTAGTATTTTTATCATAATATTTATATAAATGTTACACCTGAATCACTTAACTGTGCTGTGATTGCTTCTTCTTTCTCATGCAACTTTGGTTTTAGTAATTGTCTTATCTTTGTTTGTTAAACTTTTGATATACTAGTATCTATTACCAAGTTTCACCTTTGAACACTTGGAGAGAAGAGTAGCTTCTTCCTCAACATATTAAACATATCAGATGATTTATCGATTCTATTTTATTCTTAGAGATTCCCTTCTTGGGAACCCTTCTGCACACACTGATCTCGACAGAGCAGTCTCTGGAGCTGTTCTCCTGGGCTTTCCAATCACTATCATCAGGGGAGTTTTCTGTACTTCTCTCCTCTTTTAGACCTGCTGTCAGAATTGGAAGTTCCCTGCTTCTTGGTTATCCTTTCATTTTAATTAAGTTCATCTTCCTGTAGTTTCTTGAGAAGAAGTATGGGAGTTTTATTTTATTTTTTTCTCATGGTGTATTTGTTCTTTAGAATTTGCCTACTTGAAAAAGCTTTTATCCCATCTTTCTCATTTGATAATCTGTGTGGGATCAACATCTAGACTGAGATTCATTTTTCACAGAATATCAAAGGCATGATTCCTTTTATCTTTCAGCTTCAGAGTTGCTGCTGAGAAGTCTGATGCCATTCTGATTGCATATTTTCTTTTGTATCTGACTTCCCTGGAATTTTATCTAATCATTTCTTTTAGTCTGTAAATTCAGACATTTCAGTCTTAGGTGTTTTCTTTCTTTTTTTCTTCCTTTCTTCCTTTTTATCCTCACCCAAGAACATGTTTATTCATTTAAAATAAAGTGACAGAGAGAGAGAGAGATAGAGAAACATCAATGTGAGAGAGAAACATCGGATAGGTTGCCTCCCATAGGCACCCCAACTAGGAATTGAACCTGCAACGTAGGTATGTGCCCTGACCAGGCTCTACCTGCAACCTTTTGGTGTACGGGATGATGATCCAACCAACTGAGCCACCCAGCCAGGATAGCCCTAGGTGTTTTCATATTTATTTGTTTATTATTTTTTTCTTTCAATTTCTTCTTTGTCTCTCTCTGGGACTCTTATTATTTGAGTATTTAATCTTACTTATTCTTCTCATGTCTTCCATGAAGTCTTCTCTGATTTTGCTAGCAGAAAAATAATCTTTATGCCAATTTTACACTCTATTTCTTTCATTATAACATGTAGCTTATATTTTTATCTTTTCCATTAGACTCTAAGTTGCATTGAAGGCAAATATATTACCATATTTATTATTGTGTGTCCCTTTTCAATGAATATTGAGTACCTGCTGTGTGTCAGGTCCTGTGCTGAAGGTTCTTTGGACTATCCTTAGATAAAGACAAACAAAGGCATGCAGGCAGTAGTTTCAGAAAGAGTGAATGCTGAAAATGGGATCCCAGTGGTCAGCTGAAGTTCAAAAAATGGATTTGAGTTTCCAAAAGGATGGATAAAAACAAGCCTTAACCCAAGTCTTGCAGGAAATGAAAATAAGATAAGAACCAAATTCTATAGTTGGTATCCACACATGGATAAAGAATAAGAACATTGTCTCCTTATTGGTCAAGGGACAAGAGGTCAGAGCAGGACTAAGAGTAAGAGAGACTTGATATAGAATTCACTTGAGTTGCTTAATGGAGCCTTCACATCCCTTTATCTCAGACAGATTTGCTCCCTGAGCTTAAACAGCCTATATGCCAAGTGATCTAGCACTCACAGAAGGGAGCTATTGTAAGCTAATAAAACACTTGGAGTTGTGAAATACTAGTTTCTCTAAACTTCACAGAAAGCTTTTTGACTCCAGGATGTGAATGTCACTATTATTCCAGAAAAAGTTCTATATTCTTTCCTTAATTGTCAAGGGCAGTTTCCACCTACTTAAGAAGATTACTTTGCTATTTGTTAACTTTTAAACGAAATATAGGAGTGGTCAAGGGGCAGGGGGAGAGACATCTGCGATACTTTCAACAATAAAGATAAATTTAAAAAATTAAAAAATAAATGAAATATATATGGTAATGTTCTTCCGTATCTTATAACAATAGTCTTGCTTCATTGATTCTATTTCTGAAGATCTTTAGGTTTTTATATTATTCAGCTTCATATTGACTATGATTTTATGAAGTTACTAGGGGCCCAGTGCATGAATTTGTGCACCTTGAAAGGAATTGTGGGCTGCGAGGCTGCGGTGGGCACAGGGATGTTCCTACTCTCTTAAGAATTATCTCCACGTAGATACCCCTGAACTCAGCCTTCCAACCGTGACTGCTTTTCTCACCCTCCATTCTGCATTTATAGTGGTCTCCTGCCTGTGGGTCCCTTGGTTGTTTCACACCAGCACACGTGTAAAATTAAGTTCCTCAAAAAAATTGGAAAGATGTTAGGGATCCGTGAATTCAACTCATGTTTAAACTACAACTAAGGTTATAGAAGTACATCTACATGACCAAGCTCATCAATTAATTGGTGATAGACAAGGATTAGAAACATTATCTGACTGCCAGTCTAGTATGCTTCCTACCATACGGAACTCCTCGTTCCTCTGTTAATTTCAGATTTCCTCTCCTATATAATTCTTTCTAAAATTCTCTTAGCCATCCAGGGTCGTTTTTAAATTTGTCTTCTTTGCTCCAATCTTTCTCATTCCATTGATCCATTGGTTCTTTGCAATAACATCTGTACTTGCCCCTTTCTTTGGAAATTTTAAAAATCAAATCAGTTCACCTCAAGGAGTTATATAAGACATGTAACCAAAAATAGTAGACTATATCTACATTTATTTTTCATCCTTGAATTCTGTTCCAAGAGACAGTCTTTAACCGTTTACTTGTCTCTTCTGACATTCAATTCCATGTCTCTAAAAAACACAATATAGTACTAGTATTTATTGTGATTTTTAATTTTTAATGTAATAACTTTATTTTCTTCCTTGGAGGATAAGGATTTATTTCTCTAAAATGTTAACCTTTCTCCCTCTCATTTCTTTCTGATCATCTTAGTGTAGTTATTTCAGTTTCTGGTTAAGTAAACATTTAGTATTTTTATCATAATATTTATATAAATGTTACACCTGAATCACTTAACTGTGCTGTGATTGCTTCTTCTTTCTCATGCAACTTTGGTTTTAGTAATTGTCTTATCTTTGTTTGTTAAACTTTTGATATACTAGTATCTATTACCAAGTTTCACCTTTGAACACTTGGAGAGAAGAGTAGCTTCTTCCTCAACATATTAAACATATCAGATGATTTATCGATTCTATTTTATTCTTAGAGATTCCCTTCTTGGGAACCCTTCTGCACACACTGATCTCGACAGAGCAGTCTCTGGAGCTGTTCTCCTGGGCTTTCCAATCACTATCATCAGGGGAGTTTTCTGTACTTCTCTCCTCTTTTAGACCTGCTGTCAGAATTGGAAGTTCCCTGCTTCTTGGTTATCCTTTCATTTTAATTAAGTTCATCTTCCTGTAGTTTCTTGAGAAGAAGTATGGGAGTTTTATTTTATTTTTTTCTCATGGTGTATTTGTTCTTTAGAATTTGCCTACTTGAAAAAGCTTTTATCCCATCTTTCTCATTTGATAATCTGTGTGGGATCAACATCTAGACTGAGATTCATTTTTCACAGAATATCAAAGGCATGATTCCTTTTATCTTTCAGCTTCAGAGTTGCTGCTGAGAAGTCTGATGCCATTCTGATTGCATATTTTCTTTTGTATCTGACTTCCCTGGAATTTTATCTAATCATTTCTTTTAGTCTGTAAATTCAGACATTTCAGTCTTAGGTGTTTTCTTTCTTTTTTTCTTCCTTTCTTCCTTTTTATCCTCACCCAAGAACATGTTTATTCATTTAAAATAAAGTGACAGAGAGAGAGAGAGATAGAGAAACATCAATGTGAGAGAGAAACATCGGATAGGTTGCCTCCCATAGGCACCCCAACCAGGAATTGAACCTGCAACGTAGGTATGTGCCCTGACCAGGCTCTACCTGCAACCTTTTGGTGTACGGGATGATGATCCAACCAACTGAGCCACCCAGCCAGGATAGCCCTAGGTGTTTTCATATTTATTTGTTTATTATTTTTTTCTTTCAATTTCTTCTTTGTCTCTCTCTGGGACTCTTATTATTTGAGTATTTAATCTTACTTATTCTTCTCATGTCTTCCATGAAGTCTTCTCTGATTTTGCTAGCAGAAAAATAATCTTTATGCCAATTTTACACTCTATTTCTTTCATTATAACATGTAGCTTATATTTTTATCTTTTCCATTAGACTCTAAGTTGCATTGAAGGCAAATATATTACCATATTTATTATTGTGTGTCCCTTTTCAATGAATATTGAGTACCTGCTGTGTGTCAGGTCCTGTGCTGAAGGTTCTTTGGACTATCCTTAGATAAAGACAAACAAAGGCATGCAGGCAGTAGTTTCAGAAAGAGTGAATGCTGAAAATGGGATCCCAGTGGTCAGCTGAAGTTCAAAAAATGGATTTGAGTTTCCAAAAGGATGGATAAAAACAAGCCTTAACCCAAGTCTTGCAGGAAATGAAAATAAGATAAGAACCAAATTCTATAGTTGGTATCCACACATGGATAAAGAATAAGAACATTGTCTCCTTATTGGTCAAGGGACAAGAGGTCAGAGCAGGACTAAGAGTAAGAGAGACTTGATATAGAATTCACTTGAGTTGCTTAATGGAGCCTTCACATCCCTTTATCTCAGACAGATTTGCTCCCTGAGCTTAAACAGCCTATATGCCAAGTGATCTAGCACTCACAGAAGGGAGCTATTGTAAGCTAATAAAACACTTGGAGTTGTGAAATACTAGTTTCTCTAAACTTCACAGAAAGCTTTTTGACTCCAGGATGTGAATGTCACTATTATTCCAGAAAAAGTTCTATATTCTTTCCTTAATTGTCAAGGGCAGTTTCCACCTACTTAAGAAGATTACTTTGCTATTTGTTAACTTTTAAACGAAATATAGGAGTGGTCAAGGGGCAGGGGGAGAGACATCTGCGATACTTTCAACAATAAAGATAAATTTAAAAAATTAAAAAATAAATGAAATATATATGGTAATGTTCTTCCGTATCTTATAACAATAGTCTTGCTTCATTGATTCTATTTCTGAAGATCTTTAGGTTTTTATATTATTCAGCTTCATATTGACTATGATTTTATGAAGTTACTAGGGGCCCAGTGCACGAATTTGTGCACCTTGAAAGGAATTGTGGGCTGCGAGGCTGCGGTGGGCACAGGGATTGCCCCTGCCCAACCCCTCCAGCTGCAGCCCCTGGTCCCCTCTCTGCCAGCAGCCCCACTCCTGCTACCACCGTTCCCACACACTGATGGCGCCAGCCCTGCTCATACCCGCTGATGGTGTGGAGCGATAGGGGCCAGCGCCAGCAGTGGGTGCAAGTGGGGTCGGCGCCATCAGTGGGTGCAAGCAGCAGCTGCTGCCCTGATCGCCCCTCAGGAGCAGGGGGAGGTAGAGAAGCCCTCACGGGCAATCGGGGCTGGCAGCCACCACTCGCACCCACTGACGGTGCCGAGCGATTGGGACTGGCTCTGGGTGCTGGCAGTGGGTGCAAGCGGCAGCTCCAGTGCTGGCTACGGGTGCAAGCAGGGCCGGTAGCAGGTGCGAGCACCTGGCAGGACCGCAGCATGCGGGAGCAAAGAACTTTCAGTAACCACCAGAGGCTCACTCTGATGACAGCAACTGGCGCCCTGCCTTGGTCTGGTGCCCCCGCTCACCTGCTTCACCATCCCACCACACCCCACGCCCGCCATGTTCTGTGCATGCCCCCTGGTGGTCAACTCACGTCATAGCAACTGGTTGTTTGCTTGTTTAGTTGTTCCAGGTATTCCGCCATTCGGTCTATTTGTATATTAGTCTTTTATTATATAGGGTACTTTACAACTTTAATTTTAAGGAGTAAGTAGGCATTCTCTTCCTCTCTCTATTTCCATTGAACTGGCTGCTATAGATCAATATAATTATTCAGACTCCTTTGAAAATGTGATAAGAATAGTCATCCATAGCCTACAAACTCATGGCAAGCCCTCAGAAGAACCATTTGTAGTTGAAATTTTCCTAGTTTTGCCCTGTAATGATTTGCAATGATTACTAAACTACCTCAATGAATTAAACCAAAAAAGTTTACCAAAATAGGCAAAATCCACATAAGCACTAAAGTGAATAAAGATTCTATATATAATTAATTATTTATACTATGTAATTTATTATTTTGAAAAGACATGAAACGTTGACATTTTTAAATACTTTCCGTGTGGTATAAACCTAAAGAATAAAATTGTAATTATTTTTGGGTTCTGACCTGCTATCTTGTGAAAGGAATTTTAAAGACAAAATAGGCAGGTTTAGGGAGTCTTAGGAATAAAGAAGATCCATGGGGGAGGAATGCATAGGTGAGGGCTAGGAGCCGCCAGAAGCATACATTCACAGAGAATAGAAAGGTGCCACAGAATAAGGGGAGAGGAAGACATACCTTCACAGAGGATAAAGAAAAATCACAGAGTATGGGAAAAAAGGAAACATATTTTCACAGAGGATAGAGAAATAGCGACAGATGCTGGAAGGAGGGAAATATGTTCACAGGAGATAAAGAAATGTTGCTAGATAAGGGGAAGAGAACGAGTGGGGCACCATGTGGGTTTTGGACTTTGAAGCTGATATTCGGAAAAAGACTGACCTATTAGAAAAGCACAGTCATAAAATGGGGAAGAGGTCCAATTAGAAGGGAACATGAAGAGATAAAGAACTACAGTCTTTATTAACCTTAGAAAAAAGGAGCTTAGTGGGTTACCCCTTTGGGGACCCTTCCCTACGTGGGAGTCTGTATTTGCGTCCAATAAATTTGCACCCTTTTAGTAACAAGTCCTTTTAGTCCGCAAATTTTGTTCTTCAAACTTCGTGAGGCAAGAACCTGCAAGGGGGAGATCTACTCCCCGCACTCCACATTTCACTTGCTTACACTATCAATATGCACAGAGTGAAGGAAGTACATAATTTATATCACCTCTAGTATGTGATTATTTTAAATATACAGGTCAACTATCATTTATTAAGCACCTGTTGAATGCAAAATGCTCTTCTAGGAAATGCCTATTTGTATAACTGTATGTATAAGGGAGGGTGGTAGGGGTAGAAGAACGCATAGATTTCTTTAAAAAAATTTTTTTTAGTGTATACCATGTGCTTGTCCTTCTATTGGGTACCCAGGCCATCAATTAACAAAATTTCTGCTCTGATGCAGTTCACAGAGATACAGCAGATAAGCGAGAAAAGCAAGTATAGTATGCTTAGTATAGATGGTGATTAGTACTATGGAGAAAAATAAAGCAAGCAAGGAGGTAGGGAGTTCAGAGTGAGGGGTGCAATTCTAAATAGAGTGAAGGAACAGCCACGAGGATATGTGAAGGAAGTCCATTTCAGGAAAAGTAGACAGCAAGTGCAAAGGCCCTGAGATCAGAGCATGCCCCAGATTAGTGGTACTACAAAATGGCCAATGCAGCAGAAGCAAAGTGAGGTGAAGAATAACAGAAATGATATCAGACTTAAAGGGGACAGTAAATCATGTAGGTACTGTCTGCCATACAGACTTTAGCTTCAATTCTAGGGGTTATGAAAATCAGTAAAAGTTTTAAGCAGAGGAATGAGATAATATTACTAATTTTTATTTTATTTTATTGATTTTAGAGAGAGGAAGGGGAAGGGAGAGAGAGATAGAAACATCAATGAGAGAGAATCATTGTTTGGCTGCCTCCTGTATGCCCGTACTGGGAATCAAGCCCACAACCAGGAATGTGCCCTGACTGGGAATTAAACTGTGACCTCCTGGCTCATGGGTTGATGGTCAACCACTGAGTCACATCAGCCAGGCAATATGACTAATTTTTAATAAGAAGAATAAGGTGAGAATTTGTGGATGTTTTCTTCTGATTGAGTCACTTAAAATTTTTAAAAAGGCCAAGAAGCAGAACATGTAGGAACAGGAGATGATCATTGATGCAGCTATTAATAATTCATTCAAGAGTTGATATCTAATTGGACCAAGGTGGTAGAGTGAAGGTGGTAAGACATGGTTAGATTTTGTAATAGGTGAAAAGGGACCTTAAAGGATTTTATAATGAATACTAGAGGCCTGGTGCACAAAATTCATGCACGGTGTGTGTGTGTGTGTGTGTGTGTCCCTCAGCCTAGCCTGCACCCTCTCCAATCTGGGACCACTCGAGGGATGTCCGACTGCCCGATGGGATTGGGCCTAAATGGGCAGTCGGACATCCTTCTCACAATCCAGGACTGCTGGCTCCCAACCCCTCACCTGCCTGCCTGCCTGCCTGATTGCCTCTAACCACTTCCCTGCTCTCTCTCACAATCCAGGACTGCTAGCTCCCAATTGCTCACCTGCCTCCCTGCCTGATTGCCCCTAACCACTCCCCTGCCAGCCTGATCGATGCCTAACTGCTCCCCTGCTGGCCCGATTGCCCCATCTGCCCTCCCCTGCAAGCCTGGTCACCCCCAACTGTCCTTCCCTGACAGCCTGGTTGCCTCCAACTGCCCTCCCCTGCAGGCCTGGTTATCTGCCCTCTCCTGCAAGCCTGGTCACCCCAACTGCCCTCCCTTTCAGTCCTGGTCCCCCCCAACTGCCCTCCCCTGTCGGCCATGTTGTGTCCACAAGGGGGCGGCCATCTTATGTGTTGGTCAATTTGCATATTACCTCTTTCTTACATAGGATATGTGTATTATTACAGAAGGAAATTAAGAGTTCTAGAAATTTGGCCTCAACAACTGGAAGGAAAAGTTGCCATTTATAGCAATGAAGAAGGAAATTAATATATCAAGCTTTAGGATAAAGCTAAGGAGGTTGATTTAGGACATGTTGAGTGGTGATTAGATTTCTACTAGTAAGTAGAGTAAGAGTAAGGAGTTGGACAAATGAACCTGTATTTGAGGAGAGAGGCCTGGGCCAGAGTTATATTGGAATACAATATTTAGGAGTTGTATATTTACATAATATTTAAGATGGGATGATATCATCAAAGGAAGGAGTATACTTAGAAAAGAGAAAAGGCTTTTCTCTTTTTGCTAGATTTAAGGCTTTTCAATGTTAAGGGTTTGGGGAGGTAGCAAAGGACATTGAGATGGGAAGGTCGGTGTGGAAGGAGGAAAACCAGTATGACATCTGGAAGGGTTTCCATAATGTGCAGTCATCAACTGTGCTATGTGCTTTGGATGAATCATGTAAGGTTCAGACCGGGTATCTACTTTTGGATTTAACAACAGGAGCTCTTTGGTAACATTTTCCAGAGTAATTTTAATGGAATGGGTAAGAATCTGACTGGTATGGGTTACAGCGAGCATCAGAAGGAATGAATTAAGAAGGGAGATATAAATTAAGAAAGGATAAGTACTCTACTTTTTATACTGATGAAAATAATCCAGCAGAGAGGAAAACATGATGAAGCTGAGAGAAGACCATTGCTGATGTCACAGCCTTGATTCAGAGATGCCAGGATCTCATGCAGAAGTGTAGAATTTAGCACTCACAAGGAGCAAATAAAATTTGTCCTTCAAAATAGGAGAGATGGAGGTTTAGATACTCCCAGTTGAAAGGAGGTGGGAAGATGTGGAGGTGGAGCCGTGGAAGCTCTCTTATGACAGTTTTTATTTTGTCAGTAAAATAGGAAGCTTGGCAGTAGTTTCATGCTCTCAAGGTGTTTAAAATATAGTGAAGGAGACAGAAGAACTTACTAAATCAAGGCTGAGTCTGATCAGGGCTACACCAAATGCATCTGCCCCACTGAACAAACAGGACTCATGGGATGTTATGGTAAATCAACTGTGTCTTTATTTTCCTTTACATTTATTCTATGGGGCCAGTCTTGCCTTCTACTGGGTAAAAATTAGGGCAAAAAAAGTCACTATATTTTCCCAGTCATTTTCATTAATAAAAACTCCTCACTGAATAATTGATATGCCCAGAGTATTAACTAAAACTTTCAACTTTATTGAAAGATAAAATGACTCTATTTTTATCAGTTCCAGGGTATTTATTACAGGTTGGCTTCCTCTAGTGAGAAAGAGGTCACAAGTGGGCTTCCTTTCTCTTCTATTTCCAGTCCTTCTCTCTGCCTATTGCTGTTTCTAACCCCTTCAGTATTTGACGCTAGTTAGGGATGGTGTGGGTGCCAGAGGAAATTTTTACATAACACGTACCCTGAGCTGGCATTCTATAGTGTGGGCCCATGAGATGTGTACAGCTCACTTTACTTCTCCTGGGAAACTTGCAGTTTTCTGATCTGTGTGACGTGTTCTCTCTGGCTGACTACTGGCATCTCATAAGGAGAGTGGCAATCAATCGCCTTGTAGCTTCCACAAAGGTTGAGACTAAATTAGTTCCGTGTCATCATCCTATTTCATAATCAAATGTTATTGAGGTGTAGAAGAGAAAGAGGAGAGAGAGAGAGAGAGAGAGAGGAAGGTGACTTTAACTTTCAGATGGTCTAAACTGAGGTAGTGCCAACATTATCGTATCTGTTTATTTTGCACCTATTAGTAAGACTTATATTTCATATTGCTGATTATTTTATATAGTGTATAAAATAGTCCAGAATCCCTAATACCCAGGGTCTCTCTATCCCCTCTCGCTCCCTGGTCCTTGAAGGCTTTGAGAAGCTTCGACTGCCAAACACTGGGCTCAGCATGAACCTCTCTGCTCATTACCTGACTCTGACCATGGTTCAGACTTGATAACTAAATTACTTTTGCATCTTCTTTAGAGCCAGCAGAGACCCTACCCAGGTCTTGCTTCTTTTGCTCTTGGTTTCTTCTCTCTCCATGGAGGATGTGAACGCTGCTTTGATCACCCCAAAGCCTGGGTCTCTGCTGACAGAATTCCCTGGTGTCAAACTGCTCTCCCAGTTGGGCATCTGATGACAGCCTGTAGCTAGATTCCCGAGTATCTGGGTAATTCTATTTCAACTTGTTAAATTGCCCTGAAGCTGGGTGTCATTTAAGAATGTGTTTGGCTGCAAGTCTCTGAAAAGTCTCCTCACAGCAGGTTAAATAGAAATCATTTAATTTTTACCCTCAGGTAACAAGAAGCTTACCTGGTTCTACTTGGGGATTCAGTGTGTCAGAGGCAATGTTTCTGGGCCTGCCCATCAGAGTTGCAGAATGGCTGCCTCAGCTGTAGATAGCAAGGCAAGAAGAAAGACGAAGGTGTTTAGGAATAAGTATTGCTTTACTTGGTTGCCACCGTTTGTATCATCACCTTACAGCTTGAATATATATGCATTTAAAGACAAGTAGATATCTGTTTATGAAATAAATTTTTATCTGCTTGCATTTAAATGCATGGTTTCTTTAATATAATGCTATAAAATATGCTCTCATTTGCAAGTTAGGTAGTTGTTGTTTTCGTTTCGTCTCTAAGTCTTGATTTTTCAACTCAGCAGAAAATTTGTCTTCAAAATTCCTTTCCACGAGTAGGAGTATAACTAGTCTAAGAACAATTTGTCCTAATAACAAACTGACACCAGTTAAGATGAAAACCCTGAGAGTCATGTTTCTTTTGGTTAAAAATAAGCAGTCCTGACACATACTCAATATTGGCACACTCACCATTCTTTCCATTAATTTATTTATTGGACTTATAAAGAGCTTTCTCCTCCACAAGCCCAATTTAATTTCATTCAGCTTTGTGGCTGTCATAGTTCATATTTGTCTATCTGAAGGTATCAAATTTGGTCAGGATTGCTTTGATAAGAACACAATTCTATTTGTATTTATTCATACAAATATTAAGAACGGAGAGACAATTAAGAGTTAATGTTCTTCCAAACACCTCTGAATTCCTATTCAAAGACGCTGATTAATTGTTCCAGGCAGCAGTGTCTCTAAGTGGATTTAGATTGTAAATTTATAGTATTTAGGCCTATGATTTGCATTTCCTTCTTTTCTATTAAATCTGCTTATAATAGCAAATGCCATTGCTCTATAGACATGTTAATGAAAATCTGCTGGGCAGAGTGCCAGATTTGCTAATTGGTAATTTACTTCTTCACTGTAGTTTAAAAAATTATACTTTATATTCTCTAAAGGGAAGGGATGTTTGCTTTGGTGACCTAAATAGATGAACCTGAGGCAGCCCATGACTAACTCTTCATGCATTAAGTGAACGATACAGGGATTCTGGACGTTTCCAGTGAATAATAGGAAGATGAGAAGTGCTGAGACAGTCAATGAAAAGGCAGAGGCATCAGTAGGAATGGGAGACAGTAATGTACGGAGACGTCATGGTCCAAGGCAAATGGCTGGAGCAGAGGCTCTCACAGAAGCTTGTAGGTGCCAGCAGGTCACTCTCGAGAGGCCAGAAAGGACCCGACCTCAGAAATCACAGGTTAAGATTACGTGGGCTTCTCTGCAGCAGAGATCAGACAGGGTCCTGTTGATAACTGGGGGCTTCTGGGTCCCAGTGAAGGTGGCTTCTCAGTAAACATCTCAGAGTTTATCAAGTGTAGCCTTCTCATTAATGGAGAGATGGTAGTGGTGTTAGGGGACATTGCAACCGCTATGTACCTTTAAGAGGCAAAAGATTTAAATTTGGTTTTTCAGAGGTTGCTCAGAACTCTCAGTTATTTGGAGTACTCAATTTCTGGGAGCAGGTGACATGGTCCTGAGGAAAAATGGTCCTGTTTTCATGTAAACACCAAGTCAGTGAAACTTAGAAGAAAAATCAGGACAATTACAGAAACATAGACAACCTATGAAGTCCGACTTGCTCTGGCCCTTGCCTCTCCCTTTTATACTTCTCCTTCCAAACATGCCTGCTACAAATAAGGGCATGAAGAGACAAATCTATATTGCTTGTTGTAGAGCACTGATTTATATAGATGAAAGTCTGTATTGCTTATAATAGGGTAATGATATATAATACCTACTGTTAAAGTGTCAGTTCTAGGCTCATTTAACCTCGAATAGTGGAATGTTTTGGTAATGAACATTTAAATACAGAACAGTAAAATACGAATTAAATGACCATTGTGGGTGACAGTTAGCTATCTACTTTTCTCTTTGTCTTAGTATGTTTGTTACTTATGAATAATGCCCTGAGAGGGAGAAGGGGAAAACACTATGTTTGCTAAAGTAGTAAGATTTTAGAGTTGCTAATCAGGTGGCCATATAATTTTTCATACAAATCAATTCATTTTTAGAACAAAAGGGAGTGCTGTTAAAATCATACCACTCAACATGCTTAAAAAGAGTCTTTCTTTGGCAAAATAGGGTGCATTCTTATCGTTTGGTCTTTTCTATTTAGAAAAATATTTTTATTGACTTCAGAGAGAGGAAGGGATAGAGAGAGAGAGATAGAAACATCAATGATGAGAGAGAATCATTGATTGCTGCCTTCTGCATGCCTCACACTGGGGACTGAGCCTTCAACCCAGGTATGTGCCCCGAACCTTGACCTCCCGGTTCATAGGTCAACACCAAACCAGTAAGCCACACTAAACCACACCGGCCAGCCTATCCTTTGGTCTTTTGGTTAGTTTTATGGAAATAATCAGCACACAGATATGAGTTTCTTGTAGAGGAGTAATTCATAGTCTTTAAAGTCTTATACAGGGCAGTGCATTCTCAGACTTTGTTCAACCTAAATTGAATGTGCCAATTGAAATTTTTGTGAGGAAGAGTTTGAAATCGCTGCAAACCATTTTGTAGCTAATTATGATTTTAAGTATCCATATGTCACAAGTTCTTCCTCACTAAATAAATTACCGTATTTTTCCGTGTATAAGACGCCCCCCACTTTCCAACCCAAAATTAAGAAATCAGTATTTTAAACATTTTGCTGGTTTTCCTCTTAAGACCTTCTTTTCTGGCATCTTAAGGAGTTGTTCTTCCTGTTTTCTCCTGTCTGATCATACACTCAGTGGGAGGAGGTCCAAATTGTCTCTCTGCAGCTCTATTTCCATGCTCTTTTGCATAGTTGATTACATTCAGTTTGAATTTTGCAGAGTAAGACAATCGCTTACCGGTATTTATTTTTTTATTTTTTGACATGTTTATGGGCTCAGAACGCTAGGGTCCCTGTTGCATCTGGACACTCTCCACCTCCACCTCTAATTAAGGCATCAGCTGATGTCAGTAACAGTAAGGCTCCTGATTGGAGGAAGCCTGTTTGACAAGGTATGGGCAGCTATGCACCAGCATGGCTTCCTCTGCGGCTGACTTCCGTGTAAGATGCTCCTGGATTTGCAGTCTAACGATTTTAGAAAAAAATAGCGTCTTATACATGGAAAAATATGGTATGTTGACTGTGGAAGGAAGGAAGGCACTAAGGAAAGGGAAGGAGGAAGGGAGGGAGGGAGGAAGGAAGGGAAAAGAAGGAGGAAGAGAAAGAAGTGAGGAGTGAGGAAGAGAGGGATAAGGAGGAAAGAAGGAAGAAAACTGGAAACATAAAGGATCAGGCATGCAATAAAACAGTCCAAGCACTTTTAAATGTTTTAGATGAAAAGCCATAAAAAAATAGCCAAATGCACAGAGACTAGGCCTTCTCATGGAGAGACTATATCACTGTGATAACTCAGCATGAATATTTCTAGTCTCTCAGTGAAGCATAAAATGGTGTCTTTCCAGATGTTGGAAGCTTTTAAATATCTAGTTGTGAACCACTAGAGGGCAATGGAGCACTGGAAAGAAAATAGTCCTTCACGAAGAACATTCTCTCACCTAATCCCTCCAAATAAGGCACACCCTGTTAAGATAGAAAGATAGAAGAAAATATGTTATAGTGCAAAGACATTTAAGTATTGAAGTGGGGGGGGGGAGAGGAATAGTTCAACATATCCTGAAAAGAATTATAACAGAAATTCTCAGATTTTTGTAAAATGAATTATAGGAACTGTAAACATTTAATTAAATTGAGAATTACAAATATTTTTTCTTTTTCTCAGTTTTTCAGCAAATCCTGAATTATGCAAAATGTATTTTTGAAAATCTAAGAAAAATTCTGAAAAATATAAATAGTGAAATGGGTTGCAATCAGAGATTTACAACAGATTTGCAACCACATAGCTCCTAATTTGAACTCTTTCCTGTAGTACTTTCTCTTAATAATGAGTATAGAGGTCTGGGATTTTGATAATTGAACAATCCCTCCACCCCCTTTTTGTCTTTTCTCTCTGATCAGCACTTCAAAGACCTAATTAGTTCCCTCTAGATTGAACAGGTCACCAATAAGTGACTGAGTTACTATTGTTTTGAAGTGATTTTATTTTAATTCACTACGTAAAACCAGATGAGATTACATAACTTAACAAAAATGTTTTATTTCTCTTGGATTCAAGGTACAAGTGATTTTTTTTAACTTATAAGTTTTACTGTACCATCCTTAAAATTCAGACATTTCTCAGTTTCTAAATGTATTTTTAGTACCAAGGCATCTGTTTTTTTTAGTATAGCAGATGTTTGAGAGAATTATAAAGATGGCATTTTGTTATGATTTAGAAAGGAATCTAGTGAAAAGACTTGCATTGTTAGTGAGAAATAGCAGTTCTATCTTAGGATTTAAACTGTTTATATGTTTTCACTTTTTACTCAACCATTAATTAAAAATTAAGAACTGCTGGGTACATGGGAAAAATGTGTTTATAGATTTTTCAGAGTATGTTTCAAATTTAAGAAGAAACAAGACTTGCAAGGAATTGACTACATGTATTCCTTGCTTTAGCTATATTCTTCTAAAGATATCTGTCAATTGATTTTTTTCTAAATGGACTCATTTTTTTAACTGACTCATATGAAAATATCTGGGATGCTTTATCTTTATTACTTGTCAGTGATTTCTAGCATTTGGCTCTGAGGTTTTTGTGCTTTGGAAATAAACAATCTGAAAACATTCCCATGCACCACATAGTTACCATTTAATAAAAGAACTTTGGAAAATTATTTTCAAAGTAAAAAATCATTTGGCAATATGAAAAAAAAATAATCCTCATTTATCTCTTTGTAAAATGTAGGCTTTCATTTTTAGTTTTCTGAAAACAGTTTCTACCTCATGTATTTTTAAATTAAGGATCATATTGACTGAACAAATCTAAATGTATTACCAGATATAAATGGGAACCTTAATTACAATAGCATATGTCATACTATCATTCCCCTACTAAGAAATACTTAAGATCATGTGATACTTGTTTTTCTCTGACTGGCTTATTTTGCTTAGTATAATGTGGGGAGCCGATATAGGGTTAAGCCTCGGACTGACCTGTTGGCAAAGTCACAAACAGGTCTTCCGAGTCTTAACCCAATCCGAGAGGTGGCCGCTGATTTACACACACTATCATTTAAAAAATAAAAAAAGGGGAATTTGCCAGAAGCCGGTCCATCCTTGCTGCTTGACACAGTCGCTGCAGGGAAGAAACATCTGCATAGCATATGTTTCTAGGGACCTGGCATATATGGCATACTGTTCTTAATGTGTTTGCTCCCCTACTTAGCACTATGTGTTTTAACCAAGGTCATCTCTCCAAGAAAGGTAGTTTCCCCAGGTGGGGATTTTTTCCCTGGAGTTAGGGATTAACAGGACTAAGGAAGGGAATCAGTAAAACCCCTTAACTAAGTGCCAGGCGGGTAGTTAATCACTTTAACTACGAACAACCTTGGAATGGAGATAACAAACGCCCAAACCTTTGGAATAGAATGGATAGGATTAAAATCAACTGGTATAAATACAGATGTAACAGGAGAATCTACTAGTATTTTATTCATCAGTTTATTTTGTTCATTAGATTCCACATGTGAGTGAAATCATGTGATACTTGTTTTTCTCTGACTGGTTTATTTTGCTTAGCATAATATTCTGCAGGCCCCTCCAGGTTGTCTCAAAGGGTAAGAGATCCTTTTTTTTTTTTTACAACTGCATAGTATTCCATTGTAAATGTACCACAGTTTTGTGTGTGTGTGTGTGTGTATGTGTGTGTGTGTGTGTATGTGTGTGTGTGTGTGTGTGTGTTTGTGTTTGTGTTTGTTTTTTAATCTACTGATGGGCACATGGGCTGTTTTCAGATCTTAGCTATTTGTAAGTAATGCTGCTATGAACATAGGGCTGCATATATTCTTTCTAATTGGTATTTCAGTCTTCATAGGATATATATAAAGATAAATTTAAAATAAATAAATAAAAATACTTAAGAGCTATATTTTCCAAGCATGCATTCATAATTTTCTGAACAATTTCATAGTTCTATTTAATGGGGGTACTTTCTGAGGAGAATAATTTTCTAGACTGTCCATTTAAAGACAGTCATCTGGCCTGGCCAGTGTGGTCCAGTGGTTGAGCAATGACCTATGAACCAGAAGGTCATGTTCTGTTCCTGGCCAGGGCACATGCTGGGGCTGCAGGCTAGATCCCTAGTGTGGGGCGTGCAGTCGATCAATGATTATCTCTCATCATTAATGTTTCTGTCTTTCTCTCCTCCCCTCTTCCTCTCTGAAATCAATAAAAATATATTTAAAAAATTAAAGACAGTCAGCTGGATTCTATTGTTTTTCCCAAGGAGGTAAGAATTTATTATTGAAATAATTTTACCAGGAAAGCAAAGTCAATTGTTCAATGATACCTTTTCTGGGACCAAGACATTTGAAGTTTGAAAAAACAATCTTCAAAGTTAGTGTATTTGCTTTAACAATTTTTAGTGGCAATTTTTTCTGAAAAAAAAAATTTGAAGAAGAAGATAAAATTTCAATGCTGTTGGGCAACACTGAAGTGTTTAAGGGCTAGTTATTTGCTGAAGTTGTCCCCACAAAATATTTGGATTATGTAAACATTTGATATGACCAAGTAATTGAGGTATACTAAGGAAAGTTAATAGACAAGTCACATCTAATATATTTAAATTGCCTTAAATATTGAGGTTCTATAACTTTTAAATATCACTGTAATATATTTTTTGAAAAGTGAAACAAGTTTTATGAATTAAAGATTCCAGCATTGCCCAAGCCGGTTTGGCTCACTGGATAGAGCATCGGCCTGGGGACTGAAGAGTCCTGGGTTCGATTCCGGTCAAGGGCATGTACCTTGGTTGCAGGTACATCCCCAGTAGGGGGTGTGCAGGAGGCACCTTGATCGATGCTTCTCTCTCATCGATGTTTCTAACTCTCTATCCCTCTCCCTTCCTCTCTGTAAAAAATCAATAAAATATATTTTTAAGAAAAGATTCCAGCATCATAGTTCATGTATACTATATTTAGGTAAAAAGTATTAGGTACTGAACAGAGTCTTCCAGTATCAAAGCTGAACCAGTTATAACCCAGAAGTCTTCTTGCTCTCTTTATATAGGTGCTCAAAGGTGGAACAAGGGAGTGTGTGTGTGTGTGTGTGTGTGTGTGTGTGTGTGTGTTGGAAGGGGGGTTCCCTATAAAATTAGATCAGAAAATAATTAAGTGACAATATATTTATTCACATGATGTCATTAGTAGGTATCATCTTTACCACTATGCTTATATTTCTACAAGTAAAAAATCATATTGACACATAAGATACAATATTGTATTTATATAATTCATGTAATTCTAACTATGCTCCTTCTTTATGCTTAGGGATATACATATTTTAAAATATATTTATATTACACAGTGTTTCAATTTCATTGGGAGCATGTAATACTTATAAGCTAAGAGAAAACGTAAGTCAGCAGAAATAATTATTACATCTATTGAACTAGACATTGTTCTAAGTGCTTTATATGTGCTAACTTCCTTAACATCTACAAGGTACTGATATTATTCTCATTTCACAAATGAGGAAACTGAGGAAGAGAGAGATTGATCAAATTATCCAAGATAACACAACAAAGAAAAGGAAGAACCACAGATCAAACCTAAGACACCGGTTCCAGAACTTATGCTTTTCATCAGTATCACACAGCCTCTTCTTGAATGAATAAAGGCCAGAAGGGGTATTACTGACCCTCAAGTTCATGGGCTTGCATAAAGTAATAGTAGTAATAGTCATTATCAGAATGGTTACTCAGTTGATTTGGTACTTGGGTGAACAATTCATATTGCCTTCCTTTTATGTCCACACTGTGACCATACATTAATTAATATTAAATTAATTGCTTGTTGTTTATGGGGTGTTTTGTTTTTTTCATGGAATCTAATTTAAAAATTCTGAGATTTCTCACATTTATTTATTTTAGGAAGGACCTAATATTATTTGGCATTTTAATATTTTTTTAATTTTAAGATAAATCACGAATTTTTATTATAGATATAATTTTTATTATAGATATAAAAAGGAGGAAACCTTCTTAGCTTTTGAAAGGGCTTTTTTTGACTGAAAATTCTGGTAAAAGCTTTATTTCTGTCCACCCATTAGTCAAAAACAAAGGTAAAACTAGACCTCTTTTGATTATTTAAATCACTGACTATCTTATAATAACACCAGAGGCCCAATGCATGAAATTCGTGCAAAAGTAGACCTTCCTTTTCCCAGCTGCTGGCACCAGCTTCCCGCTGGCACCCGGGACCCGAGCTTCCCTCGCAGCCCCCGCTTCATCTGGAAGGTTGTCCAGAAGGATGTCTGGTCTAATTAGCATATTATGCTTTTATTATTATAGATGATACTGGAATTTCTTTTTTTTTATGATACTGGAATTTCTCATTGCTTAGTCAAATTTTGTGGATGAAATCACTCATTTAAAAACTTCTACCAACAAAGCAAATATTGTTTGGTATAGATATATAAAAATAAAGTTTGGTATAATTATTTGTTAGCATATATTGCTTTTATGTAAGTCAAATTTGTGGAGTAATTATCAATTTACTTTAGTTTTATATTGATTAATTGGATGAAAAATAGGAATAATATAAGCAGTTGAAGGTCAGTAAGTAAATTCGTGGGTAAGATTTATTTTTTTTCTTTTTCCATAACATAAATATTTTACATAAAAGTACGTATTAAGAAGACTTTTTTTCCTGTAAATTATTTTTATTTCTCAAAAACATAGGATTTAATTTTTGGCTGATAGGAAGTTTAGAGACATATTTGCACTGTAACAATAGAAATGAAATAGCATTACAAGTCATTTTCACATGCTCTCTCTTCTGGCCTTCTGTTACTCTATCTAGCATGTCTGTTGATCAAATTATTTCTTTTTTCTCTAACAGGTATATTTTCTAGGCTTCACCAGATGGATATATAGTCAGGGTGCAAACAATGATAAGTACAACACTTAGTCCCACTCACTGATTTTGTTTTATGCTATAACTTTAAGCTCTAGTTCAAGCTCTCATTGGGGCTTAAGGACATAAACCTTAGGTGATGTAAAATATAATTTGTTCATTTGCTTTATCCTTCAGAGCCTCTTTTTAAAATATATATATATTTTTATTGATTTCCGAGAAGAAAGGAGAGGGAGAGAGATATACAGACATCAATGATGAGAGAGAACCATTGGTCACCTGCCTCCTGGGGATTGAGCCCACAACCTGGGCATGTACCCTTGACCGGAATCTAACATGGGACCCTTCAGTCCGCAAGCTGATGCTTTATCCACTGAGCCAAACTAGCTAGGGCCTTCAGAGCCCTTTGATTTCATAGGTCCACAACTATGAAATCTGATTACTTCCTAAATGTTTTAATTGTCAAGGTTTGCAGTAGAAAGAGGAGTAGATGGTCTCAAAGTCTCTACTTGTGTTGGGAAAATAAAATTTTTGACTTCCATGTTGTGTCTCACCTAACCTTGGAGACTCTAGATGTGATTTTATGAAGGCTTTTTATGATCACTCATCCCCTTCCATTAAAACTGGGTGCCATGCCCTAACTGGTTTGGCTCAGTGGATAAAGCGTCAGCCTGTGGACTGAAAGGTCCCAGGTTCGATTCCGGTCAAAGGCATGTACCTTGGTTGCGGGCACATCCCCAGTAGGAGGTATGCAGGAGGCAGCTGATCAATGTTTCTCTCTCATCGATGTTTCTAACTCTCTATCCTTCTCCCTTTCTCTCTGTAAAAAAAAAAATCAATAAAATATATTTTTAAAAAAACTGGGTGCCAGGCAATACCTGGCACTGATGCCTTATGGGGTGTTTGCTGTTGGCGAGCTCTTCAGTGACATCTCTGAAAGCATGTTCACCACCCGTGTGTCCTGTTCAACAGCCCCCTTCTCCAGGTGCTGAGAACAATTCAGGGGAACCTCCTCTAATATAGTCAGCTGCCTCAGGCCTTCATCATAACACTGACATTTACCTCAGGGATAGTCATCTCCTATTTCCATGCAATTTAAACATTTAATGACATATTTCTTGAGGTTCTCTTATTAATACATGCCAGTCATTTTGCCATATTTCATTAGTTATTGTGTTCCATTATAATCTTGAATGGCGCACACACGTGCATGTGCGCGCACACACACACAGACACACCCTCACACACAGAGTTCCTGTTCTTCTGGAGCTTACTAGTGTGTTGAAGAAAGAAGATAGAAAATTAAGCCAATAAGTAACTAAGGTCATTGTAATTTTTGAAAAGTGCTAGGGAAGAAATGAATCAGTGCTGTCCTAGAGAATAGCTGGAGGACTGGGCTGGATTAGTAACCTGGAAAGGTCTTCATGAGGGTTTCATGGGTATATCCCATCTCAAGACCTGTCCAATGTATGTATTTCTATTTTGTTGCTTGGTTGCACAATAGCTTTCAAGTAAATTCAAAGCTCTGATGAAAGTAGCAGAATATAAATAATAAATAGCAGAACTTGCTAGCTACCAAAACAGTGCTACAGATGTAAAAGAGTTTGAGGGTTGGGACTAAAAGACCAAACATAATTTGTAAACTAGTTTCCCATCCAGTGTCAATAATCTCAAATGTACAACCAGCAGGTTCCTGGAATTAAAATCCTGCAAATCCTATATCTACAGTGTTTACTCATAGATCTTCTAGGTTTTCACTGATCTTTATAAAGAGAAAACAACTGAAGTAAACCCTGAAATGGAGCAAAGGGGATGTGTGCAAAGCTCCTTCCAAACACCTATAAATATGCCTTGAACAATGCTAAGCTTTCAGGTGAAGAACGTATATTGAATGTGCTTTAGGATCATTAGGCAGAGGAAACATTGGATCGCTGTTGCTATAGTGCAGTGATTTGCCAGACTTCTTTATGCTCAGTTAGAAGTTTCTAGAGCAGAGAAGTTATCAGATCTCCCACAGAGGCTGGAAAGGAGAGCAAAGAACACAGAGTCAGACTCCTACCCTGTTTGGCTAAGTCATTAATTTTAACTGCTTTGCAATCTGAGGTCTGTTATAAAAAGACTGGAGAAGTCAGAGAGAAGCAATAAAATAGTATGAACTAGTTAGAAAGTAGGGTTCCTGTGACACACAGGGAGGTAACGGGAATGGATATAGTTTAAGAAATCTTGGCTAATTTTTGGGGGGGAAATTCACGGACACATTTTTTGGCAGTGTATTATAGATGATGAATAGTGTTGGATAATCAAACAGCTAACCTCCTAGGGATTTATCAACATGCATACTTCAGTGCTGCAATGTGAAAAATAAATAATTTCCAGGGATGGAATTGGAACTCA
Source organism: Myotis brandtii (assembly GCF_000412655.1). Classification (NCBI taxonomy): domain Eukaryota; kingdom Metazoa; phylum Chordata; class Mammalia; order Chiroptera; family Vespertilionidae; genus Myotis; species Myotis brandtii. The sequence goes on from NW_005354829.1 coordinate 6,013,323, forward strand.
TAGACTTTGTTAATCATGAAGAAAATATAATTATTTACATAGGACAGTATCTTCTTTTAGAAGAAACTAAAAAATATTTCTGATTTGTTTAAATAAAAATCAGTGAAAGCAGAAGGGAAAAAAATCATGCCATCACTTACCCTTTGTCCCCCAGGCCTCTGACTATCAGGTAATGACTTTTAAAATCTCCTTTTTACCCAGGCATTCAAAGGTCCTCTTAATATCTGGAAAATAGCTTATTTACAAACATGATTTTTAACATTTAAATCCACTATAAGACATAGCATTACAAATAGTTTTTAATAAAAGGAGTAATCTTACTATTATTTACATAAAAAGGATAAAATAATAACTAAAAATGCCCATCTGATTGTTTTAAAAATATAAAGATAAAGGTAAGATGTCCATTTGGGAGCCAGCCGAGCACATGTCTTCAGGTCCCTGCAAAACATGATCCAGTAGCTCATTGTACTTGCACAAAGCAAGATTGGTATGAGTATTATTTGTATTCGTCATCTATTGTAACATACCAAATTACCATGAACTGATAGCTAAAAGCAGCACACATATATTATCTCCTTTGGGTTAGGAATCTGGGCATGGGTTAGCTGGGCCCCCTGCTTCAGGGTCTCTCATGAGGCCATGGTCAAGGTGTTGCTCAGTCCTGGGGTCTCCTCTGAAGCCTTGACTCGGGGACATTGTGGCCATGCTTACTTTTATGTTTGTTGGTCGGGTTCAGTTTCCCTAGGGTAGTGAGACTGAGGGCACGGATTCCTGATGGTGGTTAGCCGGAGACCACCTCCATTCAGTTTCTTGCTTGGTAGGCCTCTCCAACATGGCAGCATTCCTGAGAGAGAGCCTGCCAGCAAGGCAGAAGTCACTGTCTTATGTGACTTACTCACAAACAGGATATCCAGCCATGCTTGCCATGTATTGGTTAGAAGCAAGTCATAGATCTTACTGACACCCAAGTGGATGATATTACTCAAGGGCACGGATGCCTGGAGGGAAGGGGCATCACTGGGGGCATCTTGGAAGCTGTATTTCCAAGTTTCTTTTTTGCATTCACCACTTCTCTGCTACCTGATGTCTTCACATGGTGGGTCCTTACAAGAAAAACAAAACAAAACTGGTCACATAATTCCTATTAGAAATGAATAATTCTAATTTGTGTGTTTTTAAAAATGTATCAGATGTCATTCTACAGAGACTCTGAGGTGACTGATGATAATATATGCAGTGAAAAAAAGCATGTATATAAGAAAACATAAGATAGAATGGATTGTCAGGATGACATGGAAAAATGCAATGCATTTTTATTTGAAACATAAGCTTTTATACAGGTGTTATTGCTGTCCTGAGGACTGCACTTTGATTATCCAGGAAGTTTTAAAGCAATAGAGAAAAAAATGGCTGTTTACACAGTTCTCCATGTTTTTTAATAAAATGTGCATTATTCTTCAAGGAAACAAAATCTTTCCTAGTATTTATTCTAAAATAGCTTGTTTTTGTTTTGTTTGAATTTTAATGGGACCTATGTGAAGCAAACCTAAAATATTTCAACAGTTGAAGATATCAGCTCTGATAGGCCATTTTTGGTATTTTTTCCTGATAAAATCCAAAGCTTAGTTTAAACACACAACTTACTGGGGAGTAATTCCATAGAGGCCAATATAATAGGGTCCAGTTAATCCAGTTTCAAACAGTTTCTATTTTTGGTGTTGTTACTCTCTAATCTAGGCCTGGTATGCAGGTCTCTGTGTGACAGTGAATTCACTTGTTTTAGGGATCCCATGAAAGAGGTAAAGTTTGCTTTCTTTGAGAAAGTAGAATAAATAACACTATACTTTAATTTGTTTTCTCTAATAGGAGATGCCTAGAAAAGTCAATGAGTAAGCTAAATAAATTAATCAGAAATGGTAAAATTTTAGGTGTCATATCACATGATTGGGAACTATTATTTTGTGGCTGTATATGAAAAAGATGAGGAGTCAGGCACCTTCCAGGCTATCAAGCCTTTTACCAACAAATGTTTGCTGTGAAGATAACACTATAGGTCCTAGAATCCATGATTACTTCAATAAACAGAATCTAGATGGATTTATTAAAGACTAAAGGCCCGTTGTGCACGGGTAGGGTCGCTGGCCTGGCTGGCGATCAGGGCCAATCTGTGGGGTGACCAGCAGGTAACCCCACTGGCACCCCGTTGGCTGGTGTGGGACTGCCATTGCCGGTTGCCTCCCTCTGTGGGTGACCAGAGGGGTGATCAGGGGCCCCCACTGGCACCCGCCTTAGCTGGCCTGGGGCCTGCGGGCTGGGGGCAGCTCCTGCATTGAGTGTTTGCCCCCTGGTGGTCACTGTGCATCATAGCAACCGGTCATTTCACTGTTTGGTTGATTTGCATATTAGGCTTTTATTATATAGGACTAGAGGCCTGTTGCACGAAGAGATTTGTGCAATAGTCCTTCCCTTCTCCTGGCTGCCGGCACCGGTTTTCCTTCGGCACCCAGGACCCAGGCCTTTGCTCCGGCCTGAGCCACCTTCTGTCCTCCGTCTTCACGGCCCCAGGCAGAGCCGCCTTCCGTCTTCGCGGCTCTGGCTCACCTTCCGTCTTCACTCCACTGCTTGGAGCCTACATATGCAAATTAACCGCCATCTTTGTTGGCAGTTAATTTGCATATTGCACTGATTAGCCAATGGGAGGCGTAGCGAAGGTATGGTCAATTACCCTCTTTGTCTAGTATTAGATAGGATTATTTTCTAAATATATATACACATATATATGTATATATACATACATATATATACACACATACACACACACACAAACACATCAGGTATATTAGTAAATACTTTGTCTAGTACTAGATAGGATTATTTTCTATATATATATACACATATATATGTATGTATACATACATATATATACACACACACACACACACACACAAACACATCAGGTATATTAGTAAATAATAAATATCAAGTTATAAGTGCTATTGAATGTGATAATGAGAATTGAATGGAAGTCAAGCCAATGTGGGCTTACATGGCTATGGTCTCATTAATTCTCTGAAAAGCTATCTAGACACAATACATATCAGAAACTGTCCATTAAAGTTACATGGAAAATAGGAGTAGAGTTAGGAAGAAATAGATTCCATCTGTGTTGTCTCCTTGCTTGTTCTTTGTAGCCTAAAGTTATGGAATATTAATGGAGTGAGAGTTTAAGCTATCTGAATGGCTATATGATGTGGTTTAAAAATCGTCTCTTCGTTATTAATAGCCACTTATAATATTAAAAGAGTGTCTTTTTGTAAAGGGAAGTACATTACTGTTCTAGAAACAAACTGTATTCTCTTTTCTTATGAATCAAGACTACATCGGGGCTGGATATGGGGGTGATCTTTTATTGCTCAGTTATGTTTTTGCTACACTCTTTGGATTTTGGGATAAAGATATATGATTAAAGAAATCTGTTGTGCAGCAGCTCTCATTGGCACAACGTGAATTGATTTCATGCCTACTGTGCAGTCAAATGATATAGGGATCAATGTTTCTTGATTTTGAGAAGCTTTTATATGACCTGGGAACCAAAATAAAAATAGAGGAAACACTATAAGAATGTGTGTAGTGCCAGTCAAGTGGGAATATTTCTAGCTGGTTATGATGATCATCACAAGGGCAAGTTGATCTTCTAAAAAAATGGAACAGGGAGACTTTCACGAAAGAACCTAGATTGGCCACTTTTGTCACCAAAATATTTAAAAATATGCCCACTCTTTCTATATACTCATTGTGTCAGCAAAAAAGCTGCCACTGTCATATTCTTAGCTTAATAACATTAATTTAATATTTGCATAGAAATTTATCATAAATAACTAACATTTTATCTTATTTTACTCTCATAAATAAATATCTTATGAATCCTTTGAAATAGGTGTGCATTTTTGATCATCACCATCAATTTAAAAATGAAATAAATAAGAAATGAAAGTAAAAGTTGAAAAAGTTATTTACAAATGTCTTTCTTTTGCAGAAAATTTATGTTTTGCTTTATCTTTTTAATTTCTGGATGGAAATTTGCCTACATTTGTTATGTCAAGGTGGTTGGGCCAATTAGAAATTGTTTGCTTAGTTCTCCAAGGTATATTTTTATTTCTCGTCCAACTTTTGGCTGATCAGGGCAGGTCAGAGTGATTGTACTTGACTGAAATGTGTTCATGAGCAAGCCTTCATTACCTCATTAGTTTCTAGTCAAATGTGTTTTGCTTGGGAGGCAAGTAGCCACTGTCAACCCCTGTCAGAATATGAAGAATAAAAAGTTACCGCTATTTACCTAATGCTACTCTGGACCCAATGGGGAGAATAAAAATAAATGTTCTCATTTTGAATTGCCTCAGGAAAAAGCCCAGAACTTTATTAACCTGGCATTATATTTTCAGGCAGTCACTATTAAAATCTCAGGTCCCTGCAAAACATGATTCAGTAGCTCATGTTGGTTTCTCATAAAATAGTATCAAATTATAGAACTTCAAGATTGGCTTGATATACTTTATTAAATTAAACACTACTATTGATGTCATAAAAAGATGAAACATACTGATTTATGAAAAAAATAGCAAAATAATTTAATATGTAAAACCTGGTTAAGCAACAGTTAAAAGGGAAATACATATTTTCTTCAACTCCATATGCCTTTTGCGTCTTGTAGATAAAGATCTTAAAATTAGGTCTTTGATTCATTTTGAGTTAATTTTTATATATGGGGACAACCAGCAGTCTAGTTTCAATCTTTCGCATGTGGCTTTCCAATTTTCCCGCACCATTTATTGAAGAGGCTTTTTCTCTCCATTGTATGTTTTTGGCTCCTTTATCTAAAACTATTTGCCCATATACATGTGGTTTTATTTCCGGGCTCTAAATTCTGTTCCATTAGTCTGCGTGTCTTTTTTCTGCTGATACGATGCTGTTTTGATGATTGTCACTTTGTAATGTAATTTGAAGTCAGGGAGTGTGATACCTCCGGCTTTATTCTTTTTTTTTCTCAGGATTGCTTTGGCTATTTGTGATCTTTTGTGGTTCCATACAGGTATGATGAATTTTTGTTCTATTTCTTCAAAAAATGTCATTGGAATTTTGATGGGGATTACAATAAATCTGTATATTGCTTTGGATGATGTGGGCATTTTAACAATATCGATGCTTCCAATCCATGAACATGGAATATCGTTCCATTCATCGTGTCTTTTGCAATCACTTTTGATAATGCTTTGTAGTTTTCAGTATATAGGTCCTTCACATCCCTTGTTAAGTTTATTCCTAGGTATTTTTTTTGTTTCAATTGCAAAAGAAATTGTTTTTTCTAGTCTTTATATGACATTTTATTGTTAGTTTATAGGAATGCAGTGGATTTTTGTACATTGATTTTGTATCCTGCAACGTTACTGAATTTGTTTATTGTTTCTAATAGTGTTTTGGTGGGGTCTTTACCGTTTTCTATATAAAGAGTCATGTCGTCTGCAAAAACTGACACTTTTACTTGTTCATTCCCAATTTCAATGCCTGTTACTGCTTTTTCTTGCTTGATTGCTCTTCCTAGGACTTCCAGCACTGTCGAATAAGAGTGGTGAGAGTGGACTTCTGTTTTGTTCCTGATCTTAGGGGGACAAAGAAGTTCTTTTTTGCCTTGGGTATGGTATTGTCTGAGGGTTTTTCATATATAGACTTTATTATGTTGAAGTACTTTCCTTCTATACCATTTTATTGAGTTTTTAAATCGTAAATGGATAGTCTAAATGGAAATGGCAGATTTTGATGCTTAGATCACAGTTATGATGGGAAAGTAATGAGGGAAAATAACCACTCTGACTCTTGTTCCTGTAGGAGAAGGTGAAGGGGAGTGGAATGTACCTATACATATACCGTTTCCCCTCACTAGGTGACATTAAATATAATGCTATTTATTGCTGAATATGGACACGATACAGAATTCATTACTGAGATTTATTTGAATGACACTGTAAACTGATCAAAAGGATTAATACATATTTAGGGCTGAATGGTTGGAAATTACATATCATATTGAGGAAGGAATGTTTTTCCCAGAGCTTTCAAATTGCATTGAAGATCAATGGTAAAGTTATGGTACACATTAGAAAGAGAGCAAATCTGATGATTTGTAATTATCCCAAAGGTGATGCACTGGCTCCTGGCCTATGTGATTCAATTTAAAAATAGCTGATTTAATTGTTCAGCTGAAGTTGTCTGCTCATTAGGCCTTACGTTTGCCAATTCATCTCTGAGTGACTTCCAAGGTTCTAGCCCTTAGAATCTTGCTTGAACATTCTCTTTCCACGCTCTCTGTGTTGTTATTTTCTGGAGGGATAGTGCTTGCCAACGGGAGAGATCTGGCAAATAAAATAATGGAATGTGGTTTCCAAACCTGCTATAAACTGCCACATCTGTACTCTGTGTGAAGGCCTAGTTTTCCATAGATGGAAGGTAATTCCTTTTTGGCTCTCATCCTACCTCCCCTCAGGCAAAAACTGCCAATTGAGCTGTTTGGGTTTAAAACAGAATGCCAGGCTAATTTTATCTTTCTTTTTTACCTTGTGCCACTTCTTTGACCAGCTCAGCAATCTGATATTTCTATGTCTGCAGAAGATTGCATTGCAGATTGAGGAAATTATGGTCTTATCAAAAGGACCACACGTTCATTTGGAAATACAGGAAAAGTCATTCTAATTCTGGCCCTCAATATCTCTAATTTTCTTTCAGAAAAATCAAAATTTTACCAGGGCATTTGGCCTTCAAGAGTAAAGACCACAGTTTCCATCCTTCCTTGATAGTTGGATGAGGCCTGTACATGGGAGAATCCACAGCAGCTTCTCAGAGCATCCTCTCAGACACACCGAGGACACTTCTTGCCTTTTGTTTTTCCCCTTTTCCATCCTGTGGTTTGGAATGTGGGGGTTCAGGATAGGCTGCATGTGCCACTTTGGCATGTGGATTAACTCATATTGAAGACGATCAGGGCCCAGCACACTCAGGAAGAGCTTTGGACCTCCTTCTTAACTGCCTAGAAGAACCTAGCTGGGCGCCTGCACCAGAAAGAAAGCTATTAACAAGAGAGAGCTTTTTATATCAGAAAGACTTATTTGAAAAACATCTGTTTACCAAACATTTGCTCTTTTAATCTTCCTGGCTTAGTCTTCCACCCCTTTGAAGTCCTAGACCCCATCCCCTTTTCCTTAGATCAGGCTGGTATATAAGCCTCAATTGCCTAAGTGCCTGGGAGTCTCATGCCTTTGTGGGGCTCCCATACACACATTTGTGGTTTTTATCTCCTGTTCATATGCCTTGTGTCAATTTAATTCGTAGGCCAGCCTGAGAACCCAGAAGGAAAGAAGAAACACAGATGTGGTGGCTGGAGCGCCATCTTAGACTATGACCATGAGGTCCATGTCTGGAAATGAAGGACGAAGAAGTTATGAAGAGTCTGAGTGTCTAAGGTGTTTGTACACCTTCTTTGTTGGCTTTGTAGCACTACAGAGGATTTAGTAGGCTGCCTTGCCCACCCTGAAATCATGAAAAATCTAGACTAACATATGAGGGGGAACTAAACTTCTAACTCAATAAAACCATTGTATTTTGAATTTTCTGTTACAGCTGAAACTAATATTAATACTTTAAAGGGGTTTTGTTTTAAAAATTGTTTTATTTAAGAAAGTTCTGTTATTAAGTAATTAATACTTTAAAACTTTATAGTGGTTTTGTTTTTCATTTGCATGCCCCAGTTTGTCAAGCATGATTAAATTTGGCATGCCATAAATACACATGGGCTTTTTCAAATTATAGTATAAAAGACCACTTTAAAGACATTATGGAGTGTCTAGGAATGATGTTGAAATACATGCATTTTAAAGGCTGATTTGTTTAAATATGACACAAATATAATTCTGTGGAGTAGTTTAATGAAATTGTACATGCTTGACAATGGTTCCTATAAATTGATAATAAGAATTCAAATAGTACTATTTAATTCAATTAAGTATGTTTACTAAAGGTAGACATTTTTATTTGGACCTAAAATTCTCTGACATGGATAACATTTGTATTAGCAGTGGTCAAATAAGAGTTTTAAATAGCTTGCATGAAATACAAACCAGGGGTTATATTTTAGTATGTTGGTTTCACTAATTTAGTTCTAATCAATAAGTACCACTTTCAGCAAACAGCGGTGGCTGTATGAACTGAATATTTGTGTCTCCCTAAAATTCATATGTTGAAGCTCCAAGTCCCAATATGATGTTATTTGGAGATGGGCCCTTTGGGATGCATTTAGACTTAGGTTAGGTCATGAGAGTGGGGTCTTCATGATGGGACTAGTGGCCTTACAAAAAGAGGGAGTGAGAGAGATCTTTTTCATACACACACACTGAGGAAGGCAGCCAGCTGCAAGGGAGGAGGAAAGTCCCCATCAGAAAGTACCCTTGCTAGCACCCTAATCTTAGACTTCCAGCATTCAGAACTATGATAAAAAAAATAAATGTTTAAACCATCCAGTTAATGGTATTTTGTTATGGCAGCCCGAGCTGACTAAGACAGTGGGCTATTTGATAATCACATATGTGCCATTATGTGTTAATGTGAATGATGAGTCATTTCAGTGGGACATTTGTCTCTGCACCACCATTTCTTATTGGCAAGTTCTCGTCTATACGACTTGCTGAAATTTTCTCTTTCTGCAATGAGAGATTTTACAGACAATAATTGGGTTGTGTACAGTACCATGACAGTCAACTCTTATTTTAGAAGACCTTCTCAAGACATTGACTTTTCTGTAGTGTCTGAATTACTGTGCACTATAAATCATTTCTCCGAAACTCTCTTGCCCAGCCAGTGTTGCTCAATTGATTGAGTGTCATTCCCATGAACCAGAAGGTAACAGTTTGATTCCTGGCCTGGGCACATGTCCAGGTTGTGGGCTCAATCCCCAGTAGGGTGCGTGCAGGATGCAGCCGATCAATGATTCTCTCTCATTGATGTTTCTATCTCTCTGAAATCAATAACAAAATATTAAAAACCACAACAAACTCTCCTAAGTTCTTTTTCCCATTTCTTTAGACATGTCCACCTTAGACAACTGAGATGACTAATTCTTCAGCCAGTCCCCTCCAGCCTTTCTAGGATGACTCTGCTATTGTCTTCTTCCTCTTTCCAACCCTACCCTTAATTTTGGACTGTCCTCTAGAAATCAGTAAAAAGGAACAAACCCAATGCAACTACCACATCCTTCAAAAATATTCTGTATTTTAAAACTCTGTAGAAGTGTATGAATATGCTTTGAGATTTTAATAAGCTTTTATGGCTGTGATCTTCCAACTCCAATTAAATGTCAATGTGGAAAGAGAGGTGAAGATATCATTAAGGGATTGTGTTCCTAATATTGCTTAATTAAGATGTTTTATTCATTGGATCATTTTAACTGGAGTATATTATACCTTGATATTTGAAAATAAACTGATGATACTAATCTTATTTTTCAAAATTAGAGACTATTTTTACAATGTAGTGACATTTTGCAGGCCTGTTTTCCAAATGGTAACAAACTACCAGAGGGTCATGTTATCTGAGTGACTGATGACAAAGAGAATTCAGTTGGGATCTCAAGCATGTTCATATTTTGGGCCATGATATCAAGATGTTGCCAATGAGATGCACTAGTCAAACTTACACTTGCTTCAATGACTGTATTGCTTCAGGCATGAATTCAGCTTTTTTAAGATAGCATCATATAGGAGGCATATTACTCTGTTGTGATTTTTGACAACTCTTAAATCAGCTAAACAAACCAACCAAAAATGATCATATTACATTTTACATGAATTTCAGAGCATGTTTAGAGGAGGCAAGATATCTGTTTCTTTGTCCATTTTCCTCTTAAGAAAATGTATTTTGAGAAACTATCACATGAGCTTTTAAGGAGTACTTTTGCAGTTCCCTGCTTCTGTTGGATCTTCCTGGTTCTCTTAATGTGAGAATGGCCTGGTATGTGTGTTTATGAGTCTTAGAAACAAATGGAAGTAGATTAAAATTTTCTCAGCATCTTAACATAGGGAACTTTATATTCTTTACCGATTTAATAATCTCTTATATTAAAATATTTTAATGTTAAATTGTGTTTTAAATAATCCTTTTTAGCTTATGACTTTATCAATCAACATGAGACTATTGAACTTCTTATGAAACAGTGACTTTCTGAATCAGTTTCCAAAATAAAAATTGATCTTAAAAAATTTAGTCAAAATACATTGATATAAAAGATTGGATAAGGAACATTTTATAAAAAAATCTTTAAAAATTCAATTGTAGCAAAATTGTAGCCCACAGATAAGTGTATCTGATCCTGCTGCACCCATTCTTCTTTGAATCTATGCAGAGGTTTTCAAGCCCATGCTTATGGTGTTAAGTGAGGCTTGACTTCCTTTGACTCTGAGTTGCCTAATTTACTAAACTTTACTAAAAGATAAAGGAGCTGAAGGAACACATGCACGGCAATGATTTATTTGTTATTACTCTCGTTTAACTAGCTCCACAAAATGTGCTTTCAGTTAATCTAAGTAAAGGGAGTCAAGGGAAGGCTGAGTGTCCCAAAATCATAGCTAAAACTCCCTATCAATTTCTAAATTATAAACCACTACATAATGGTATTGCTCATGAAGCTTCATGATTATTTCTTGTCCTAGTTGACAATTTCAAGCATTTTGTTCCATTTCAATCACAAAAAATTTTCACTTGGATTCTGGGAGTTAAATTGTTAGGATCCACATGTTGTCAAGGAGGAGTCTATTGGCTGTGATATTTACAGGGTTATATGTGATTTCAATATTAAATATAAAACAATTTCTTTATTATTTTTAATTACAATTTACATTTCATAGTATTCTGTATCAGTCAGATGTACAGCATTGTGGTTAGATAATCACGTATTTTACACAGAGCAGTCCCCCTGATATTTCAAGTAACCAGCTGGCCCTATATAGTTATTTCAAAATTACTGACTTTATTTCCTATGCTATAATTCACACCTCTGTGACTATTCTGTAACTACCAATTTTTACTTCTTTTGTTGTTGCTGTTGTTAATCCTCACTGGAGGATATTTTTTTCAATTGATTTTTTATCTCCTGCATGTGCCCCAATGGGGCTGGGATTGAACCTACAACCCAGGTATTTGCCCTTGACCTGGAATCAAACCCATGATCCTTTGGTACACAAGCCAACACTCTAATCATTGAACCACACAGACCAGGGCACCAATTTGAACTTCTTAATCCCTTCACCTTTTAAACCCAGTTTCTTATATACAGATCTTTTCACTGACTCGTAATAGTTTTAATACTTTTGAAAATGTTTTTTAAGTTTTTTACACATTGTTAATCTGAAAACCCCCCACTTAATCCTCATATCTCTTTCATTCCTAGAATGAAAATAAAAGAGAAACTAAATGATTAAAGCAGGAAAGAGATGTTGTGTAATACACACCCATTCAACTACACATTCATTCATTTAAATAGTTATTACGTGCCCACTGTAGGCTAGGCACTGCAGGTAGCAACATTTTCTTAGTACCCCTTTAAATGTAGATCTTAGATCTTTAAAATATGTAGCATAATTTCTAGAAGAGAATAGGGACATGATAAATAGTACAAAATCCCACCACAAACAGAACCATATCTAATAGCTCAATGTCCATGTATACACATTATGTTTATGAACTAACAATTGAGAAAATAAAGATTAAGGATAGGCCATTGAATATCCAGTTGCTTAAATGAAATATGTATCTGCAAATGCCTCGATTTAGCATTGTTTCTAAAAATTCTGGTTATTCAATTCCACATGGACACATTTTGTAATAATACTTTTAAAAAGTACGTCTTTAGTATTATGGAAAATATTTGAATTGTTTTGTGACTAGCTAGTCTTGTAATTATGAAAAATAAATAGAAGAAAACAAGAAAATTGGGGATTTTTTCCTTTGAAGATGATTTTCTGCTCTTGAAAACAAATCTATATTTAGGGTCCAGATAATTAGTCTGTTTGTACTTCTTGTCATGAACATATCATAAGTCAAATGGTAACTTTTCACTATTCAACATTATGCAGCTAGGTCATTAATCTCATCTTCAATAACAAGAACTGAAACAAAAATAGTTAGATTTCCCACCCTTCCAACACACACACACACACACACACACACACACACACACACACACACACTCTCCTCATTTACCTCATCTGTTTGGCTCTAAGAAGGCTATAAGCGAAGGAAAGATAAGCTTCCCAGAAAGTAATACCTTAAGGGAAGAGGAGCCACGGAGGGAGAGCTTGGCCTTTCTCTGGACAGGAGCTTCCTGTTAGAAAAGATCTGAGCCCTCGGTTTAGACTGGTGCAGGTGGTGTTGGCATCCCGGTGGTTTGCCATTAAATTTTTTTTCCTATCAAGGTGATGGCTGGAGACCCAACACTGCTTCTCCGTTCACCTCAAAACAAGACAGATGAGAACTTGAGTAGGAGTGTGATTGCCCAGGAGGACCCTAAACATTGTCTTTTTTAGTGCCATCTATTTCAAGAGGAAGGAAGACTAGACATCCGAAAACTTTGTACCCTGGGTGACTCAGTGTTTCTCATGTTTACTTTTTTTCTCTTTTGTCCATATACCCAATGAAAGGGTAACTTAAATTTTCAGACTAGTGTGGGGAGTTAGAGAGCACTCACTGCACATCATAATCCATACATAATCTACCCAAGTTAATCACATCAAAGCCTTTTTGTGATTATTTCTGCATAAGCAAATAGGGAACATTTTAGTAAAACATCTAGATCTTTCTTTTCAGATAAAGTAAATTTGGAAAAGAACATTAAAGGGGGGATTGATGCAGCTTAAATTATTTCTCCCATCTCTTACCTTTTTCTTGTAATTGTGGCATTCCTATTTAGTTTGAATCTTTACAACTGTGACTATAGTTTTCACAGCTCATAATACAACTTTATGGCAGTACACTTTAATATACATGTTTGTTTGTAGTCCTTAAAAATACTATTAACAATTCCTTTAAATAGTCCATTTCTATTAATTATAATATAGGTCCTCTCATTTTTAAAGCAAATATTCTGAAGTAGTTTGCTCTGATATCTTAAAATACAATTTGCTATAGATTAAACTAGCTAGACTTAGAGAAAGGCAAAGGGGGATACTTTCCAGTGATTATTTTTGTGCTTTGGAAAAATCAAATTGCCAACCCGTATACGAAAGTACAGTTACTTTACTTTTCTCTTAAACAAATTTATGTATAAATAACTTTAAAGAAACATTGGTTTTGTTATAGTTGCTTGCTAGTTATTTAAATGGCCAATTTAAGTAAGTAAATAATTTACTCAATATCTTGTGACAATATTCACGACACAAGGTTCTAAATACATATTTTCATAGTTAATTTAGTTGAACCCACTGACAAAGTTAATTTAAATTTTGCAGGTATCCAGGATAATAAGCACAATTATCTAGACTAACAAGGAAAATGTACATGAAATATTATAAAACATGATTTTATGTTCATATTGAAGCAAACATTTTTTACTAAATGTAGGCACAAGTATATTTATTGTAGAAATATTAGACTCCACATCATAAAATAACAAATTGAATCATATCTTTACCAAAAAAACACACCCTGATGTGTCATAGTGTTTATCTATCTCTGGGATCAACAAACTTTTTGTTAAGGACCAGATAGTAAATATTTTAGACTTTGTGGATCATACAGTCTCTGTCACAGCTACTCAACTCTGTTCTTACAGCACAAAAGCATCCATAAGACAATATGTAAATGAATTGATGCAGCTGTGTAACAATAACACTTTATTTTTGGACACTGAAGCTTGAATTTTGCATAATTTTCACATCACAAAATAATATTATTTTGATTTCTTTTTAACTATTTAAAAATGCAAAATACATTTTTAACTAATTAGCCATTCAAAGACAGACAGTAGGCAGATTTGGCCCATGAGCCATAGTTTGCTGACTCTTGATGTAAATTATATGCTAACATATCATTTTTTCCTTATTAAGATATACTCTATAAATTTGTCATTAAATTTTTTATCCAAATCCACATGATTGCTTTCATATTATGTTCAAAAGCAGATCTACATCATATACTATACAATCATGTAATACGAAAATTTTACAAGTATCTTACCGGGTTTCTCAGTATAAAATAATTATTCATATTTCCTATGGCATTCTTTTTTAATAGTATTATTTTTGAAATTAGGTGAGGCCTTGACTGATTTGGCACCACTATAATGTATGAAAGCTTTACTTTTGAATGTTAATAATAAGAAACACAGCCCTGGCCAGTGTTGCTCAATGGTTAAAGTGTCGGCCCACACACCAAAAGTGTGTGTGGTTAAAGTGTCAGTCACAGGTTCCATTCCTGGTCAAGGGCATGTACCTGGGCTGCAGATTTGATTCCTGGCCCCGGTGGGCTTCCATGCAGGAGGCAACCAATTGATGTGTCTCTCTCACACCTGTGTTTCTTTCTCTCTCTATCTGTCTCTGTCTCTCTCTTCCACTCTCTTTTCCACTCTCTCTAGAAATCAATGGAAAAAATATCTTTGGGTGAGGATTGACAAAAACAACAACAAAATAAGACACACAAATCAGTGAACAGACATTACCCATTCACAGCATTAAACAGAAATATAAGGAATAAAGGAAGTTGGTTTTCCCTAGTGAAGAAAACAAAAATTCTAATTAAATTATTAGAAAATTAATTTCTATATTTTATAACTTTAAAAAATAAGTGTTTCTTTTTTAAATTTAAATTCTTTATTATTTAAAGTATAACATGAGTCTCCTTTTTCCCCCATTGACCTTTCCCGGCCACCCCCACCCTCCAGCACATGCCCTCATCCCCCTACTGTCTGTGTCCATTGGTTTTGC